>NC_069386.1:1252727-1565909 GCF_027475565.1 Acinonyx jubatus | reverse complement strand
GCATCAGCAGCTCGGCACCTCTGTCTCCCTCTCCCGGGACTCTGGCCGAGGCTCAGCCTCGATTCTGTGTCCTGCAGGGCAGTGTGAGCCCCTGGGGGCCAGTCCCAGCCCGGTGTCGCGTCTCTGGCCCCACAGAGTCGGGGAGTGCCCGACGCACGGTGGGGACTCGGTGCACGCTGGCGAACAGATGAGGGAATGATGACCCCCCGGAAAGACCCGGTGTCGTCGGCCCGCATGCAGAGGGGACCGTGTGCCCTGGCCCTCCCCGTGCTGAGTCCCAAATGGGGTTGTTGTGGCCGCGGAGGGCAGGAGGACGGCCTCCTGGGGGGGCCTGGAGCCCCCGCACCCCCAGCGTCCGGGGGGGGGGGGCGCTTAGGAGGCCCCGGGAATCCCACTGTCCCTGCTGCGGTTGGATTCCTCCCTTCTCTGAGGCCTTTGGAACAGGGACCAGAAAATCGTGGAGCCTCCTGAGGAGGGTTGGAGGAGACTGAGGGGAGCGGAGGGCAGCCCGACATCCTCGCACATGGAGAGCACTTTCCTGGGGAGGGAGGGGGCTGGTTCTTGTGGCTCCGGAAGCAGGGACAGCACAGACCCTTGGAATCGCAAGAGAAGAAAAGAGTGTGTTTGCTGAGAAACACAATAAAAGTGTCGTTGTGGCCTTGTCCCGTGTCCTGGGCCCTTCCTCTGTCCGGGACCCCCTCCCCTGCAGGAGCACAAGAGCAGCTGGGGGTCCCGGATGCTCTGGGCCCTTTCCCTCCTCCTCTCTGTCCGGACACGTTTCCCACTGTGGTTTCCCCCACGGCTTCCTGGCTGACGTGTCCCTGACCAGCCCTGCGGCGTCCCCACCCTCCGCTCACTGCTGATCAGACCTTTCTGATGAGTGGGGACCTGGCCACCCATCCTTCCCCCGCCTGGTCCTGGCCCCTCTGTGTCCCCTCTGCCTCCCTTTCTGCCAGGACAGGCGTCTCTCTGCTCCCCTGGGCAGGGGCCGACCTCACGGTCACTTTGGTCCCCGGGACAGTGGCCTGTGGTACCCGCAGAGACGTGAGGCGGTCTCCCGCGTGGACCCACCATCTCGCCCTTCTAACCCCCCTCGTGAGATAGAGTGTAGGCCGGCCTTCTGACGAGGAGCCGCCTGCGGGGACAGCGTCCTGCTTCTGCCGCTGAGTTGACTTTGGAGCCTGTGGCCTCCCGCTGGCCCAGAGGCTCTCGGAAGACACGGGAGCCTTGCCGCTGAGAGCGCTGAGCGTGGCCCAGACCAGGAGGGTCCAGACCACACGCACCCTGCAAGGGCCTGAGCTAACTGACGGTGGTGGTCCTGTCCATCCTGCTTTGTTGTCCCTTGTTACTCAGCACTGGATAACCACTACATGTGTCAGCACACAGACGGTGGGGAACGTTCCAGCCTTTCCTAAATTAAACCATTCTTACAGCATCTGACGTGGCCATTAGGTAGTAAATCTCTGGCCGGATGGTGTGGTCATGTAAGTGTGAATCTGGGCGTGAACGCACGTTATAAAGCCAGCATTTATTCACTTATAGCTTTTTTAAGTTTATTTGAGAGCGAAAGAGTGAGTGAGTGAGCGGGGGAGACGACAGAGAGGGAAACAGAATCGCAAGCAGGCTCAGCACTGTCAGCCCAGAGCCGTCGTGGGCTTGAATTCATGAACCGTGAGGTCATGACCAGACCCGAAATCAAGGGTCGGTCACTCAACCGACTGAGCACCACCCCCCCCCCCCGGTGCCCCACTAAGCCAGCGTTTGTGATATTTCTTTAAACGAAACCTTCCTCAGATGCTCTGCTTCCCGGTTTGATGAAAATAATCCCCACTGTTCTCAGGTGCCCTCCCAGAGCCGGGCAGTGGTTTCTGGGCCTGGTGAGAACCAGGCATCAGAGAAGAGCCTCAGCCCGTCCATCGTCCCGGCCTGTGTGGTGTCTGTGCATGCGTGGGCTGTGCGGTCTCCGTCCCCGGCTGGGCGTGAGCTCCCTGGCGGGGCCGTGAGCCCCGTGACGGGGTTTGGCCCCCAGAAGCCACGGGTTCCCTCCCAGGTGCTGCCTCCTACTCCGGGACCCCGGCGAGAAAGGGGGGGGCCCTGCCCTGCTCCCCCATGTGGAACTCCCCTCCCCTACTGCCCCACCTGCCCCTCCCCGACCGGTCCCCTCAGAGTGGTCACCGTGGCCGGTGAGGCCCTACGACAGACCCCAGACCGTTCGTACTTGACGACGTTAGCTGGTGAGATATTTCTACGCTCCGTGGAATCTACAGCCGGGAAATTCATCTCGTGGCGCGGCGTGGGGGTGCTGGCACCCTCATCCGGGGCTGGCGGGAACTGAGAACGGCACAGCCACTTTGGCACACGGTTGGACCTTTAGACGACGTGAAGTCTTTATGCCTATTGTAAAGCTCACCTGTCCTACTGCTAAGTACTCACTCAGAGGAAATAAAAGCACGTCCACGAAGCACTTCCGTACGAATGTTCACAGCAGCTCTGCGGCCAGAAGCTCACACAGTCCCCGTACTCGTCAGCAGGTGAATGCGTGAGTTTGCCGCATTCGTACTGTGGACAAGTGCCCAGCAAGGAGAAAGCACCGGCTAGGGTGCAGTCCATCACATGGCCGAGCCTCACGGCGATTACGTGAAAGGAGCCACACAACGAACGACGCATATTGGAGAACCCCGTTTACACGAAGTCTGGGACGTGCGTACCAATCTACAGCGTCAGAAAAGCAGGCCAGAGGTCGCCTGGATGGCGGGAGGGAGGGACTGAGGGTCGCCGGGGGGGGGGGGGGGTGGGGAAGGGGTGAATCCACAGATGCCAAGAACCTTTGGGGCTTGAAGTTCATTATCTTGATCGTGCAGGTGGTTTTCGTGTGTGTGCGCCAGTCAAAACTCATCTTTTTATCTTTTTACAGTCAGTACGTCAGTAATCAATAAAGCCATAAAAATTTAAATTGAATAATAGTGCATGCATTTGACGGCACTAATTGGATACCCTGTGAGTACCAAGAAAACACACATTTACGAAAATCGTAACATGCTTCCTTAGCTTCTGATTACTTTCGCTCTAAAATAAATGTCACCCCTGTGTTTATCTGATGTTTACACCACTAGCTTAATTATGCAAGTGGGTATATCTTGAAATGATTTAAAGTAGCATAATTTATTTCTGTGAACAAAACTTGCCTTTGATGATAAAAATTTCTCTAGGGGCGCCTGGGTGCCTCGGTCGGTGGAGCATCTGACTTGGGCTCAGGTCATGATCTCGTAGTTTGTGAGTCCGAGCCCCGCGTCGGGCTCTGTGCTGACAGCTCAAAGCCTGGATGGAGCCTGCTTCAGATTCTGTGTCTCCCCCTCTCTCTACCCCTCCCCTGCTCATGCTCCGTGTCTGTCTCTCAAAAATAAATAAACGTTTTAAAAAAAAAGAATTTAAAAACAAAAAAAAAGTCTCACCCTATGTTTTTATAAATCTTTTATTTTGCCTTCAAAGACAGCACAAGCCATCCCAAACATGGATGTTTTTCTCACACAGAAAAACGGTTCTTTCCCCCACTGTTTGGTTCTCCGGGAAGCTTCCCCACATACCACCCTGGTTTTTATAACCCCAGCAAATAAACAAATAGAGACAGATATGAACGGCTAAATAGAATTATAAATACATGCTAATTCCCTTCTGTTTTAGTTTTGTGCTTGGAATAAACTAATTTCCAAGAAAATATCGGTGTGAGTGTAATCTTTGATTTCCGTGGTGCGCGATCAAATCCCAAGTCTCCATGCCCTATTGCTAAGCTGGGTTTTCGTTTTAATGTAGTTTGCACACGGCTAAAGCCTTTCTTTTTGAAATGAAAATATAAAAAGTCAGTGTACCCGCTTCAAAAGGCACATCAAGGAGCATCTGTGTAATGAATGGAGAGATGAAGCAATTATGGGCTCTCCGTTCACTAAATCCAGAGCAGCTTAATTAGACAATAAAGACACATTTGTAATGGGTAAAATGTGCTTTGTTGAGCACGGCTACATTTGAAAGTTAATTTCTGGTTGGAAAAGCAGCAAGGAGTTTGAAAACCAGAAAGAAACTTCTAGTCCAAAGGTTCCCCCAATTCAGCCTTTGCACTGATGTTTGTCCTTGGAGATGTGGTTATTGATACCGAAAGAGAAAAGGAAAAGCACAGTCATTTTTCACTAAAATAGATTCAATATAAAGTCAAGAGGTCGAAACAGATAAACAAAAAACCAGGCATAAAGAATTACCTTAGGACAACACTGTTTTCCTTGAAAATTAGAATCCCATTTACGGATGCATTTCTGTCATCGGGACAGACAGATTTCCAAGATGGTCCCCAGTGACCCCACTGTTGGTGTTCACACACTTATGTGCTGAGTGTGGGCTGCACCTAGTGACTTGTTTCTAGTGAATAGAATAGAATAGAATAGAATAGAATAGAATAGAATAGAATACAAAGAGGCAATGATTGGGGCACCTGGGTGGCTCCGTCGGTTGAGCATCCAGCTTCGGCTCAGCTCGTGATCTCACGGTTCGTGAGTTCGAGCCCCACGTCCGGCTCTGTGCTGACAGCTCGGAGCCTGGAGCTTGCTTCAGACTCTGTGTCTCCCTCCCTCTCTCTCAAAAATAAATAAAACACTGAAAACATTTAAAAGACGGAGGCAGTGATTCGCGGCACCCCCAGACTCCTATAGGCCATGACATCCCCCTTGGCTGGCACTTTCTCCCCCTTCTTGCTCACTTGCTCTGAAAAAGCCCACAGCCAGGTGGTGATCTGTCCTGTGGAGAGGCCAATGGGGCAAGGGGGGAGGCGGGCAGGGACTGAGGGTGGCCTGTGGCCAGCAGCCCTCTGAGCGAGGAGTAGACCTTTCTCCATCTATGGGGCGGTAACCAGAGCCCCCCCAACAGCTGCCGTGTAGTCTTGGGAGAAACCCAGAAGCCGGCACCCAGTGAAGTCACCCCCAGAATTCTGTACCACAGAAGACACAGTTGATGTTGTCCTCAGCCACAGATTACAGTGACCATTCTTCTGGGTGCATCTTTGTACATATAGTCATGCAGAGGCTTCTATAAACAAGACAATACATCAGAAGTTACGGGAGAAAAGATCAGCATATTTGAAAAATAATGCTGTTTTAATTTTACTTGGCAAAAGATACAGAATTCAAGGTAACTTGCATTTCACAGAGGAAACTATGTATTATGAATTCAACAGACTCGTGGTAGACTGGGGAGAAAATGGAACATCTCTGGCAGATAAAGAACTAATTATCTAATATCCAAATTCATTTTAAAGGATAAGAATAGGTAACTAACAGAGAATCATAGCCAACTGTCCAATAAGCCAATAAAAAGCCACCCAAAACCATCTGAAGTTTGAAAAGTGCTGGTGAATAGTGCATTATCGTGTGAGCCCCGTCGGACTGGCAGAATTAAAGTGAATCGTGAACCCTCCCTCTGGTAAACTTTCAGGGAAGAGAAGCCGCTGACATCCACTGATGGAACGGGAGTTGTTTTAGACCATGAGCAAACAGTCTGGTAGGAAGGTTTTGAATTCAAATTAAAAGCACACTCTTCGATGTTCCAATCTCACTCCTGGGATTCTACCCACGGTGGGGCAAAGCACCAACAAGTAAGAGGCCACATACAAACGTGTTTACTACAGCGTGTCTGTGGTGGCCGAGCCCAGAAGGAAGGTGCGTGTGTGTCAGGAAGAGACGTGGGTAAGGCGGGGCACACCGCCATGCTGGCCTCCTGCGCGGCGAGCAGGGCATCTGTGTGTCCCCTGCCTTGTGGACTGAGGTCAGTGAGCAGCCCAGAGGCAATGTCACCCGTAGGAAACAAGGATCCCAATCCAGGAATACTTATACGTAGACAGGTGGATGATAGATAGATAGACAGATACGTACATAGATAGATAATAGATAAATGAGACATAGATAGATAATAGATAGAAAATAGATATATGAGGGACGCCTGCGTAGCTCAGTTGGTTGAGCGTCCAACCCTTGATTTTGACTCAGCTCACGATCCCAGGGTTATGGGATCGAGCCCCACGACAGGCTCTGTGCTCACAGCATGGATCCTGCTTGGGATTCTCTCTGACCTCCCTGCTTGCTCTCTCTCTCTCTCTCTCTCTCTCTCTCAAATAAATAAATAAGCTCTCTCTCTCTCTCTCTCTCAAATAAATAAACTTAGAAAAGATACTTTAAAAAGATAGATAGGTAGATAGATAGATAGACAGATAAGTAGATAGATACATTGGAAGGTAGATAGACAGGTAATACATAAGTATTATGGGGCACCTGGGTGGCTCAGTCAGTTAAGTGTCCGACTCTTGATTTCAACTCAGGTCAGCGTGGAGCCTGCTTGGGATTTTCTCTCCCTCTTTCTCTGCCCCTCCCTCCCCACAAAAATAAACAAATTTTAAAAAGATATTTAAAAAAATAGATGAGAGATAAATACATAGATGATAGATGATAGATACATAGATACATAGATGATAGATAGATAGATAGATAGATAGATAGATAGATAGATAGACAGACATAGAGATGGAGAGAGAGAGAAACAGGAAAATACTCATTAATTTCTTAGCATGTGCTGGGAACGGGGGTGGGGTGGGGGGGGAGGTGGAGCCTGAGGAGAAATGGAAGAGAAGAGAAGGGGCCGGCAAAGCAAAATGAGAATTTAAATGAGCACTTAAAGCGGCACCCTCAGTAATGCAGCATAATCTTGCGTGTGTATGTGTGTGCATGTGCATGTGCATGGGTGTGCATGTGTACGTGTGCATGTGTGTGAGTGTAGGTGTGCATGCGGTGAGTGTGCACGAGTGTGCATGTGTGAGCGTACATGCGTGTGCGAGTGTGCGTGTGCATATGTGGGTGTGCGTTTGCGTGTGAGTGTGCACACATGCGTGTGCGAGCGTGAGTGTGCGTGTGAGTGTGTGTGAGCGTGCACGTGTGAGTGCGTGTGTGCGTGCATGTGTGCGTGTAAGGAGACGCACACAAGGATGATGATGGACAAGGCAGTGGTGACTCCCAGGGGCCTGATTTTGAGGACTTTCACCTTTTTCAGCACCTGCTGCCTTGGGGTGCTTGGGGGTCCTTGGGGGGGTCGGGGGGGGTCTCCTGCCTGGTTTGAGAAGGAAACGGCCTCTTTGGGGCAGTTCTTCCTGGAAGGATCCATGCGAGTACTGGGACATCCTCTGTCCTCTGCTTGCTTCTTCTTCCTTTAAAAGAGTGCCCTGGGTTTCAGGGCTGCTTCTGGCCGGGTTTTCCGAGTCCGAGCACCGTCTCCGGGCTCTTCCAAGGCAGCCGGGCACGTCGGGGGGTGGCCGGTACACCTGCAGGGCAGGCAAAGGACAACGGGAACACATGTCTGCGAGTCCCCGGTGGCCACCTCTGTCCAGGACAGGTGTGTGAGCACAGAGCTGGGAGAGGAGAATGCCCCCCGGGGCGGGGACAGACGTTCCCCTCGTGGGGTTCCCAGAGTCCTCGGGAAGAGGCCTTCCGGGGCCTGGCTGGTGCACCTGTCTGAGGCAGCCCGAAATGACTGTCAGACTAAGGCGGGAGCCCGACTGAGGACAAGGGAGAGATTCGTCCAAAGACCAGACATGCGGACGAGACTGAGGTCTGAGCCCCCCGAGCGCCTGCTGGACGGGGGACCTCCAGACCGCGCACGGAGCCGGCGGGGGTCCGCCGAGGACCGGAGACCCGCTCAGCGCCTGAGTGATGGATTCCTGCAACACGGGACACGCTGTAGATGATTTCGCTCAGCGCGCAATTTTTCAATCAACCCGGAGAACCAGTGTTTAAGCGTCAGCAGAGTCATTCATAACCTTACTGCGCTCGGTAGACTGTAATATCCTTCTTGTCCTTCGAACCTCACAGGAGCTCTCTGTGTCAGAGCCGAGATATTAAATTCACGCCTGACAGTATCCAAGGCAGACCAACACCCTCTGAGGAATAAACTACTTCTAAAGGCAAATTCCTCTTGAATGGCTCGAACATCGAATCTTCAAACCATCCCAGAGTTTCCAGTAGGAGCCCCATTCGGTTCTTACTTTTGTTCCAACAAAACATCCTGCCGCTGTCCAAACCTCTTTGTTTCTCTCAGCCTCAGAGAGCTGGACGCCGCCCGTGTCCTTGGAGAGCCGGCCCCCGCCTGCACTGGGACAGTCACTTCTCACCCGAGCTCATCCTTCATCTGCAAAATGAAGGGGCGGGGAGAGGGGAGGGGAGACGGGGGACGAAATGGCGTCTCATCCCCTGACATTTAGGGATCCTGTGATTTTCCGCGTTGACAATCTCCAAGCCGCATGCCTGCGGACTATCGATCACAGAATTAGAAATGAAGGCGCGAGCTTGCGGGGTATATGCGTTCTCACAGCACACAGCCGGAGGGACACGTCCCGGCTTATTTAAAGAAGGAGACGCGTTTGCTCAAGAGAATACATCCAAGCTCTCCTTTCACTTGATTAGAAGATAAATGTCAAGGTCTGAGTTCCTTTACATTAGGTTCGTTAAGCTGCAGACCATGTGCCGAGTGCATATTAATGTGTTGGAGAGCTCTCGCTTTTATTTAATATCAGCAGGAGTGAATGTGATGAAGTCACACTCAATATTTCAGCCGATGGCACAGCGGAGAGATTAGGCGAGCTCACTGGAAATTAAAAACGAAACAGCAGCCCATGAATCACTCTTATTGGGCACAAATCATTTCTTCTATGTTTTCCATTTTCTGCTCAATCACTTTCCAAGCCTTACTCTTTGATTCTGGCGTCGCGGATTTAAAAGACCGAGAACGGCTGTGAATCCAAAATTCTCCTGCGACCTTTGACCCGTCATCATCTGTCACTCGGTGCCTGTCGGGCTGCCTTCCTTGGTCATGGGACTAGCGTCCAAAGAACAGCAAGGAGCCGTGCGCCCTCCGGGCACATGGCCAGCCTGTCCCCTCGCTGGAGGGCACGTAGTTGAGGCTCACAGTGTGACGCTCGTAACCTGTATTTCTGGCCCGAGTCTGTACTCCACTCGTGCTCTCTTCACCGACAGTACGGAAGACCCGCTCTCTGGGCTCCGTGCCGGCCACCGAGGGTTCCAGGGGCCCGGAACAGTCCCTGCCTTCGAGGGCCAGCGGCCAGTGAAGGTCCCCCCTCCCGCAGGACAGCCTTCCTTTCCGTTCCTGTCCGTCCCCCACGGCTCGCTGTTCCTGTGGCTGCAAGAGACATCCGAGAACCTTCGGTTTTCACTCCACCTTCCCTCAGGCCCAGTGGCCCACCTGCCCCAAGCGCATCCTCTGTGTCCAGGCGGAAATCCCACGGGCAGTAAATACTTCAGAACAAATGAATTTGCAATCCTTGCCCAGGGTTCCCCCAAAATAGTGCCTCACACGTACAAGGGCCTCACTGAATATTAGGTGGTCATTTATTAAATAGAAGACCTGATTGGGGCGCCTGGGGTGGGGGGCTCAGTCGGTTAAGTGTCCAACTTCGGCTCAGGTCACGATCTCGCAGTTTGCGGGTTTGAGCTCCGCGTCGGGCTCTGTGCCGACAGCTCGGAGCCTGGAGCCTGCTTCGGATGCTGTGTCTCCCTCTCTCTCTGCCCCTCCCCCACTCACGCTCTGTCTCTCTCTCTCTCACAACAATAAATACACATTAAAATCTTTTTTTTAAATGAGTGAAAAAGTAAGAGCTAAAGTACAACTCTCTAACAAGACACAAGATGACACAGTGACTGGGATTAGAAGGTGGTTTCTAATGCTCATCCTCCCCTGTCATCCGTGCACCATCGATCCCCAAATGTCCTGTCTTCCGAATTCTTAACTTATTTATGCAATCTCCACCCCAGCGTGTCCCACGGAGATGCCCTGGGTGCCTCGCGCCGAGCACGTCTAAACCCAAACTCACGATCCGCTCCCACGCCTCCACCAACCCCACCGTCTCCCTGCTCAGGGTCGAAATTTCAGTCGCCAGAAACCCAGGCGACCTTGGCACGTCCCCTACCGTGTCCCTGAAATCACCCATCAAGTGCTAAGTCACTCTGCGTTCTGAAGCCTGATCAATACTGCCGAACGAGTAACTGAAAGTCACTAGAGGGCTGTGTAATCTACACCTCGCCCCTCCACAACCTTGGACTTGCCGGGCTTGCTTTACACAGAACACAAAACACCGACGACAGATAAACCACTAAAGGTGGCAGCCATGAGAACCGTGTGATGAATGGCGGAGCCTCACAACACGTCAAGATTGTCGAAGAGACAAGCCGGAATCAGATCAAGTCTGTACAGCACATGCAGAATGCACAGGAATGCCTTTCTTAGGTCCAGCACGCCCACACAAACAGTTCCCCCAAATCTCATTCTATTGTGAGGGACAGCGAGACACATAGCTATTAAGGACACATAGAATCAATATTTTCCTTCTGTTGTTAGAAACCATAAGACAGTGCCGTTAACAGGGGAAAATAAGAAGGCAGAGCAGTGAAACCAGAGGCCTGAGCCCCGGTTTGGATGCCGCACGACTCACAGGTCACTTGTTCATGCTTCTCTGTCAGTGCGTTACGGGGTTGGGGAGACACGGGGCTGGCTTGGGGGCCCGGACGTCGTACGTGCGCTGACGCAAAGTCACGGAAACTCAGAGTCAAGAATCGTTGCATCTGGTTTCTTCCCAGGATGGCCAGGAAGATCTGTCACAGGAAGAGAGAAGAGACGGCCCCCAGGATGCTGGCCGTCTACACCTGTCGGGAAACAGGCTGGTGCCACAGCAGCCCAGGAGCGCTGGAGGAGGACAAGAAGAGGTGGGCGGGAAGGGGCAGGAGCTCGGAAAACCACCAGAAGACCCGGCCTCGGGGTCGCGCTGGTGGGACAAGCAGTTAACTTAAGCCTCTGGGCTTTGACCTCAGTCTCCGTAAAGCAGGTGCGGAGCGTGGGAGCCGAACCACGTGGGTTCTCGGTCGCCCTCCAGCACGAGGGTGCACGGGCCAGGGGCACGGAAATCTCAACCCCCCTTGCTCTTTAAAAAAGAATGAACTGACAAAAGGGAACAACGTTAAACAATGCTGTCAAAGGCAGAAAGGGAGAAGCAGTCAAGTCTGCGATGGGAAGGAAAGTGTGACCCATGGCACATTCCTTGATTCTCCTGCTGCTGACAAGTTTGTTCTCATTTTAAGGTTTATTTATTTTTGAGACAGAGAGAGACAGAGCATGAACGGGGGAGGGGCAGAGAGAGAGGGAGACACAGAATCCGGAGCAGGATCCAGGCTCTGAGCTGTCAGCACAGAGCCCGACGTGGGGCTCGAACCCACGAACCGTGAGATCATGACCTGAGCTGAAGTTGGACGCTTAACCGACTGAGCCACCCAGGTACCCCCAAAATATCTCTTATTAATATTTCCAAGTTAGGGGAGCCTGGGTGACTCAGTCGGTTGAGTGTCTGACTCTTGATTTCAGCTCGGGTCACGATCCCAGCATCATGGGATCAAGCCTCATGTTGGGCTCTGTACTGAGTACGGAGCCTGCTTGGGTGTCTCTCTCTCCCCCTCTGCCCCTCTCTCCCACTCACGCTCTCTCTAAAAAAATAAAAAAATAAAAATTTTTTTTTGAAAATATTTCCAAGTTAAACATATGTTTGAGGTTTTTTTGTATTCTAGGGGGGACGATTGTGCTCTTGGAATGAGCCCTCAGTTTGACAGTGGAAACAAGCCGACTTAAACCAGAATCTCAGGGCATTTAAGGTCCCAATCCGTTCTCATTCATTCATTCATTCATTCATTCATTCATTTGGTGTGTTCACTGAGAGCCTGCTCTGTGTTGGTGCCCCTAGGGCACCATCATGCCCCAAAACGTTGTCAGAAGCCAGGAGATACCCTCAAGGGGCTGCACCTGAGGCCCGTCCAGGCTGCCCGCACCAGGAGATGCCCCCGAAACTCCCGCAGCCCACAGCTGTGCCCCGTATCTTTGGCTGTGTCCCCCCTCCCAGAGCCTCTCTGCAGCTCCTTTTGGTTTTCCTTTACCTTTTGACTCCCTTCCCCCATCCCTCCTCTCCCCCAACCATCAACCTGTTCTCTGTACCTGTGAGCCTGTGGTTTAGTTTGGTCTGAGATTCCACATATAAGTGAGATCATAGAGTATTTGTCCTTCCCTGATTTATGTCACTTAGCACAGGGCCCCGGAGCTCCCGCCATGTTGTCACAAGAGGCAAGATTTCTTATTTTTGTGGCCGAGTAAGATTCCATTGTGTGTGTATAAACCAGGTCTCCTTAGTCCGTTCATCAGCCGGTGGACATTCGGGCTGCTTCTTGGCGGTTGTACATAAAGTGGTAATGAACATAAGGATACTTGCCTTTCCGAGTTAGTGTTTTCATATTCTTTGCATAAATACCTACCAGTGCGATTCCTGGGTCACAGGGTACATCTCCTTTCAGTCTTTCGAGGAACCTCCACCCTGTTCTCCAGAGTGGCTGCACCAGTTTGCATTCCCACCAACAGTGGGATTTTTCATCTTAAAAAATTACTATTAAAAAAGGGTGGGGCGCCTGGGTGTCTTGGTCAGAGAACCACGTGGCTCTTGATCTTGGGGTCGTGGGTTCTAGCGCCACGTCGGGTGTAGAGGTTACTTAAGTAAATAAACTTGTAAAAAATTAATATTATGTTACCCAGAGCAGTGAAATGCCATCTTGATCGTATCCTAATTCCTTTAAAATATTTGGTTTCTTTTCTAGTTATCGGGCGATGCCCGAGCCAGACGGCTTTCATTATTGCTACAGCCTTCAGCCAATACCTGCAGCATAAACTCTGGCATCAGTGATCTTATTTCCTCAAAAATTTCTTGGCTCTCTGTGAGCATTTATTCTTTCTGCGAACTGGGATCTACTTGACAAGTTCAAAAATGATCTCCTTGTGTTTCCATTAGAACCACATTCAATTGATACATTGGTTTTTCGAGGAGTGCCATCTTGGCAGGAACTGTCCCCCGTCCACAGCCTTCTCTCTGCAATTATTCACGTTTTTATGTCCCCTCGTTAAAAAAAAAAAAAAAAAAAAAAAAGGTTAGAAGTAAAGACCCAGACAATCTCCTATTACGTTTACTCCTAAGTAGTTTTTCGGTTGTGTTGCTGTTTATTCGTGGGCCCCTTTGCATTTCCGAGGCAACTGCGAGCACGACCGTTAAGGACTCTTGAATACTGATTTCGTACCCAGTTCATACTCACCCTTCCTGGTGCTCAGTCCCCGTTTCCTAGGGAGGCCCCCGTATCACCTGTGAATAAGTCACGTAAGTCATGATACTTTGTCTTCTCCTTCCTCGCGATGACACTGCTTCCAGAACTTTCCACAAGGGGCTGTATGGGTTACAGTGTGTAACCGCCACCTTCGTTTGGCTCCTGGCTCCGAGGGGCAAGCCTCTCACAGGGCCCAGCATCCCGGAGCTGCTTCCCACCCGGGGAGGATCCCGGTGACTGGCCACGTGGCCTCGGCCCTGCCCGCCTAGCTTTCCGTGGGCGCGGCTCGGAGCGCAGGGTGCTGGGTGCCCAGCGCACTTCCTGCACCTCGTCGGGGGCTCGGATGGTTCTGGACGCCCAGGCCGCTCCCCAGGCAGCACCTGTGGACACAGAGAAGCCGGCCGGGCCCTCCGACTGCTAAGGGGGCTCCTCACGGAGCGTGACCCCTCACGGCCCCCCTTCCACCTGGTGGTTCTTCCCTCCTGTCTCCGACGTGCCTTGCAGTCTAGTCCCGGTGGCCAAGAGGTGGAGAGGGCCGGGCATCGATCCACAGGTGAATGGGGTTAACAAGGTGGTTATACATCCAATGGAATGCCATACTATTCCGCTGTTACAAAAAGGAGGGAATTCTGTCCTGTGTGGCGACACGGTTGGACCCGGAGGAGGTCCTGCTAAGTACAATGAGCCAAGCACAGAAGAGTGAATTCTGCACGATCCCCCTTCTAGAGGCACCAAAGGTGGGCAAACTATTAGAGGCAGAGAGTAGAATGGGGCCAGGGGGAGGCGGAAATAGGAGACACTGAGGGATGGGTGTGAAATTAGTCCGACGAGAGGAATGAGCCGGAATGAGCCAGAATGAGCCGTAGAGACGAGGCTCGGCGTTGTGCCTGTGGGGGACCACGGGTGCACCCAGGCCTGGAGCCTGCTGACAGGCTAGATCTCCTGTGAGGTGCTCTTACCACGATACAATCGTTTTTCAAGATCGCTTCCTACAGAAGCAAGCAGCACAACCTGAATATTATCACATTCCTGAGATCTTTCTAGAGAGAAGCCCTCCCGCCCCCACAAAGAAACCTCGCAATTTCCGGGAGGCGGAAGGGTCCTCGAGCCCTCACTTGTTCGGTTTTATCTTCCCTTTCCACTGTATCTCTTGGCCTGGAGGACATCTTCGGGTTTGGAAGCGGCTGCCGTCGGCCCGAGTTCTGGTCCTCAAGTCACGCCTGCTGCCAGAGGGACCGCGGGCCTTTCCAAGATGTGATGGCTCCCGCATGGTGCCCGCGCCCGGCTCAGGGTCGCGGCAAGCTGTTCGCTTGGGGCCCGTGACGCCCACAGGGACAGGAGCCACAATGTGGACTCCAAGCTGCTCCTAAGTACAAGAGAGCTCGTGAGAGTTCATGGCCAACGAGTACCCGCAGTGCTCGCTCTGTCTGTCCCGTTGTCGTTGCTCTCCAGCAGACCCGGTGGTTGGAGGGGCTCCGGCGGGTGGTTCTGGGGGTGTGGGGTTGGCAGAGGAGCCCGGGGGGTTCCATCCAGCTACTTGCTGCCCTGATACCTTAGCTGGGGCGGCTGCAACAGGTGGGGGCTGGAGGGAGCCTTTCTCTCTCCACAGAGGAGGCTGGAGCCCAGGACAGTGACAGACAACGCTGTCAGGCCTCTGAAAGGCTAAGCCGAAAAATCACGCTAAATTCTCCTAGTTAACACGGGTCACAGGCCAGCACAGATTCAGAGGGAGAAGACATAGGGTCTACCTCTTGACAAGAACTGAAGAATTCTGGGGCGCCTGGGGGGCTCAGTTGGTTGAGCGTCTGACTGTGGTTCAGGTCACGATCTCACAGTTATCGAGTTCGTGCCCCGCGTCGGGCTCTGTGCTGACAGCTCGGAGCCTGGAGCCTGTTTTGGACTCTGTGTCTCCCTCTCTCCCTGCCCCTTCCCTGTTCGCGCTCTCTCTCTCTCTCTCTCTCTCTCTCTCTCTCTCTCTCTCTCTCAGATATAAACATTAAAAAAATTAAAAGAAAAAAGAATTGAAGAATTCCTATGTGTTGGTCACCTTATTTCCTAACAAACGACCCCCAAACCACAGTCACTGCCCCGTGGCCGCCCGATTTGGCTGATCCAGGAGGGATGGGGGAGGACAGCCTGCTTCTCACCGTAGGTCTGCAGGGGGCGGGATGCTCTCCGCACAGCCCTCGTCTCCTGCCTGGGACCAGGGGGTGAGCAGGGGCTCAGCCCTTCTCTTGTGATGGCGGGGGGGTGGGGAGCGGGAGGGCAAGCAGAAAAGGGCAAGGACCTTTGAAGGGTCATACTCAGAACCGATGTCTCTTTACTTCAGCCAACTTACCGCTGGCCAAGACAAGTCACGTGGCCACCACCAAAGTCGAGGACAGGAGAAGGGTGCTGCATCCCAGATGGGCCATGGCACAGCTGTGGGTCCTGGGGGGGGGGGAGGGGCGGGGTGCAATACAGTCTCAATCCATTCCTCCCCCAAAGAATCCAAACAAAATTAGGGCTGCAGGAAGAGCAGAAGGAAATAATACAAGACGTGCTATTTAAGCCTATAAACTGGGTAGTTGTGTTGAAAGAACCACTTCATGCAAACGTTATACACCGTCCCCCGAGGAAGTCGTAGGCGGGGAAGGGCTGTTAATAACAATGTGGATCTAAAAGCTTGGAATATTCCCACAGAATATAGTGATAAATGGGGGGAGAATGAGAGAGTTAAAGGCATTTTAAATTTCTTGCTTAGGGAGAGGAGAGTTATTGGTCACGTCAGTAGAGAAAGACAGGTTCAGGTTTCCGTCTTTTCCTTAAAGGTAATGACTGGTGTAGAACAAGGTATATGGCCTCTAAAACGCACAAGGAAAAAAAGCAGCATGGAAAGTATCAGCCGTGTAACGCGGAATGACTGGGAACGACCAAGGAAGCGTGAGAGCAAAGGCACCCAGAGGGCCAGGCACAGGCTGCGGGCGGGTCCCGCTCTGAGCCCACGGGCGCCGGGGCCTCTGGGGCCATTGCTGCCTCACCGAGCAGGTGTGGCGACGAGGACACCGGTGTCCCGAGTGTCGAGAGTGTCCTTTCTTGGCTGATTTGCCCGTTCCCGGCCCCCAGCACCCCATGAACTCTAAATCCCAAGAAAGTAGGGTTCCTGATGACCATGGTTGCACCCCCATTGTATCTCCAGACCCTAAATCGGAGGAGATTCTCATCTGCTGGCTCCATGGACGAGCAGGTGCCTGGGGGCTGGGGAGAGGAAGACATTCTCTGACCACAGGCTCGGCCACCACACGTGCACACCTGCCCCATGGGCTCGCAGCGCCTCAGCCCTTCACCCGGGAGACCCACTCCACTCTCACAAGCACACTCGAGAGCGGTCGGCCAGCCTCCCGTGCTGGCCATGACCGTGCGGTGCACAGGAGACCTGTGGGCACAGAGTCACAGGCGGAGGACGGGCTCTGGGGCAGAGGTGGAGGGGCTGGTGAGGGGTGAGGACCCTCGAGCCCTGGTGTCGGGCAGGAAAGCAGAGCGTGGGCACAGGGCAGGCAAACCGATAGGGTCGGTGGTCGTGAGGTGAGGCGGTCACCCAGGGAAGGTCGGCGTGACCTTGAGAACGACACTTGGGACTCCCCGTTGCCAAGTGACGCGGGACTCAGGTCCCAGTGGTAGGAGGACCGGAGCCAGGAGGGAGCTCTCAAGCGCTCCAGAGAATTCTCAGTATTCTGTGCGGGACCAGAGTCTGGCGGCTGGAGCACCGCCCCAGGCGAGGCTCAACAAGCCCCTCAAATGAGGGGTTCAGACAAGGTCATCCCCCTTACAAATCCCTTCTCTCACTGCCGAGAAGAGAGGGGTTTCGACGCGAAGGTGCGTGTGGACCAGCGGCCCCCACGCGGACGGGGCTGCGACCTGCTGGGAAACCACACCTTCCTTGGCTGCCGCAGCCCACGGACAAGGAAACAGCAGGATGGGCCACACAATGTGACAAGTCGTATCAGTTGCTCGAAGCACACGACAGGGCCCATAGGGGCAGGAAATAATTTCTAAATGACTGAAATGTCTCATTTACATAACCTGTATTTCTTATTCATATTTGTACCGGCTTGGGGGGGGGGGGCGTGATACGAATAGAGCAATAGCTGATGACTGATTCATCCAATTTGCTGGGGCTTCTGGTTGTAGAGAGAGGTTCAAACGGATCGGGTCTTTCATATAGGCTGCCAGTATATCAAAAAAAGTTTAAAAATGTCAGAACGGGTTTAGGAAAGTTGTAGTAGGTCTTAAATGCTTACGTGTCATGAAACAAACCCACACACACACGGCACCTGCATACAGGCTTGGAGATCATCATGTGCAAGGTCACATGTGATGCCCTCGGAGCGGTCCCACGCCCACCCCTAGCTCTTGCCCCCCCCCCACCCCACGTGAGACCTTGTGGCTGGTGACCCACCCGTCCGCTGCTGGACATCCCCCGGATAAAACACTCCTACTGTACTGGTAACCAGAAGTCCAAGAACTGCCCGGCCCTGACCTTGTCACTCCCCAGGGTCACCCTCCAAGGCCCCTTCACCCCCCGACCACTCGACGAAGCTCGCATCAGGCTCCCGATGGGTTTTTTCGTCGAGAGTTTGGTTTCCCGGCACGTCACGGCGCTGGGTTTACTAAGATCAAACCAAACCTTCGGGCCGACTGGATCTCCCTCTCAGCCACAGGAGTGGCCTGACCTTGCCCCTTTCCCTCTCGGTGTCTGTGGCCGGTCCTCCTGTGGGTCGTGGCAGGTCCTGCAGGTGCTGATTCGTGGCAGAGAAGGGGAGACGGCAGGGGTGGTCGGCCTCCTCACAGCCGGCTCCGGACACGGTCGCCCAGCCTCCCGGCTCCCCCTCCCCTGCCCCTCCCTCCCCCACCGCCCCAGCACAAAGCCTGCAGCCTGTCTATCTGCTCGGCCCTGGAAGAGGCAGAAACCTAACAGCAGAGAGGCCACAGCGAATGTGTGCTTCACTGTAGATAAAACCCACCAAAACCCTACTAAAAATAAAATTGGCCGAAAAATGACAAGTTCATGTGATTGAAAATGCACTAAAGGGGAGCCTGGGTGGCTCAGTGGGTTGAGCATCTGACTCTTGATTTCGGCTCCAGTCATGATCTCACAGTTCGTGGGTTCCAGCCCCGCATCGGGCTGTGCACTGACAGCTCGGAGCCTGCTTGGGATGCTTTCTCTCTCTCTCTCTCTCTCTCTCTCTCTCTCTCTCTCTCTCAAAATAAATAAATAAACATTTTAAAAAGACAATGTATCGACATCACTCAGGCGTACAAAGAAAAGCCACTCTCGTTATGCTCGCCTTATGACCGAATCTTCTGCATGGGCCCCGCCTGCTGGGTGACGTCCTTGGCTGGCACAGTCCCCTTTGTCCTGAGAAAGGGGGGTTCTCGGCTTCAGAGCCCCTGTCAGCACCACCTCACACAGGGGGTGGGTGGTCTCAGGGGGGCGGACAGAACGATCCGGGTGCTGGGTCAGGACGGCAAGAGTCACATCTGTGGCCCTTCACCCGACAGCCACTCGGGTGCTCGTGGGACAGAAATCCCCGAGCTTGTGTCCACCTGCCAGCTGCCGTGCACGGGCTCCCCAGAGGCAGGTGCTGTAAGAAGTTGGGGTACGTGATATTTATCGGTGGAGGGGACAGGCCTGGGCTGCGGGGCCCAGCGCGTCTCAGCCCCCGAGCCGATCACCGCGGGGCATCAGGCCCCATGCGGCCGCCCTGCAGACCCTGCCTGGCCCTGGGGGAGGCGGGTGCGAGGCGGAGGTGCCCCTGACGGCCGGCGGCGGTCACGCACTCCCATGGGGGTGGCAGGCTCTGCCCGGGAGGGGGTCTGAGGCGCATCGGCACGGTGGGGACAGCCCTCCCTGCGGGACCTCCTTGGTGACCGAGCGTGTCCCCCAGGCCACACGGGGCTCACCTGCCCCCACTGTGCAGTGAAGGGGGGTCTGGCTCCGAAACGTCTCTAGCCCGCGGAGCATAAGGGGGCACTGCGGAGGACACAGGGACAGCGCACGGTGTCATGGGGCAGCTGGGACCCCCGGGCCGAGTCACGGCAATATCAGGCGCCTGGGCACCAGGAGCCTGTGACCCTTCTCAATGTCATGGCCACGGGTGGACCCGCCTGCATCTCTGCGTGTCTCAAAGTCCCAGACGCCCCAGCTGGGGTCGGTGGCGACCACACGCCAGTCAGCTGGTGGCCGGGGCTGGTCGTGGATCCGCTCACCACCGGGACTGGTCCCGAGGGAGAACGGCCATGAGCCGGGCCACCACCCACACGGCGTCGACTGGAGAAGGCGGCTGGGAACAGGCGGTCGTCTCCGGGACCACGAGGGTGAGTCAGCGGTCAGTGCCGGGAGGCCTTTCCGGCTCGGCAGACGGCGCGAAGGCCAAGGCTGGGAAGTTTCTCGGTCCCCTGGACCCAGATGCGCCTCGAACCCCAGCCCAGCTTTTTGCAAACAGATACCCTTGGTCCCCGGCATAGCAAGACGTAACTCCCCCACCGCGACGTTCACTTGGTTTTAAGTATGAAGCTCCGTGGTTTTAGCACATTCACAGAGTTGGGCTGCCATCCCCACGCTTAATTTCAGTGTGATTTCGCCACACCGGAGAGAGACCCCAGCTGGCCACTCCCCCCACCCCCACCAGACCCACACGTGTGACGTGAGGGAGGGACCGTTGCACCTCATCGGCGGTGGCCCATCGGGGGCAGACCCGAATGCTGACACGAGATAGGCAAGGAAAGGGAGGGAGGAAGGGAGAAAACCTCACGCAGGCCCGTTGCACCTAGAGTCGTTCGGAGTCCACGCCACCCTTGCTGAGACTCTGGGGGCTTTTCTGGAGCAGACCCGGCAAAGCCAGTAGCGAGTGGAAGGCACAGATGGCCAGTGTAGACAGCACACTCAGGGACAGGCGCGGGCGGTGAGGGGCGGCCGGACACGCGTCCAGAGAGCCCGCTGCAGCCCTGCCAGGCTGGAGGCCGAGACGCACCCCTTCGCGAGATGGCCGGTCACCAACGCCAGACGGTGCCACAGGAGACCAGAGGGGGTGAACTCTCTTACTTTTATAAGCTTGTACTTGGTGACCGTTTACCTATTAAAAACGTGAATCAAAAGCAAACAGGTTGTGAGAGCAAGGATTCCAGTCACGTGTTGCAGTTTTGAAGGAAAAGTCAAGGCAAACGTGGCAAAACGTTAGTGTGTGTTAAACGAGGGCGGGGACACGAGTGTCTGTGCTAACAAGCCCTGTACTCGCCTGTGATGTGTTTAAACATCCTGATGCAGGAGGAGGCAGCATTAGAAGGTGGGAAGCAGGGGGTCGTGATGTCCCAGGTATAAACCAACTGCCCGCGGCGACGGCTTGCAATCGGGAGGAGAGGGAGGCATGAGACAGGGCTGGCTTTGTGGTGTAGACCCTAGAGGTCTGTCCTGGGTGTTGGGTGGTGGCCCCAAGGACTGAGACAAGGAACCTGGGAAAAGAGTGTGAGAGAAGGTGAATCTGCGGTTTATGGAGCCTCGTTATCCCCAAACCTTGCCGCTCCAGGGGCAAAACTCTGACCAACACGAGCCTTCTCTGCTCTTCCAAACTTCTGACCTCTCCTCTGCCTCCCTCACTCTTGGAGAACAAACTGGACTCATTCTTCACAGAGAGGATAGAAGCCACCAGAAGGGACCCCCTCCCCCCCCCCGTTGGCATCACCACGTTGCCTTTATCTGCAGCCAGGCTGTATCCTTCCCCTCAGTGTGACATGGGAGCACCTGCCTCCCAACAGAGGTCAGCCCTCCTCCTGGACCCCACCCTCAGCCTTCTCAGCCTCTACAATCAGCCGTGATCCACACCAGCCTCTCCCTCTCTGCTGCATCTCTCCTACCAGCATTCAAACTGCTCTAGTCATTCCCCTCTGAAAAAAACAAAAAGCAACAGCAAAGTAAAGCAAAAACAAAAAGCACTTTTCCTGAACCCCAGGTGTTCCCCCACCTCCTTCTCTCTTCGCCAGCTGTCTGACCTCAGTTTCCCCATCTCATCCCCTCCTGCCAGTTCCAGTCTGAGCTCCCTCCATTCCCTCCACCCCACTCGTTCTCGCAAAGGCTCCCCCGAACCTTGACACTAAGCCTTCACGACATGGTTTCCTCGGCTTTCCACGTCGGCCACCACACCCTTCTTCTGGAAGGAGCCTCGTCTGGTCTGGAGGCCACCTTTTCCCAGAGCCCCCTCACACCCTCTGTGGCTTAGTGCCCATTGCCTTGGCTGGCCGTCCTCCTCTCCAGTATGGGAACACCGGTGCCCCCGGAGGAGCCCTCCACCCTCCCAGCTGCCACACTCTCCCAGGCAATCCCAGCTGGTGCACGACTTCCACTGCCCACACATTCCCCCGCTTTCATGTTCTCTTCTGAGCTGGATCTGGGCTTCCAACTGCATCTGTAAAACCTCCACTGGAACATCCACTGAGATCTCAAACCTGGCATAGGGAGCCTGGACCGATGATCTCGTGGCCTCCAGATCTGCTTCCCACCTCATCGAATGCCGGCCCTCTGGCCCCTGCCCCACGCTTGCCCCGCTGAGCACCGTTCTGGATGGGCCTTTCTCTCAAAACCCCTAAAACTAGCTTATGCCAAGTCCTATTGGCTCTACCATGAGATACACGTGGACGTCCCCCTTCTGTGTCATCTGTCCCCACCACCGCCCTGGTCAGACCCATCATCCTGTGCGTCCAGATGGGCCTTCATCCACCTGTGGCCCATTAGCATTCTCCCCAGCAGTCCCATCTCGCCAGATGCAAACCTGACCAAGTCCCTCCCTCCTGGGAACCATTCTCAGGGCACCCATCGTTCTTAGAACGAGGGCAAAATCCTCATGGATGCCTCCAAGGTCATTCACAGCTGACCGTTTCCTGCCATGCCCACCCCTACCCTTCCACGCTCCTGCTCGTGCTGTACATCTCAGCATGAGTGTCCCCTCCTCCAGGGAGCCTCCCCGCTGCCCAGCTTCAGTCTGGCCTCCTGACACATTCCCTCACCACCTCCTGCACCTGCCATGATACTTAACACATTGTAACTGGATACTGTGTAAACGTTCCTTTAATGTCGCTCTAACCCACAGGATTGTAAATTCCAAGAGAGCAGGGACCGTGTCTTCTTTGTTCACTGACTCCACAATGGAAGGTCAGAAGATAGTTGTTACGTGAGTGTGGGGAGGGGGTGATATACGTGTCTGGATAGGGGAGGGTGAAAGAAAACATGAGATAAATATGTGTCATCTCTGCAGCCTTGTGGAGAATGTGGGATCCCCGGGCACAGTGTGACAGAAGAGCTCCCCCCACTCCCCGCACGGCCGGACAGGGCACGTTGTCACCCTGCCCTCTGAACAGCCAGTCTCCCTCGAGGCAGCTCGTCCCTCAGCAAGGCGGTGCGAATCCCGGTGAAGGATGCCTGGTGCTCTCACCCTGCCCCCGTCTAACTGGCCCCTTTCGATGACAAATTCATCAAGCTTAGGGGATAAGACGAGAACAGACCACGGGCGGAGAGTGAGTGACCCGAGATTTCATTTCCGTCTCTCTCCCTTCCCATCCCCGGTCCGAAGCCTTCGAAGAGTCTTATCTCCCAGCTTTCCCTGTCTTCCCTCTGGTTGCACCTTCACGAGGACAGAGCCTGCTTGAATTAGAAGTACATCCATCTGGTAGACAATGCTGAGGTCTGGAGCTCCAGCAGAGGGTTTGGGGAGCCGCCAGCAGTGGCTGGAGCCGTGCCCTTGTACCCAGCGCCGAGCAGAGACAGATGCACAGGGAGCGAACAGGCACGTGGTCCTCCTGGCGGTGGGGGCTCCCCAGGGATCCCCAGGGAACCAGGGGGTTCCGAGCAGGCAGGGCGTCGGGGGAAGAATCCGCACTGGTCCCCTGGGAGGAGATTCTGGATCTGCGGACCAAGGATCAGGACCCTGCGAACTCCGTGAATTCCAGAAACAGCCCCTCCTCCCACCCTTGCCGCTTGTCACTGTCCTCTGCTCACCGAGAGGACTGGAGGACGCCCCTTAAACAACAGTGCAGGCTGGTCTCTGTAGGGCGGCTGGGAGACGGGCCCCACCCCCAGAGAGAGTCCCAGGGAACAAGGTTGAGGTGGGGAAGCCAAGTTCCCGAAGGAGGAAGAGTAACTCCAGACTCCAGCGAGAACGGAGAAGAGGGTGCAGACCAGGGCTCTACAGCGTCACGGCTCCCGTGGGGCATCACCCCCAGCCCGTCGCGCAGCAGGTGCATCTCGACCCCACCTCTCGGCAGACCCCCACCCTGCGCACTGTCTCCCATTCCAGACTGACAGAGGAGCTGGGGGCCCAGTAACCGGCCCCTCTCCGTGCTGAGGGGCGTGGAGCCCAGAGGGCTCGGACGCTGCACGGCCAACGGTGCTCAGATCACCCAGGACCGTGCTGGGGCGAGGACGCCCACCAGGCCCGCGGCCCAGAGTGCAGTCCAGGGATAGACCAGGAGCCCTGGTGCCACACAGTACCTGTTGCAACTTGGAGGGTGACCACATGATGCTGTCCCAGGGGAGGCAACGAGGCGAGGCAGAAACTGCACCAGAGACTCAGGGGACTTGGCTTCCAGTTCCGGGATTCGGGCCTGACGTGTTGGGACTCCAGACCAGCTCCGTGGCCTCTCCGTCCTCTCTGTCCTCAGTGTCCCTGTCCGGATCGTTTCCTAGCACCTTCCTCGAGGCCTGGGTCATCCGTCAGCCTTCCCCAAAATGCAAAGAGGAGGGATGGGCTGCCACGGAAGTCTGTCCCCTCGGCCTTCCCAGCTCGGGAGAGCACCATCAGCCTGGAGGTCCTGGCCCCGGGCAGCCGGGGTGGGGGGGGGGGGGTGAGGAGCCCACGGCCGTGCTGTGTCATCCGGGGAGGCAGGGAGCCCAGAGCACAGGCATCAACAGCACCGTGGTGCAGACAACAGACAACAGCTGGGGATTTTCCAAAAAGCTTTCCCTCAAAAGCTGCCTCGTCGGCCATCCAGGGATACGGCGGGGAAAGCCAGCGCGGGCAGGAAGCTCAGAGCGCCTTGTGCCCTGGCCTGAGGGACAGCAGGAGGCCCGGGGGGAGGGGGAGCTGGCCAAGGGCACGTGCGGAACCCTTCCCGGCCTTCTCTTCCCGGGCCGTTGACGGCTTCTCCAAGGGTCTCGGCGCCTCCTTTTCCCAATGGCCAATCAGGTAGCAGCCCACAGCCGTGCCCTCCCCAGGCAGGGCCCCCTGGGAGCCAGCGCCCTGCACCCAGCACCCCCCTGCCCCGGGAGGCAGCAGGCAGCCCATCCAAGCACCCACGTCCTCAATTGGGCCAGTCATCAAAGACGCAGGACCCGACAAAACACAGTTCTGCTCTCATGGACGGGGCCTGTAGCGGAGAGAGATAGACCACAAAGAAACATACCCGTGAGTGTGCGTGCACCCTGGTGGGGGGGGGGGTGCAAATGCTAGAAACACGCAAAGAAGGTAGCGGAGACAGAGTGAAAGGGACAGTTTCTCTTTTGCATAGAATGGTCATGGAAGTTACCTGACGTTTGAGCCACGGAAGGAGAGAGAGAGAGAGCCCATCTTCTCAATCTCTGGTGGGAGAACCTAATAGTGGAAGTAGTGGAAGTCCCAGTAAGGAGAGCAGGAAGTGCAAAGGCCCTGGGGCAGGAACGACTGGGGAGAGCAGGAGAGCCCACTGGCCGTCCTGGCTGGAGGAGCTTGTGGGGTTGGAGGTAGAAAAGGAGGCCAGAGAACGACCGGGGTGGTCTCCTAGGGCTTCTCAGTCACCAAAAGACCTTGGATTTCCCTCTGAGTGAAACGGAAAACAACTGGAGAGTTCTGTGCAGAGCAATCACAGGTTTGAAAGGCGTGGCTCCGGCTGAAATGTTCATTCCTGCATTTTGTAGGCAGGAGCAAGTTCATCGGTAACTGTAAAGAGGGAGCCAGAGGGGGCACCAGTTGCTTCCAAACCTCCCTGCACACGGCAGACCCGGGCTCTCCGGGGTGCCCCCTCCCCGTGGGGCGCAGGACAAGGCCGTGGGGGACGGGACCCATGAACCTGCCAGCCACAGGCGGCAAACTGCCCGTCCCAGCCCAGGCCGTAAGCAGCCTGGAGACTGACCAGCGCGACCTTCCCCAGCCCCTGCCAGAGCTCAGAGTCCCGGCCGCTCGCAGGCGGGCGCCCCCCAGCGCAGGGCTGAAAACGTTACGAGTGACTTCAAGTTACCAGTGGCTTAAGAACCGACTTGAAAATTCCTGAAAATCCTCAGTTGGCTCTCGTAAACCAGTGCCCTCGCCCACCCTCCTGCTGAATCTCTCTTCAGGCAGAGAATGCGCCGCCTCCGGCCATAATCCATCCCGCGCTGGGTCAGAGCCAGACGCTCTGGCAGTATTTCCCCCCCCGCTGTCCCCTTGTGAGTCCCACCACCGCAGCAAAGGCATCCCTGGGCCACCGGCAGGAACTGGGGGCCGGGAAGCCACGTGCCTGCTTTGCGATGCGGTCACAGCCGCTCGCGATTTGCTGCACAGAAGGCGTTGGCACCTATCAACGTGCGAGGAGCCCGCGGGCACGGATCCGGGGCCCCTGACGGCGCTGCTGGAGAACGGGCTGACGCCAACGGTGACGTGCCCTTCCCCGTCCCTACCGCGAAGACAGCACGCTCCCCCACCAGCTGGCTGCAGCGCTCAGATACCCGCCGAAGTCAGGCCCGCGTGAGCGACACTTACCGAATTCCGTTCAAGTCCACCTGTTTTGAACTTTCGTGTGAGACAGGAAGTCCGACCGTTAAAAGCTCGGAGGGAAACCGGAGCCCCTTTCAGGGGGGGCCGCGCTGATCTGTTCCCAGTGGGCACCGACCAAGGGGGGCTGGTTTCCCCTCGGGGCCGGCCGACTCCACGCCGAGCTGCCCCGGCTGCCCCAGGGGCCTCTCCGCCCATTTCCAGGATCACGTGGTCCTCACCTAAGGACCGCCGGGGTCAAGATTGGCGCAATTGTCTGCTTAACGTGCTCGTATCTTCTTCTTGGGACGGAGACCTGCCAGAACACGGCACCACCGTCCCTTCCGTCCGGTGGCGGTGGCGATCGATGTCACATCCCGCCAGGACCCCGTCCCCTTGCCACCGTGGGAAAGGGCAGGCAGCGCTGTCCCCGGGAGCCGCCGACGTCCTCCCGCTGACGCTGGGCGTGGCCGCACGACTTTCTCCGGCAGCAGCTTTGAGAGCCAGCCCGAGGCCTGCCGCCCGCACTCCGCCTCGGCCAGTAGGCACAAGTGCCCCACGGACAGGCTGTTCCTCCAGCCCGGGTCCCGGATGGGACTCCCGACACGGAGCCCAGCCGTCCGCAATGGACGCATGGCGCGAACGCTTGTACCAGGCTGAGCTCACGAAGCCCTGACTTGGAAATTGAAAAACTAAGCACCGAGGAAACTGACGTGGTTGGGTGACCGAAGCTGCTTCACCAAGCTCGGGTGACTGCCGTGTTTCTGCGGGTTGAGGAGGAGAGGAAGCCAGGGTGGCGTGAGAGAGGGGAGAGGCAGGGGCAGAGGGGAGAGAGGAGCCTTCCGTCCAGTGCTTCCGGCGGCCCTGTAGGCTCCCGTGTGCCCCAGTCCTTACCCGGCCCCGGCTGTCCTCCCTGCCCGGACCCTCTGATCCTTGCGGGGAACGTGCCTCCTTCCTTCACCTAGTGTAAGTGGGGACCCTGTCCTCTGCAGCGACAACCCTGACTTTCGCACATCACCGCACAGCCGAGACCCCAGGCCGGCGAGCGGACGGCACTTTCCTGGGGTTGCCAGTGCCCGTTGGGACAGCTCCAAGGCCTCCCCGCCCAGCTAGGGGGCAGGCGGGGGGTGCGGGAGGGGAGGGATGCGGGGACAGATCTGGGCAGAGACCTTGCCGCACCCCCCAGGCTGAGTCCTTAGCCAGGGGTCTAAGCTCTCAGAATTCGGAGGGAGAGATTAGCAAGCTTGGGAAAAACCTAGACCACTGAGATCCTGAAGGACCGAATCGTCAAATGGGAAGACTTTGTTTTCTTTATTTTTTTCCTGGATATTTAAATGTTTTTAAAATGTTTATTTATTTTTGAAAGAGAGAGAGACAGAGTGTGAGCAGGGGAGGGTCAGAGAGAGGGGGAGACACAGAATCCGAGGAGGCTCCAGGCTCCGAGCCGTCTGCACAGAGCCAGACCCGGGGCTCGAACTCACAAACCGCAAGATCGTGACCTGAGCCCAAGTCAGACGCTTAACCGACTGAGCCACCCAGGCGCCCCCTGGATATTTAAACAGTACATGTTCATCATTTTAAAACCATTTAGAAAAGCATAAAGAAGAAAGTAACAAATCAGCTGAAATCCCATCGGTCGGCAGGAAAGCGTCTTAACATATGAGTGACTCTTCATTCAGACAGATCTCTATGCCTCCGTGCAGACGTATGTAAATAAATTTGACTTTACACAAATGGGGTCATACCGTGTGTGTCGTAGCTTGTTCGGGCTGATACAACAAAGTATCATAAACTGGGTGGCTTATAAACAACAGAAACTTACTTCTCACAGTTCTGGAGGCTGGGAAGTCCGAGATCAATGTGCCGGGCAATTCCGTGTCCAGTGAGGGCCCACTTCTAGGGTCATAGACGTGTCCCCTCCCACTGTGTCCTCTCAGGGTGGAGGGGTGACCGAGCTGTCTGGGGTCCCTTCTTCTGTAAGGGCACGAGTCTCATTCTGGAGGGTTCCACCCTCGTGACCTGATCCCTCCCCAGAGGCCTCGCCTTTTTAATACCCTCACACAGTGGATTAGGTCTCAACATACAAGTTTTTCAGGGACCCAGACCTTCAGTCTATAGCAATGTGCTTTTGGAAACTTCCTTTTTCACTTCATAGTATGTCACCAACACCTTCAATGCCAATACGTAGGGTCGTGCTGTCCTCTCCATGACCGTATGGATTTCCATCCTGTGGATGAAGTCCCCCCAGCGTGCCGTCCGTGAGACTCCATCGACCACACGACACGGCACAAGAGCTGAGACTGGTCCCCAAAGACCAGTCCGCTTAGGTCCCAGGACCCCCTTTTCCTGCTGTGGGTCCTTGGGAAAGTTGCCCGCCCTCTCTGTCCGGTTTTTCCCCTCTGCAAGAGGGAGACGTTGACGTCTCCACTCGGGGGAGGTGGGGTGTGGGGAGTAGGACGAATTTATTTTGTTTTGTTTTGAGATTAAGCAAGTCAGTACACGGGAGGTCCTCAGGGCAGCACTGGCTTCACAGTAAAGTCTCAACACGTGTCACTGCTCTTTAATCAACCCGCCCCCTACGGATAGACGTCGGGATATTGCCAACCTTTCACTATTATGTATTATTTATGCAAAGCCACAAATAGCCACTATGTGCGTTTTGTTCACTGGGAAAATGATCTCCTTCGATAAGTTGTTAAAAATGGATCTGCTCCGTGTGTTGCATAAGTACGTCAAGTACTAAGACTGTTGTTCTCAAACTGCTTTCTGGAAACATTGCGTTAATTTACATTTTCATCGACAGTGGGAGATGACGCTTCTCTCCCTCGAGCCCCACAGCAGCACTGGACCTTGTCGATATCTGAAAGTTGGCAGCCTGGTAGGTAAAAAGTACAACGTCCTGAGCTTCTGGTTTGCAGCAAGATGGTTGTTTTGGTCTAGTTCTTGGACCTTTCCATCCCCTCCTTCGTGGGTTGTCTGCTCGTCTCTTTTATTCTCTGTTGTATTGGGATGATCATCTCTTTGTGACGATCCTAAGGGTTCTTTGTGAATGTTCTACCTTCAAATGTTGCTGTAATATTAGGGGTATCAGATAAAAGGCGGGACACGCAGTGAAACTTGACTGCCAGAGGGGTGCCTGGGTGGCTCAATCGATCAACTGTCCGACTTCGGCTCAGGTCGTGATCTCGCGGTGCGTGGGTTCGAGCCCCGCGTCGGGCTCTGTGCTGACGGCTTGGAGCCTGGAGCCTGTTTCGGATTCTGTGTCTCCCTCTCTCTCTGCCCCTCCCCTGCTCGTTCTCTCTCTCTCTCAAAAATAAATATTTTAAAAACTAAAAGAAAAGAAATTTGTCAGATACATAATGAATGGGACACATGTATACTAAATAATTACTTGTCGTCTATTTGAAATTCAAGTTTAACCAGGAGTTTGTATTTCCCTTAGTTGAATTTAGCAATCCCATGTCATACAGATAGCAGATATTTTTTCCAGTTTATTACTTTTTCAACTCCGTTTATGGTGTTTTCACTTTAATAAAGACACTTATTTGTATATTTTCTAATCCTATCTATTAGTCTCTTACTCTATGGTTTCGTGATATATTTAGAAAGGCTTTCACAATCCTGGCTTTACGATAAATACTTACCTCCATATTCCCCTTACTAGTTTTGGCTTCCCTGTTTTGCACTCACTATTCTTTTTGACGTTTATTTATTATTGGGAGACAGAGCGAGACAGAGCGTGAGCAGGGGAGGGGCAGAGAGAGGAGGAGACCCAGAATCCCAAGCAGGCTCCAGGCTCCCAGCCGTCGGCACAGAGCCCGACGCGGGGCTCGAACCCACGCACCGTGAGATCACGACCCGAGCCCAAGTCGGAGGCCCAACCGACTGAGCCACCCAGGCGCCCCCTCGCCCACTGTTTGATGGGTTTGGAACTCCTCCTGCTCCCAGAATAGGAACTTAATCAGCCCCCGGTAATTACTCTCTAGTGATGCCAATATTGTGTCTTGGAAAATTCTGTCAACTCGGGGCACCGCGTCACACACACAAAGCTCTGATTTCGGCTTCTTCACGCTTCCGTACAGAGCAGCCACCTCTGGCCAGTCAGCTGCTGCTCTCATCACAGGTGCTTTGCGCGAGAGGCAGTGTCCTGTGCCGGGGGGTTGGCACGGAGGCCCGCCTCCGATCCCTGACCCTCCACTTCCGGCTGGGTGACGGCACCTTATCTGCGAGGGCCAGCAGTAGCGGTCGCCACGCCACAGGGGGGTGAGGGACAGACCGCCTTGATGCACGTGAACACGCCCTTGGCGAAGCGGTCGCACTGAACGTCCTTTGCTCGTCCAGGCACGGCTCTCACGGCGCCGTCCAGCCGGCCGGCCTCCCTCCCGTCCTGCTTCGCCAACCTCTCCCTGATGGTTCTCTACCCTTCCACACGAGCCCTCAAATCCCTGAGTCAGGCTGAAGAGAAAACTCTACCTGGAGCCCGACTGGGATGCGGTAGGCAGGGCTCCAGAGGCCGCTGCTTTCCGTCCACGAATGAGGATTGTGTCTTAGCAGATTCAAGTTTCCTTCACCCCCCCCCCCCCCCCCGTTAAAGAGCAGCCGTTGGGTTTGTTTTCGTTTTCTAGAAAACAGACCACATTCCCTTACACGTGTCTATTCCTAGCTGTGTGCGGTTTTGCCCTTCGAAAGGGCACTTCAGTCTTCTCTCGGGTTCGCGCTGGTCCGCAGGCGCCCGAGAAGCGGGGCGTCTGGACGTTGTCTCGCAAGCCACCAGGTCGTTGGACGCGGCTATTTCCACCTTCAGTCTGGACGGTGACACCCGCTGCAAACAGAAACCGCTGTCCCCGCTTCCCAGTTGCAAAGAAAGCACGCTCGCGAAAAGGGCTTTGGCTTTGCAGAGGCGCGACCTGGGGTTTCACAGCCTTTTCCTTCTCGCCTTGTAATCGCATCGCCGGACTTTGCAAAGCGCCCCGGCCTCGCGCCCAACTTTGGTGGAAACGCTCTGCTCGCTATTAAGCATAATGCAGGCGGATGCTGAGCGGGCACTCGACCCGTCCCTGTCCCCGTTCCTGGTCCCTGTCCCCGTCAAGGGAGCCTCTGAGGGCGCGCTTTGGAGGAGCCATGGGGGCGGCTAGGCTGCGTGCCCTCCGCTCACTGCGCCCCTCCACCCCGCACCCCTTCCTCCCCGTGCCCCCTCCCCGCGCCCCCTCCCCACGCACCCTCCCCGCACCCCCTCCCCTCAACCCCTCCCCAGGCCCCTTGCTCCCCGAGCCTCCTCTCCACACCCCCTCCCGCACCCCTTCCTCCCCGCACCCCTTCCCCTCGCCCCTTCCTCCCCGCGCCCCCTCCTGTGCACCCCTTCCTCCCCACGCCCCCTCCCCCGCGCCCCCTCCGTGCCCTCTCCCCGCACCCCTTCCTCCCCGCGCCCCCTCCTGTGCACCCCTTCTTACACGCGCCCCCTCCCCTCGCCCCTTCCTCCCCCTCAACCCCCTCCCCTCATCTCCTCCCTGCACCCTTTCCTCCCCGAGTCCCCTCCCCGCGCCCCCTCCTGTGCACCCCTTCCTACCTGCGCACCCTCCCGCACCCCTTCGTCCCTGCGCCCCCTCCCTACACGCCGCACCCCCTCTTCCCCGCACCCCGCGCCCCCTCCCCGCGCCCCTTCCCCCATGCGCCCCCTCCCTGCGCCCTCTCCCGCACCCCTTCGTCCCCGCGCCCCCTCCCTGCACCCCACACCCCCTCTTCCCCGCACCCCGCACCCTCTCCCTGCACTGGCACCGTGCTTCCTCCTCTGGGGCCCCCTCCTCTCCGTACCCCCTCCTCTCCGTACGCCCCCCCCGCGTCCCCTCCTCCCCGCACCCCCTCCCCGCGTCCGCTAGGGTGAAGTTTCGCCATGCGTTTCCGCTTGAACGGCTTCCAGCCGCCTCCCCTTTAAAGCGCCGGGACGGCCGCGCCTCCGCTCACAGCCCCCGCCTGCGGCCGGGCCGGGCTGCCCGCGCCTCCGGGGCGCTGACTCAGCCGCAGCCGCCCGCCGCCCGCCCGCCGAGCCGGGCCTGGGCTGCGCCCCGCGCCCCGACCCCGCGCCCCGACCCCGCCGGCCCCGGGACCCGCGAGAGCACGGGACGGCCTCGCCAGGTAAGGACGCCCGAGCCACCCCGGGACCCGCCGCCGCGACAGCCAGGGGAACGGGGCGCAGCAGCCTGGGCGCGGGGAGCGGGTCCGCCCAACGGGGTCCGGGACCCCTCGGCCGCCCCCTGCGCCCCGGGGCGCGGTGCAGGGGGAGCCGCGGCCGCCGGTGCCTGCGGGCTCGGGGGTCCGGGGCTGGGAACTCGCACGGTGCGGGGGGGAGGGGGCGGTGAGAGGGCGTGGGGGGTCCCCCCAGACTGAGCCGCCCCTCCCCACGGGGCCGGGGCCCTGTGCCAAGGCGGGGACGCGGGCGGGGGGGGGGGGGGAGTTGAAACGGAATCAAAGTTAGAAATTCCTTCTTGTCAAGTTCAGTGCGTGAAACCCAGTCCCTTCTCGCGCTGACAGCTACATGGGCCGGATTTTTCTCCGTTTAGCGGGTGAAGGTCACAAGGGATATAACTTCTGGGAAAACTTCTCTCAGTGGCAGCTTTTCTAAAATGTCAAGTGTCACGTTTTGTCCTGATCTAACCCAAAGCCTAGTACAACCAGCCCAGTCTTTCCCCCACATCAGTGCAGGAGTGAGGATGCCTCTGGGAGACGTTTTGGGGAAATGTAGCACGGAACTGAATTCTTTAAGAAGAAGTCTCTGTTGCCCCCAGGGAAAGTTCTGGAAGGGAAAGGCTGTCAGAGAAGACCAAGGTGATGCACCTTCTCACCGAGACCCTGGGTTAAGGCCACGGTGTGGCCGGGGACCCAGGGACCCGGAAACAAAGCTCCAGGGCTCTCATGCGGCCCTGGCTGGGGAAGTTTCTGTCCTGATCCACGTCTGCGTCGGCTTGTGGGGTCTCCATCCTTGCGCGGGCTTCCCAGAGCCTCCCTGCATCCCAGCCAGGATCAGCACCCGGACACAGTCCTACTCTCCTACGTAAACTCTGTGTCCGGTGGACTAGGGGGTCTGCGCCCGGGGGCTGTGGGACTCAGTCCCCTGTGTAATCACCTGACTGTGGTCCTTGCAAACCTGCAGGATGGGCTTAGGGCAGCGTAAAGCCAAACATCCACGGCCTTAGAGGGGGCTCCACCTTGCATTTGGACGAGGGTTCCATTTTCAGGGACACCTCCGTACAAGGCCAGCTTTGAGGACCCTCTGGGAGGGAAGCCGTGGAAACCAGCCCTTACCTCCGGAAAACTGATGACTTCACATTTATCCAAAAGAGAAACTGAGGGTAAGCTGTTCACTTACTCAGTGCGATCTCTGCGTTAGCATACTCCTGTCCTGAGCGATTAACGCCTTGATCATTTTTCTCGGCCGTATTTATTATTTATGAACAACATGCCCATGACGAATGTGCAAAGTATAATGTGTCTCTGAACTCAAGCCAATTTGGAGAATTATAGCAAACCCCTGGCCATTAGGTACTTGAAATGTGAGTTTAAATTGAACAAGGTTATGGTGAAATAAATAGGTTTTTTTCAACAGTACGGACCTTGATTCGCCTGAAAAAAATAGCTGGTCTCAATGTTCGGGGACCGCTTAGAGGCTGCGATGTACAGGACTGCTTCTTTCCAGTTTATTTCCTTCCTGGGTTAATGAGACAGGCAGCCGTTCTGAATAAACTGCCTTGCTAGTTAATTTTCCTCCAGCAGATATTTACGCTCCAGACCACACCATCACAGCACAGACTCAAAATCTTCAGTCCCAAGGGGCTTGGTGCAGAGTACTATTCAGTGTAGCAGTGTTGACATGCTTTCAGTGGGAAATGAGATGGCGATATGTCCTCAAATTCTCCTGTCCAGCCACAATAGAAAGAGCAGTGTTTATAAAGCTGACAACGTTCCAGGACTCTGAGGTTAATGCTTCTGTAAGTTCTGGCCTGGAAGGGGACCATCACGGCTCTGCGTTTTGGCACCCAGGGCTCTGGAACCCGTCCACGACAGTGAATTATTCAGATACCTGGCACTCACATGAAAACATTAGGAGGGACAACACTGTCAGATATTTTCGTGGTTTGGGAAGAAAACATCCCTACAGTCAGCTGGCTCACGGGAGTCCGGGCGTTTTCCTGACGACTCGGGATCAGCCCTGCGAAAATCAGCTCCCCTCGCGCTGGTGTCTGCAGGAGGAAGAACCCTGATGCCTGCAGCCGGCCGGGTCGGCATTCGGGCCTGGCTGTGCTGCCGTGGTCAGGTGACTGGAAGCGAGTTGCCTTTCGGGCTTCGATCCTCTCGTTCGTAAAACGCAGGAGAACCAGCATCTGAAAGCCCGTCTCATTAGCAAAGCGCTTACTGTATGCTCAGCGTTCTGTACGTGCTGTTGTCGAACTCCCAGGGCGACGGTCATCCTCGCTTCCCCATGATCGGAGAAGCAGCGAGACTTGGCCAAGGTTGGCTCAGGGTAGGAGCGCCGGTGTCATACCTGTGCTCCACCTGCCCGGGGTCGCCGCTCAGAGAACGTCCGTGATTGGGACTCAGGCTCCACACAAGGCAGTGGACCCGTGCCGAGCCGCGATGACCAGCTGCGCTTTGTGAGGGTGAAATTAAGTGAGCTGAGTCATACAGAGGCCGCAGGGGCAGGCCCTCTGTGCGTGGGCTCTAACTGCTTCCGAGACTCAGTTCTTCCGTTTGTAGACTCAGGGACCCATCGCTTCTTTGCCGGGTGGTTGTGGGAGTCAGAGAGGGCGATGTCTGAATGAGCCTCGCACACAGCAGGTGTTTTACAGAAGTCCTGTGAACCTTCCTGCCGTCGTCCGCCCCGTGTTCATGGTGGGCATGTTCTCTGTGCGTCCAGCCCCGAAGGCTGACGTTTCTGGAGGTGTCCTTGCTGTGCCCCCAGGGTCAGTGATGTTTCAGGCCCTTCCAGGCGGAGCCCCCTTGGGGAGCTTATGTCAAGGACAGTAGAAGGACAGTGTATCAGGTTGGGATTCCTAATCCCAGAATCCCTAGCCCGCCACTTACCCCTGAGCCACAGGCTTCCTCGAGGCCCCTGCGGATGAGCACCCCAAGGCCTCAGCGCGCCCGCAGTGTGGCCTCAGGCCCCTTTAGTCCTGTCCCGCCCGGGGCTGCTGCTCCCCAGCCCTCTCCTCAGGGCCCGTACCGTCACCTTGACCCTCAAGGTGTCACCGTCCCGAGGTCAAGGACAGGTGCAGACAGAGGATGCACACCTGACACGTTCCCGCCTGGCCTAGAACTTCTTGGACTTTCCGACGGAAAACCTCTAACGACCCAAGAAGGAATGTGCCCCGGGGGCCTCCGTAAGGGTCTCGAGGCACAGATTTCGTGTTTGGTGTGTAGGGTCGCAACGTGTTTTTATGCTTTAAATTGTTTTTAATTATTTTTTTTAATTAAAAAGTTGTTTTGTTCTACTCCATAATCCTTTTGCTTAATAGAAAGCAGGGCAGCCCAGCACGATACCGTTCTGCCAGGGCCCCTGCCAGGGCCACACTGTCACACCCTCGGTTTACACATGCCCCGCGGGTGCAGGGAGTGGGGGAGGGGAGGCCGTGCCCTCAGCCGCGTGTCCTTCTAAAGGATCCACCTCCTTGTGCCTCGGCCCCATGGAACCCACAGACCCCAAAGTGGCATTTCATCCCTGCCCTTGGGATGTTGTGGTGGCAGGGGTCCCTGAGTTCAGCCTGGAGATGGCAACAGGGTCACAAAGACAGGAGGTCATGCGACCGGCCGTGCAGTGCAGGCCTGGGGCAGACGGCGGGGGTCGAGATACGACGCCCTTTCCACGGACACCAACAGAGACGCACGTTCTCATGCTCAGGCGGCCACGATGAGTTGACCAGATGCCACAGTCATGGTGACATCTGTTTGTCACCCAGCGTCTGGCATTAGTGGCCAGCAGGTGGCCTGGAACTGTGTGGCCATTAAATCATGCCAGCGCCCTCTGGCTACACTGACTTCTCCTTGGCTCAGGTGGAGCTCCCTGTGTTCTAGAAGGCTGCAAATTTATGGCACACATCTGTCGGGCCTCCCTCCCTCGCCCAGAGCAGACATTGCTAATCAATCATGACATTCTTTCCCACAGAGCCAGAACGAGGCCTCGGAATCCTTCTCAACAACCGCCCGGAGCCAGCTGGTGAAATGGCATTTAGTTGGTGACGGCCCCTCATCCCTTCCCCTGCAGCTCCGATAGCCGGGAGGGGCACTGACAGGAAGCACCCCCGTGCAGCCCGGCGCCCCCACACTCACTAACAGAGCACAGACCGCACGTGGTACGCCCCCAGGCCGTCCGGTGCAGGGTTCCCACTGGGCTCGGGGACCCCAGCCGGACCCACCTCGGGCTGCCGTGGCACAGCTCCCCAGACCACAGGCCCCAAACAGCAGGAAGGGATCTTCTCAGAGTCCTGGGAGCTACGAGTCCGAGTTCAAGGTGTAGGCAGGGCCGGTGTCTTCCGAGGCCTCTCTCCTTGGTCTCTCCTCCCCGGATCCTCACTCGGTCCCTCTGTACGTGTCTGTGTCCTACTCTCCTCTTCTTAGAAGGACACCAGTCAGTCCTGTTGGCTTAGGGCCTACCCATATGACTCTATTTTACCCTAATCACCTCTTTAAAAGACACTTGTCCAAATACAGTCACATTCTGAGCTACCAGGTTAGGACTTGAGCAAATGAATGGTGTGGGAGGGGCGGGGGGGGGCGGGCAGGGGATGCTATTAAGTCCATAGAAACATCTGTTGGAATGAGACTTGAACTTGTCCCGTCTGTAGCTGAGGGTATGGTCCAGGCAGGCACCAGCAGTGGGCCCCGTGCCCTGGGACGGGCACAGCTCCGGGTCCCTGGGAGGCGTGGACGCACCTGCTACCCTAACATCCATCAACAGGGTGGCCGCTCGGCTTCCAAGATGACCCTCCCCTTGGAAGCTGCCTATTCTCCCTGAGACAGGAGGTGCTCTCTCAAGGGGGCCAGCGGGCTGAACAACCAGACATCTGTTCTCAACTGGGGAAGTGACCTGGGTCCTACTGAAAGGCAGAACTGCTCAGTGGTTGTCACGGCAGGTGTCCCCCATGTGGAATGGGGCCGAATGGTGGAAGGTGGAGAGACGATGCCCTCAGCTTCTTGCATTCACCGATTATGGGACCCTGGGGATGTTCCCCCAGGGGCACGTGAGGGCCTTTGCTTCTCAGGCACCCCTGACCTGGTCCAAGTCCCGATCCACCGCTCGCAGCCATGAAACCACCGGGAATCACCCCTCTGCTGTGAGCCACCCTTTCTCACCGCTAAATGGAGGTATGAATACTGGCCTCCAAAATTTCAAAATTTTTTAATGTTTGTTTATTTCTAAGAGACAGAGACAGAGAGAGATGGAGGGAGGGAGAAAAAGCATGAGTGAGGGAGGTGCAGAGAGAGAGGGAGACCCAGAATCGGAAGCAGGCGCCAGGTTCTGAGCTGCCAGCACAGAGCCCGACGCGGGGCTTGGACCCACAAACCGTGAGATCATGACCTGAGCCGAAGTCGGACGCTGAACCGACGGAGCCCCCCGGGCGCCCCTTGACCTCTTAAATTTTAGGTAGAGAAGTGTGACTGAGTCTGAATCTGACGATGAGAACAGAGCTTACGTTGCAAGAATGGTGCAGAGAAGTTCTCATACACCCCCTCCGGAGGCTCGTTACCAAGTGCACATTCAGAGGCCCGGCCTCCAACCCGGAAGCAGAACTTCCCAGCCCAGAGCTGGCAATGCACACTTTTTACAAACTCCTCCAGAGGAGACCAGGCGCACTAAAGCCCAGCGCCTGCCGTTGGAAGATTGCTGTCCCTGCCTAGGGAATGAGGGCGGCCGGCACACTCACTTGGTCTACACTAGGAATCCCTCAGAGTCCCCCGCCCTCCCTGGGCAGAAACAGGGACGCCCCTTGTCCCCTTGTGGCTCCAGGGAGACGCCCGTGAACTCCTACGCAGGCTTCACACAAGGGCATGTCACAGTCAGCTGGTTTGCACACAAGTCACGGCGCAGCCGGCTGTCCGCACAGCCTGTGGCCAAAGCCTCGTGGTCCAGGCCGGCGTGGCCTCCGCCGTCACGGCCCAGAAAATCACAGAAATCACAGAAGGACGCACAGCGACGCCCGTGTGCGGAAAGAACCCTGCTTGTAGGTTTAATGTGATTGTGCCTTTTAACCGTCTCTCCCTCACAACGGAGGCCTAGGAGCGCTCCAGTTTCCATCGACGCGCCAGAGAGAGCCTTTCGGATTTCCTTTGATCCGTCACAAGGTATTTTTGACACCTTTATGTAGAGTGAACTTTGGAATCACAGACAGTTTGCCTCTTTGCAGGACGGAGATTTTAATAGCTTAATAGCCGAGTGCTTTGGATTCAGGGCAAGAAACGTTTACCATCTATTTTTAAAGTGTACTTTCTCCTGGAAAATAATTTCCGATGACTCAAGTTACGGATGTGCTTTGTAGAAGTTCTGGGAAATACTGAAAAATATAAACGAAGGAAGTCACACCTAGCTGGGGTGCCAGGCACGTCACCAGCCTCTTAGTGGCTCCTGCGGCTTCTGCCCCCGTGCACACGGTTCCTGGTGTCTCCGTTGGCTTGTCACGTGGTTCCTCGTGTCTCCGTTTGCTTGTCTGCTCAGTGCAGTCACTGAGGACCAACCCTGGGAGCCGCGGTCACCAGCACAGGAGGCTGTGGGGTTTGGTGGCACAGGGGGGAGGGACAGAGGAAGAGACTGGAGGGGGGGTGAGCCAAGGGCCGTGGGCAGTGGGCAGGACTGGCGCGGTGGGGCGGGCAGGTGGCATTTCAGGGGAGCAGGTGGTGGAAAGGAGCAGGGGAGGAAGGCACAGAGCCTCGGGGTGTCCGTAAACATGCCTGCAGACTCGGGGACCCTCCCCACAGCAGGTGGAGCCCACAGCCCCTCCCCCTGCGCCCAGCTGAGGCTGGTCTCTCCCGGGACCCTCTCTGTGACCCTTGAGCCCCCAAGCGAGACGACACAGCTCCCAGGGAGAAGCACCAGCCGAGCCCACTCACCCTCCAGATGCATGAGCCAAACCAGCGGTGGCTGTTTTTGAATGAATCCCAGCAGCTGCTGGGAGCAGGGGAGCACATGGTCCCACGGGTGGCCAGGTGGGGTCGGGGCCCGACCCCCAGGTGCTCGGCCAGGACCCTCCCCGCAGAGGGATAGAAGTCACAGCGGCTGATGCTGGACCTCCGTCTGGTCATCGGACAGAGAAGCGGTTCCGAACTCAGGTTCTGCTGCTCGCCACCGGAAAGTCAGCACCCGAGAGACAGCGAGTGACGTTGGGAGAGGAAAGGACAGGTTTGCTGCCGGGAAGCCGGCAACCTGGGAGGACGGTGGGCTCATGCCTCCGCGACTGCCTCCCTTGTCCAGGACGAGCCGGAGGGTTGGGAAGAGGAAGGCGCGGGAACAGGGAGGGGGCTGCGTGCAGGAGCGGGTGCCCAGGGGTCACTCGTAGGTCGAGGTGACCCTGAACGATGTGCTGGCATTCTCAGCCGTTTTTCAACGTGGTTGGGCCTTGTTGTCGTCCTTCGCCTTCAAGGCCAGCGGTCTGCAAACCTCCAGCAAAGTACGTTATTTCTGCTACAGACCAAGGGACTCGGGTCAGCGAGGAGGGAGTGCATGAGCTTGAAGTCAGTTCACCCTCTCGACCAGCAGAAGGGCTGTTGGCGGCTCTGTGCACAGGCGCCTGCCAGTGCTTTCCACGACATCATGTCTCTAATACCACCGTCCTCCCCCCCCTCCCCCCACCCCGCGCTGACCCGCTCAGTGCACTCATCAGCCCTCCGGGTTTGCCCACGAGGAAACCGAGGCACAGAGAGGTTAAGTAAATTGCTCAAGCTGCATTGCCGGTTAATAGGATTTGGGCCGGGATTCAAAACGCTGCTCTCCCCCTTACCCTCTGTCCCCCTCCATGGAAGCTTGTAGAATACAGATGGGGTGGTGTCTGTGGAGGTGGAGGGGCCCTTCTCTGCACGGCGGATCCGGCCCGCGGGGCTCCCGGACCGGCAGCAGCACCGGCACCGGGGAAGCTGGGAGGAACACGGTTTGCATCCCTGTGGCAGCCTGGCTCTGGCCGCGGGCCGGCGCAATCCGGTCTGCCCGACGCCAGAACCGTGAGGCGCTGCCCCGTCCGCCCGCATCACTCTGCGCCGGCTCCGAAGGGACACCGCTGCGTCTTCCCCGAGGACGGTCGTCTGCTCCTACACGTCCTCCTGGGAGCCGGGGTCGGGGGGGGCGTTAGCAGGGTACAAGAAGATGGCCTTAAGTTGAGCGGAAAAGAAGCCAACGCTTTCAAGGACTCTAAAGAGGGAAGGGCAGTTAGTAGCTGCGGGCTGGACGGCCCCTCCCGTCTCCCACACCCTCGGTGACTAGGACGGGACGCCGGCCAGCGTCCGAGTGCCAGTGTCAGCATAGAGGCACCTTGGGCAGAGATGGCTGGGCCCGGTGCACAGCGGTGGACGCCCCCAGAGCCCGGCCCCTTCCCTGTCCCCAGACGGCGCGGAGCACTGCAGGCCGGCAGACCCACCGCTGTGCCCACGGACCCGCCGCCGTGCCCACGGACCAGACCCACTGTTGTGCCCACGGACCCGCCGCCGTGCCCACGGACCAGACCCACTGTTGTGCCCACGGACCCGCCGCCGTGCCCACGGACCCGCCGCTGTGCCCACGGACCAGACCCACTGTTGTGCCCACGGACCCGCCGCTGTGCCCACGGACCAGACCCACTGTTGTGCCCACAGACCCACCGCTGTGCCCACGGACCCGCCGCCGTGCCCACGGACCCGCCGCCGTGCCCACGGACCAGACCCACTGTTGTGCCCACAGACCCACCGCTGTGCCCACAGACCCACCACCGTGCCCACAGACCCGCCGCCATGCCCACGGACCCGCCGCCGTGCCCACAGACCAGACCCACCACCGTGCCCATGGACCCGCCGCCGTGCCCACGGACCCACCGCTGTGCCCACAGACCAGACCCACTGTTGTGCCCACAGACCCGCCACCATGCCCACGGACCCACCGCTGTGCCCACAGACCAGACCCACTGTTGTGCCCACAGACCCACCACCGTGCCCACGGACCCGCCGCCGTGCCCACAGACCAGACCCACTGTTGTGCCCACGGACCCGCCGCCGTGCCCACGGACCCGCCGCCGTGCCCACGGACCCACTGCTGTGCCCACAGACCAGACCCACTGTTGTGCCCACGGACCCGCCGCCGTGCCCACGGACTCGCCGCCGTGCCCACAGACCAGACCCACTGTTGTGCCCACAGACCCACCACCGTGCCCACAGACCAGACCCACCACCGTGCCCACGGACCCGCCGCCGTGCCCACAGACCAGACCCACTGTTGTGCCCACAGACCCACCACCGTGCCCACAGACCCGCCGCCATGCCCACGGACCCGCCGCCGTGCCCACAGACCAGACCCACCACCGTGCCCACGGACCCGCCGCCGTGCCCACGGACCCACCGCTGTGCCCACAGACCAGACCCACTGTTGTGCCCACAGACCCGCCGCCGTGCCCACGGACCCGCCGCCGTGCCCACAGACCAGACCCACTGTTGTGCCCACAGACCCGCCGCCGTGCCCACAGACCAGACCCACTGTTGTGCCCACAGACCCGCCGCCATGCCCACAGACCAGACCCACTGTTGTGCCCACAGACCCGCCGCCGTGCCCACGGACCCGCCGCTGTGCCCACAGACCAGACCCACCACTGTGGCCACGGACCCGCCGCCGTGCCCACGGACCCACCGCTGTGCCCACAGACCAGACCCACTGTTGTGCCCACAGACCCGCCGCCGTGCCCACGGACCCGCCGCCGTGCCCACAGACCAGACCCACTGTTGTGCCCACAGACCCACCGCCGTGCCCATGGACCCGCCGCTGTGCCCACAGACCAGACCCACCACCGTGCCCACGGACCCGCCGCCGTGCCTACGGACCCACCGCTGTGCCCACAGACCAGACCCACTGTTGTGCCCACAGACCCACCACCGTGCCCACAGACCCGCCGCCGTGCCCACGGACCCGCCGCCGTGCCCACAGACCCGCCACCGTGCCCACAGACCGGACCCACCACCGTGCCCACGGACCTGCCGCCGTGCCCACGGACCCACCGCTGTGCCCACAGACCAGACCCACTGTTGTGCCCACAGACCCACCACTGTTCCCACAGACCCGCCACCATGCCCATGGACCTGCCGCTGTGCCCACAGACCAGACCCACTGTTGTGCCCATGGGCCCGCCGCTGTGCCCACAGACCAGACCCACTGTTGTGCCCACAGACCCACCGCTGTGCCCACAGACCCACTGTTGTGCCCACAGACCCACCGCTGTGCCCACGGACCCTCCGCTGTGCCCATAGACCAGACCCACTGTTGTGCCCACAGACCCGCCGCTGTACCCACATGCCCAGAGACGCCCCTCCACATTCACGGCACCGTCTATACAACCCACCCCGAGAGGTGGGGTCTCTGAGGCGTTACGTGAGGAGGAACAGAAAGCCACCAGGCCTCCCCACCGGTGACTGCTGAGCCAAGCGCAGTTTGGGACGGCCAGTGTCCGACGTCTGGACCGCGCCTTCCGGGTGCTCCATCGGAGGCATTATCTACGTGTGAGGGGCAAGGAGAGAGACGCTTTTGCACCTGCAATTTTGTGGGAAAGGAAGGGCGATGATAAAGCCGAATAGTCTGGATTCTCCTAACCTGTCCCTACCCACCCAGCCCGACAGCGGAGCGCTAGCCTTTGGTCCCGGGCATCGGCTGCCGCCACTGGGCTCCACCCGCCCCAGCCCTCACCACCCACCCCGCTGTGCACGCCTGGCCTTCGGGGCTCCGGAGAGCATTCCAGAGTGCTCGCCACCGTGGCAGCGGGCAGGTGCGGGGCCCCCCTGGCCGGTAGCCTGCCTTGGTGCCATCCCTTGAAGACGTCTGACTTCGCGTTCACCCGGCCACAGCGGCTCCCAGGGCGGCCTCGCTGGCCGAGCCCACCGGATCGGTCCGGGTGGCGGTCAAGGGAGGTGGGCAAATGCACTGTGCTCGGCCTCCTTCCTGAGCGAGGAGGTTGAGAGCAGTCTGAGGGCTGGGCAGGTGGAAGCCGTGGCTCGGTGGCCACAGATCCAACGCCCTTGACCTTCCGGTCGGAAGGGGGCACCACCAGCAGAGCTCCAGCTGCGCGTGGCCAAGCAGAAAGAGAGGCACCGCGTCGCCAGCTCGGAGAACCGTGCAAGAGCAGAAATGCTGAATTTTATGTAAACTCTGCCAACGGCCGATTTTTAAAGATTAAAACAAAATTCCGCTTCAAGCCGTCGTGTGGGCCAAACGGAATGCGCCTGCCCGGTGCCGCAGAGGGGGGCCGCCTCGTGACCTTGGCATCGTGCGGTGGGGTATGAGGTCCCGCGGAGGCCCAGCCAAGACAACAGACCATTCGGGGCTGTTCTGGAGGGGCCGTGCGCTGGCCTCCCCTTCCTGCCCCGGGGCTGTCGGGACCCTGGGGCCTCCGTGCCAAGGCTTCCTGACGCTCCTGACTTCTTCCCTGGCCTCGCGGAGCCGCCCATGGGCCAGGGGAGTCCCTTCGGATCTCAGAGGTGTCCGCTGTGCCACCAAGTCCCCGAGGCACGGAGTGCGGGACCTCCTCGGGGCAGGCGCTCGCTCTGGGACCCCTCCCTGCCTCGAAGCAGAGGGGACGGGCACGCAGAGTGGCCATCTCTGTCTCTCTTTTGGGGCCCGAGCCTTCTCAGGCCCTGAGCTCGCTGAGCTCTCCGACAGCAACGCTAGTCCCCGCTTGGGCCACCGCACGGGCCTGCTTCCGGAACAAAGAGCGTTAGACTACGAAGCAACGCACAGGGAGGCCCGGGGCCTCACTAGCAAGTGGGGGAGAAATGACTTTGGTGTTTCCACCCCTCCTTCCCCAGTCTGTGCAGGCTTCCAGGAGGGGGCGCCGGGCTGGGTGACCGAACACCCTGATATTCTAGACGCCCTGGCTTTGCTTTTGCTGCGGGTGGAGGGGGCGGGTGGGTGCAGAGGCCCCCCGTCCCTACAGCCGCGAGGGCCTGTTCGGCCCCCAGACAGTGCACAAGCATGGGAGCCGAGCGGGACTTGCTGTCCTCACTGTGGGTGTCCACTGAGCGCCCACTGCCCACTCTACCCGGACGGAGAAGGGGTGGCAAATGGGGGGGGGGTCCCTGCCCTCAAACTGGGAGGAGGAGGAGGAGGGGGAGGAGACGGGCTCCCGGCTGCTGAAGCTTCCTGTGTCTGAGCACAACTCACACTTGAGGTCGAGGGTCACAGCCCAAAGGGGGGGTCTTCACTTCAGATCAGATGGGGTGATGTTTGAACTTGACCTGAAAGATTCCCTGAGGGGAGTCGGCTCTCCAGGCAGAGGGTGGGTCTGTGTGAACAAGGGCATGGAAGATAGGAAAAGCCCATATTGTCTTTGAGAAATAGGGTGATGGCATAATCCATGAGAAAAGAAGGCGCAGGAGGTAGGAAGGGGAGAAGGGAGGAGGAGAGGGGAGGGAGGGAGGGGCGGGAGGCAAGGAAGGGGGCAGGGGAGGGGAGGGAGGGGAGAGGAAAGAGAAGGGGGGACAAGAGGGAAGGGAGAAGGGGGAGGGGAGGGGAGCAAAGACTCGTCCTCTGCCTGGAGTGCCCAGGGCCTTGGGAAGTCTGTCCTGTTCAAACAGGAATGCCTTTCCGGCAAATCCCCGCCTCCACCCAAAACCCACTGCCCCCAGAGTGGGGAGACTTCTCCAAAGTCTGTGGGGGCTCCTCCCGCCATGGGCACCAGGGAGTGGGGGGGGAGCCCTGGTACCCAGGGCGTTGCTGCCCACAGATGAGCTCTCAGCTCCCGCCTGCCCCTGTCGGTGGCCGTTGGCTGGGTCCTGACCTCGTGTCTGTTTCCAAAGCAGGGGCACCGTGACTCCGTCCCGAGTCCTTGGCGAGGGCACCTGGGGCGCACGCTGTGTGGCACAATGCCAGTGTCAGGATTCTGGGCACGGCAGCTGGCATTTGTTGTCTTTGGGCACTTTTCACCCTGCGGGGCTTGTCTCCCAGGCAGGATGCCCTCGGGGCCTGGCACACAGCAGGACAGAAAGGCAAGGAAGCCAGGTTTCTCCTGGGGACTTCTCCGTGTCCCCGCGTGTCCTTGACTTAGGATCCTGTGCTGCCTACAACAAAATAATGTCCCTCGTTAACGGCCGCCTGAGCTTTTATTCATTGGATCTGTTCTCATTTAAATGTGACATTTGCCACTGATTTTTCTGTCTTGTACAAAGTGTCTCCAATAAACAGATGCATTTTAAAGAGCTTCATTCAGTGAGTCAAGGCAACAAATTAGCTTCTAGAATCCCGTTCCCCTTAACAGATGTCTGGAAAGTTCTCAGCACTTCCAGAAGGAAGTCTTCACGGGGACACTTTCCACTGATTCCGTTGCTGGGAGCTTGTCGTGTGCGAGAGGCAGGGATGGGCGGGCGGTGCGGCCTTACGTCGAGCGGGTGGTTCAGTCTAACATCGCAGGCTCGCGGGGCAGCTCGTGCGGGGATCCCAGCCACGACCCAGCCCGGGTCGCCTGGCGGGACAGGCACGAAAGGAGGAAGGTCTAGCGAGGGAGAACTTAGTCGCCCCCGGGGCAGGAGGACGGGCCAGACCCAGGCTTCATGAGCCCGAAAGTGTCTGCAGCACGGGAACCCTCCCTAACAAAGCAGGTCAAAGTTATGAAAACAAAATTAAGCACGAAAGTCAGTCTTTATTTAGAATGAGAAAATATATCACGGCAAATGGCAAGCACTAAAATCATCTCAACATTCTTTAATTAAAAAAGAAAGAGGGGTGCCTGGGTGGCTCGGTTGATTAAGTGTCGGACTCTCGATCTCGGCTCAGGTCATGATCTCAGGGTTCATGAGATCAAGCCCTGTGTCGGGCTCTGTGCTGAGAGCTCAGAGCCTGGAGCCGGCCTGGGATTCTGTGTCTCCCTCTCTCTGCCCCTCCCCCACTCACGCGTGTGCTCTTTCCCTCTCCAAATAAATACACTTAAGAATGTTTTTAAAGCGACCACAGGTGTCACAAAATTTATAAAAATATTAACTTTAAAAAAAATTAACCACTGACCCAGCTGCATAACATTTGATCTCTTTCTATTTCAACTAGTTTTATAAAATCATCCCTACAGAAAATAGAAGTCTTGTCAATCTTCCGGCAAAAGCCAAACTTTGGGTTTTGTTGGCTTTGTTTAGAAATGTTTTGGGGCGCCTGGGTGGCTCAGTCGGTCGGGCATCTGACTCCGGCTCAGGTCATGATCTCACGGTCCGTGAGTTCGAGCCCCCCGCTCTGTCTCTCTCTTTCAAAAATAAATAGACATTAAAAAATTAAAACAAAACAAAAATGTTTAGTGATTTATTGCCCCGATCTCACAGGAGCAGCTTCCCAGTGTCAGGTGTCCAGAACCCGCCCTGCCCCCAGCCCTGTCCCCGGGAGGCCCGTCAATGCACTGAAGGCTGGGGGTCCCCTGTTGTCTGATGCGTGCCACCCTGCACAGGAGGCCTGCGGCCCCCGAGACGACCTGCTCATTTTGCAGCAAGGACAGCAGACCCCGTGGCTTGCTCAGGGTCCTTCGGCTTCTCCACAGCAGACTGGCTCCTGTCCCGAGGGACACCTCTTTCCTCTGTGTATGGGGGTGGAGGGGTGGGCGGGGAGCCCGGTGACGGCGACCCCCTTCCCGAGCCCTTGCAGAACCCACAGGCCGGCCCTGCGCGTCCAGAGGAGTCCCGCGGCTGGGAACTGCGGGGCCCCTGCGGCTGCCTGCCTTGGAGTTTCAGGGAGGTGAGTCACTCTCGGGGACAACCACGCCCGTGTGTCACAGTTCACCCCTGCCACTCTGAGTTACTGTGGGGGGGAAGCAGCTTAGCCTCTGATCTCTGTTTGGGTGCAGGGACATGTTCCAAGGGGGATCAGGTCAGCGTGGGGTGTCCCCTTGGCAGAGGGTACCCAGTGATTGGCTGTGTGATTGGCTGTGTTCTGGGGGAGCCGCCACGGAGAGCCCGGCAGGGTTTGCGGGCCGAAGGACGAGCGCAGCCCGCTTGGGGGACCGAGTCCCGCGAGGGGAGCCGTCCAATCAAACATAAAACAACAGCCGACATTTGCACCGCGTGTCTCCTCTGTGTCGGGTACCGTGCTAAGCACTCTCGACGTCTGTCCCCATCTGTTGTCACAGATCCAGCAAGTTCATGGGGGAATCACTATCCCCAGTTTAAAGGCAAGGAAACCGAGACTTGAAAAAACTCTATCACCATGTGGTGTCACACGCGTGGTGGGAATTTGAGCCTGGACGTTGTGTTCCGGGACGTGAGCTCAGCCACGTGGCTGTCCTAACAAGCGCGCGGGGTGCCGTCACCTGCTGTTTCCACGGGGGAGGGCGCTGGGCTTGAACTCCACCGGGAAGACCTGGACGGCCCGTGCACCTGACTATGAAAGGAGCTTCCTGCCGAGGCTGTTGGTTGTGTTTTGGGGGGGGCGGGCGCACAGTTAGCGGCACAGGTCCGGGGGTCCTGTGCCCGAGGCCTCAGTGGGCTGTGAAGGGCGGCTTGAGAAAGAGCTGCTGTTCGGCCCTGCTCTGCGGGGCTCACGGCTCGCCTGCCCTCGCCCTCAACCCGATGTCATGGTCTGGACGACAAGGCTTGATATTCTCCCGTTTAAAAGCTCTGTGAAAGGCTGGTCGTCGGTGTTTACTAATGCAAGAGGTCAGCAATTATATAGGACACAAATGAAATGGCAATCAAATTAGAAACGTTAGGGGGCACCTGGGTGGCTCGGTCGGTGAAGCATCCAACTTTGGCTCAGGTCACGATCTCACGGTTCGTGGGTTCAAGCCCCGCGTCAGGCTCTCTGTGCTGACAGCTCGGAGCCTGGAGCCCACTTCGGATTCTGTGTCTCCCTCTGTATCTGCCCCGACCCTGCTCATGCTCTGTCTCTCTCTCTCTCTCTCTCTCAAAAATAAACATGAAAAATAAAAAAGAAAGAAAGAAAGGTTAGCTTCATTTCCTAGAAATGTCTGGTCCAGTCTAGGACGAAGGGGAGCGTGTGACCCCTCGGACATCCAGGGAAGGGGGGGTGCCCGGAACCAGGCATCCCCCCTCCTGCTCCCACACTGCTCATCTGTCCCGCCACCACCCGAGCTCACAGCCTCGGCACCTCTCCGCTGGCCGACTGCCCGTCTGGGCCTTCAATGTCGCGGTCAGATTCCACCCATTCCTATAGCTTGACCGCCCCCACGCCCGTCCCTCCAAACACAGGAACTCGCGTTCCCCAGAACCCCCGTGGGTCCCCCTGCCCCCGGCCCACTGTGGCCCCAGAAGCCCCACATCCTCAGGCCCCTGAGAATGGGAAGCGGCTTAGCCTGGTAACCATAGCAACCCCATTGCCACTGCTCCCACCTGGGACCCTTCTCCAAACTAGAATTGTGCCCGGACACCAGCAGCCGCTGTCCTCACCGCGCGCAGACCCTCTCTCTTGTTGTAAGGTGGGAAATCTTCCTGCGAAACTTCGTGGGCTTTTCTCTTTCCCGTCCCCGGGTGTGCGACCTTCATCCGAAGCAACAGCCTGCCTGGGAGCGGGTCAGAATGCTCCAGTGGGCGTGCGGGAAGAAAGGCCATGCTAATAGTCGGTTCCTGACAATCAAAAATATGATTATGCAGCAGGATAATAGCCTTGCGAGTCAGGTTATTTTCTTGAGAAGAAAATTTCCAAGCTCCCCTATTTCCTTTTTTAGTTAGCATATCACAAACCGATGTAGAGGCATTGGCGCATAAATTTCTGCTGTGGCTTAGAGCTTTGCCCACGTCCTTAATGAGATGTTAGCTGCATTCGAGAAGGACGCGTTGGCCCAGGGGAAGGAACGAAAGGCCGGACGAACATGGCGGAGGCTGGTACAAGACAGGGTAGTGAGGTCTGTGTCTCCCGATTTTCCGTCTCCCAGCTGAGGCTTGGAGGCGCCAAGTGCGTCAGGTACATCGAGGGAACACTGAGGACCGGGGTCCTTGCCCCTTAGGGACTGAGAGAACGCCCTGTTGGAGACTGTGGGGCAGACACGGAGAGGTAGGGACCAGCCTCTGGAGCAGAATGACACTAGGTATCAATCCCAGGAACGTATCGCTCTAGATGTTTGGGAAATAAGTAACACACATTTATTTCCTATTTTTTTAATGTTTTTCTTTTTATTATTTCTGAGACAGAACATGAACAGGGGGAGGGGCAGAGAGAGAGGGACAGAGAATCTGAAGCAGGCTCTGTGCTGACCACAGTGAGCCCGACACACGGCTCAAACTCGCAAATCATGAGATCATGACCTGAGCCGAAGTCGGACAATCAACCAACTGAGCCCCGCAGGTGCCCCAGCAAGACACTTTTAGGGGCGCCTGGGGGCTCAGTCAGTTGGGCATCCAACTTTGGGTCAGGTCGTGATCTCACGGGTCGTGGGTTCGAGCCCCGCGGCGGGCTCTGTGCTGACAGCTCGGAGCCTGGAGCCCGCTTCGGAGTCTGTGTCTCCCTCTCTCTCTGCCCCTCCCCCACTTGTGCTCTGTCTCTCTCTCTCTCTCTCTCTCTCTCTCTCTCAAAAATAAATCAACATTTAAAAAATAATAAAGACATAGATACCACCCATGGGTCACAGAGAAATCACAACGTAAATTAGAAAGTACGTCGAGCCCACGTCGGAGCAGTACCATGGGGGAGGGTGTAGTTCTGTGTGTGTCAGTTGGGAGAGAAGGCAGGTCCAGCCTCAAGGGATGCACGCTTCCAACAGAGTCAACCAGAAAAAGAACGGCAAAGAAAACCCAAAGAAAACCAAAGGAAGGGCACAGGGAAGGTGAGGGTAGAAATCAATCCCATAGAAAGCCAATGTACAATAAAGCCTGGAGTGAGCTTTTTGAAACCATCAATGGGGGCGCCTGGGTGGCTCGGCGGTTGAACATCCAACTCTTGATGTCGGCTCAGGTCATGATCCCAGGGCCACGGGATTGAGCCTGGTGTCGGGCTCTGTGCTGACAGTGTGGAGCCTGCTTAGGACTTTCTCTCGTTCTCTCTCTGTCTCACTGACTCTCCTCTGTTGGCTCTCTAAATAAATAAATAAACAAATAAATAGATAAATTTTGAGGAAAAGAAAATATCACTGAAACTCGTGAACCGGTGTAGAAAACGGACAGAACGTGCAGGTTGCCCCCATCGGGACTCCCAAGGCATCGCTGCAGTGGATTCTCAAGACGTTGGAAAATGCTAAGAGAGAAGCATGAACAGGTTCTCGCAAGAAGTTGGACAATGGAGATAAAATGGACCCATTTCTTTGAAAACACGGCGTACCAGAAGCCGTGGCCCCGAGGTCCAGAGATGGGGGCTCCTGGTTTCGTCTGTCGCCACCCACCCCACCCCCACCGGCCGGGCGTGCCGTCCGTGTGCATGACGCGTCCTCCTCGGGAGCCTGGGGTTGCCTTCAGGTGCGTCGCTGAGTTGCTGGATCAGACGGAATTTGTTTTGTGTTTTGTGGTTGACACCGGGAAAGATGCCATAAACTCCGGGTGAATTCAGGGTGCCGCGTCTTCTCCGCGTGTCGGGGCTGGCGGCGTGGGTGGTTTTCAGGTCCGATGCCTCGTCTGCTTCCCGAGGGGACAAGAGACGTGCCCAAGTATGACTCTCAGGAAGTTAGGACCGCAGCCCTCGCCCGCATGCTGGAGGGAGCCGGGACTGACCCTCGCAGGCCCATCATGGAGGAAAGGCCGCTCAAAGAGAGCTGGGAAGCGGGCCTTTGGGATGAAATTGCTTGTTTACACAGAGAATGTCGCTGCCGGCAGCGAAAATCCACACTGTCATCCGTTTTCTACCAAGGTCCCTGAGTGAGGACAGCTTTCGTATCTCGGACTGGGTGGAGATACATGTAAAAGAGACGTTTCAAACTATATATATGTATGCTTTGTACTCCCGTGCACCTGACCTTCTCCCCCAGCCGGCCCGACCGGCCTATGACCCGCTGCGCGGAGCGTGGCTCACTCAGCCTTGTCCCCTACTGGAATGTTTTCGTCAAGTCGGTATTGCTCTGGAAAGCCAGAAGGCCAAGGGAACACGGGATGTTCTGGCACAGGTGAATCTCCGTTGCACCGTCACGATCACAGAGTTCTGCGTCCTCCGGCGAGGACGCCCCCACACCCCCGTGTGGCCAGGTCGCAGCGCTGGGGGCCCCGGGACAGAAGGGGACTGTGACGTAGAGCAGGGCTCCTCAGACTCTCCAGCTGGCTCCCCCCCTGGGTTTCCAATCTGTCACAGACCCGCACACGGCTTTACTGTGCACGACCCACGCTCAGCACGGACCGTGTGACTCATACCCGGCTCGTCCGTGTCCCGTCCAAGGAGAGAGTCTGGTAGCACCCACTGGATGCCACCGCAATGTCAAATTGCTCTGTAAGTTTCCTGACACTGCCTCTCAAGGTCTGTGCCTGCCCCGGGGCGCCCCAGCCATGTCAAGTGCAGACGTGGAGCACGCCTGTGGAGGAAACAGAGCGCCTGACTGTCCCCCTGGCCGAGGAGACTGTGGGAAGGAGAAAGGGGACAAGGAGAGTGAGGTTGTCAGGTGTCTCCCAGCCTCACGCTAGTCTCGGGGTCTCACCTTACGGGCTTTCAAAACACCCGCTACATGTGAGGGGCTCACGAGTGTTGGCCCAGTGGCTCACTCTTGGGCTAACCCGAGGGAAGTTGTGGGACCCTCAGAGGAGCCCGCCCGGGGCACCATGTGCAGGAGAAATGGCACAGAGGTGACGTGATGGCGAGCCCGAGGCCGTGCCCCTGTGGGCACCCACACATCACTACGTGACGCAAACGTGAGAGGCGCAGAGGCCTGGGGTTGGGAGACAGGGAGCTCATGGTCGGGATCTGGAAACAGGCAAAGGGCCCACCCCCCGGAGGTCGGGGAGGGACCAGGCACGGCCCAGCGGTCACCCCTCCAGGGAGCGGAAGCCGGCATGGCCCCTGGGGACGCTGAGTGGATCTGAGGACTGCCCGCTGCTCGCGCACCCGGCCGTCTGCCTGGGGAGGAGGAGGAGGAGGCCGGAGAGGAGGTGTGGAGGGAGAGCTTGCAGCCTGCAGAGTCAGGCCGTGGGGTCACCCCTGCGGGCCGGGAAATCGGACGCAAATACTAACACGGGAAAGAGACATTTCAAAGCAGAACGACCCCGTCGGCCGTCAGGGTTGACCCAGTCAACGATCAGATCACACGCTGTCCAAAAACCATTTATTTTGCCTAAGACCTTTCCTCTTTTGTTACTTTCTTTACTCAGCTCTAATTGTCGTAGTGCAATCTTACCAGTTTCAGGTGTGCGATGCAACGATTCCACAATTCTGTACCTAAAAACATTAAAAAAATTTACATCTCTTCGATTTACTTGTTCTTAGTAATTACACTGAGATTCCCCATAAAAACTGCAAGAGACCAAAGTCGGCCACCCTCCTAATGGATTACTATTATTTTGAAAACATTTTGTCACGGATAACATCAGCTTATTTGAGTGTAAGCAAACCCGGGCAGCATAAACATTTTAACGCTGATCAATTTAAAAGATAAACAGAAAACTTACTGGGTGGCTCGGTGAAGCATCCGACTTCGGCTCAGGTCGTGATCTCGCGGTTCGTGGGTTCGAGCCCCGCGTCGGGCTCCGTGCGGACGGCTGGGAGCCTGGAGCCTGCGTCGGACTCTGTGTCTCCCTCGCTCTCTGCCCCTCCCCCGCTCACACTTTCTCTCTCAAAAATAAATAACCTTAAAAGGAAAGTTAAAACAAATTAAAAGCATGAAGTGGGAGACGAGGTATCGATAAGTGTCCCGCTGCCCGCACAGCAGATGCCTCTAAAGGGCATTCAACCTGCTGTGGGAAACAGACGTGTGTTTTCGTGTGAAGGTTGCTGGGCTCGTGGTCGTTTTGTGACATTAAGGAAGAAGCTGAAATTTAAAAGTCAGGGGCAACATGTAGGAACCGACGTATTTCACGAGACAGAAGTAAATCTTAAATACATCTGCTGTGTGCACTCAATAAATCTCAATAAACCACGAACCCTATGAATAAACTAGGAAGAACAAACCAGTTAACAGACAGACAAGCAAGGCGGGGGGTGGGGATCCCACTCATTTAAAAATGAGGAATCGACTGGTCATTTCCTTCCGTCCGCTCTGTGTATCCCACTGAAATTACCAGGCGAAAAATAGATTTAAAATGCAGCCTCCGTGGGGCACCGTCGGGATTTCCACAAGATAAGACGCCAGTGGGAGCAGACTGGCTGTCAGTGCCCGAGCGCTCACCCCGGTGTCCAAGGCTGGCCCTACGGGGAGCGGGGTGTCACTGCCCCCAGCGGAGCACGGAAGGCGCAGGGTCGGAGCGCCAGGTGCCCGTGGCAGGGCTGGGGGACGCTGAGAACGTGCAGCGTGAGCGCCGGGCCGGGTCTCACCTGGGGCCACTTGCCTTCGCCACAGGGCCTCACGCACGGACTGCTTTGGAAATGAAGGAGAGCGTCTGTCCTCAGGGCAGAGGCAGGGAGGCCGAGGGGAGAGGGGTACTTGGGGCCACCACAGCAAAGGCGCGTGGACAGGAAGACTACAAAAGTACAGTTTTCTCTCTCTCATTTTTCTTTTTTTTTTTTTTTTTGCCTTCCCTGGAATCGCTTCCCTATTTCCCCACAAGCATCTCTCCATCCTGACCCAGACACCCTCACAAGACCTCAAGAGCTGGGTCCGGAGGAGCGGACAGCAGAGGACCAACAAAGGGGCTATAACCGCCCCCCCACCAAAGGCCACAGGGAGCTGCCCGACCAGGCCGCCTTCCCCGTCCTTCTGTACCGACTGTACCTAGGGACTGGTTTCTGTGTCTTCCCCTGATGGCGGGGTGAGAGGAGGGGAGGGGGCGTTAATCTGCTTTGGCTTCTGGCCCAAACACCCCTGCACTGACTCCCCATCAGTCCCCGTGCACTGGGGACTTTGCCGCCTGGCTGTTAGAGAAGGTGGATCAAACCAGTCGGCTGTGGAAGGACACCAGTCGGCTAGGGAAGCAGGCTCCAGGCTCCCAGCTGTCAGCACAGAGCCCGACGCATTTGGAATAAATGGCCTTTAATTTAAAAAAAAAAAAAAAAAAAAAAGGCCATGAGGGAACAGGAGGAAAAATTAAATCTCAGTGGGGGTACCCAGGAAGACGGATTTTATGAAGTGTTAAAATGCCAGTCCATACAAGAACAAGCTACTCTGACCTAACAACCACGTGAGAAGAGGGGAAAACGTCTGAGATTCAAAGCTCTGTGGACAAAACAGAAGGATAAACGGGGGCCACGAGTAGCGGGAAACCCGGCTGAAACAACGGAGGGACCCTTCAAGGTTAGCGGTGTGGGGAAAAGGACAACCTATAAGAGAAAAACAGGCCTGGCACAGGGAGTCCCAAGACTCAGTGTCTGTGTCATAAGACCAGAAAGGTAGACCCAAGAGGATATTGAAAAGAAAAAAATAGACAAAATTTCTTGGAGCTGAAGAAAGTCTTGACGTTCTAGATCAAGAGGGTTCACCATTGGGGTGCCTGGATGGCTCAGTCGGTTGAGCGTCCGACTTCGGCTCGGGTCATGATCTCGTGGTCCGTGGGTTCGGGCCCTGCGTCGGGCTCTGTGCTGACAGCTGGGAGCCTGGAGCCTGCTTCGGATTCTGTGTCTCCCTCTCTCTCTGTCTGCCCCTCCCTCACTCACGCTCTGTCTCTCTCTCTCTCTCTCTGTCTCTCAAAAATAAATAAGCGTTAAAAAATTTTTAAAAATCTAGCCACGTATTTGTCAGAAGATAATATACCAAGTAGGATTTGTTCCAGGATATAAATTTGGTTCCACGTGAAGATCTATTGAGAGACAAAGGAGAAAAACACGTATATATTTTGGGAAACCCTGGCCATTGTTAGATTCCTAGAACTAACGAAAAGAGCTAAATTTACCGCGTGGGCCACATTGGTGCCGTGTGTCAGGCACTGTGCTAGGAGCTTCATGCACTTTGTTCAATTCTCACAGCGACCCTGTGGGGCCCCGTATCATTATCGTCCCGTTTTCTATGTAAGGTACTAAGTGTATAGTCCCACTTTGTCCTTAACTTGGTGGGAGCTTTTAACCAGAAAGCCGCAGCCAACATCCCAATCGGAGAATCGGAGTCCAACCCCTTGTCCGTGTGGATCTGCACCGGGCCTCCCCCCTGGCAGTCTTGTCTCGTTTCCTACGTGTTTCCTTAATTTCCCAAGGACTGTGCTACTGTGCAGCCCATCGCCGAACAGAGGCCCAGCTCATCGTTGCCACAGACTGAAACACGAGATGAGTTTTCTCCCTCGTGTCCTGGCACCGGAGCTGCCTTCTGCCACCGGAAGGGACTCAAGGACAGACCAGAGTCTAGTGGGAGGTACCCGGGGTGATGACAAGGTGTGCGCTCACCCACCACCAGAACTCAAGGGCTCGGGGCCCGTGGGGGGGACCCCGGATCGGATCACCTGCCTCTCCGAGCTTCGGTCTCCTGATTCTGCCTGCGGGCACCGGATCGGGTGACCGAAGAAGTCTTCGCCTCTGATTCTGTGTCGAGACCGCTGATCCAAAAACCAAGGCTCTGATGACTTCCGCAATCGCGGTGAGTAGCTGTCGGCCAGCAGCCCCCTGCTGCGGGTGAACGTCTCAATTCAGGCTGGGAACATACGAAGCGTGTTCTTTGGAAAAGAGACATCTCTTCCCTAGTTCTCAAGACTGCAGGCTTTTGTCGGTCCGCCCTGCAGACACAGGAAACCAAGCTGTCTAGCTTGAGGAGGGGACTTTCATTAATTTGGGGGACATACTATCAAAACAAAGTGTCCCTTTTTGCCACATGCCGAGTAGACACAGAGACAGGAAACGCGTGCCCTGGGCAGGTTGGTGGAGCCCCCACCCCAGAGAGCTGGAGCACAGTCTTCAGAGTTTTGTGATGAAAGCGGAGACGAAGGCCGACATTTCAAAGGGCCATGTTGGGGGCGCCTGGGTGGCTCAGTCGGTTGAGCATCCGACTTCAGCTCAGGTCACGATCTCGCGGTCCATGGGTTCGAGTCCCGCGTCGGGCTCTGGGCTGATGGCTCGGAGCCTGGAGCCTGCTTCCGATTCTGTGTCTCCCTCTCTCTGACCCTCCCCCGTTCATGCTCTCTGTCTCAAAAAAAAATAAACGTTAAAAAAAAAAATTAAAAAAAATAAATAAATAAAAATAAAAGGGCCATGTCGGTTCTGTGACGCAGGACATCCAGAAAGGTGGAAATTTAGCACCAGCGCTGATGACAGAGCTTGGGAGATGCCGGGAGAGGCTGGCATAGTTGCACGAGGAGCCTGGGAGCCCCAAGAAGGGAAATGGATCCAGTCTCTACCCCCTTTCCCACCAGGATTCCAGTGAGAGAAACCTTCAGCAGTTCATGGTTTTCCTAAATGACGACACGGCCCCTGACATAAAACCACCATGGGGATGAAGGCATTAGGCTTGGGGGCAGGACCAGGAGTCGGGTTATCTTGAGAGACGAATGGTTCCAGTCCCTGGTGCTGTGGCCTCTGGGCCAGTCCCAGGTGGTCATCCTGGAGGTCAGCTTGTGCCCCAGGAACATGGCCCACGTGTGTGGGTGAACCCAGAGACTCCTGGCAGAACTCTGAGGAATGCTGGGAAACTCCCTCGCAGGACCACCTGAGCGGAAGGAGCTGTTACCACGGGGACCAGAGTGGACTCCGCTGTCTACCAGCTTCCCGGTGCTGTGGCCTCCTTTGGCCTCAAGGGGACTCTCCATCTGGAAGGCATGAGCAGACTAGCCCTTTGGTCATAAGCAAGCACCCCGGGGACTTCTTAATCGCAAGAAACATACTCCAAGTAGATGATGCTGGAGCTTGAGCATTCGAGAGGAGTGTTCCCAGGACATGTGTCATTCTGCAGCCCCTGCGTGGCCAGGAGGAACATAAATATACAGGGGAGAAGCCACCAGGCTCCCCCCAGCTCTCAGGACAAGAAAAGGTGCCCCCACCCCGGGGAGCCCCAGGTACACCACGATGCCCATGCAGACCACGGACTTGGCCTTGCCCTGGCCGCTGCACACCAGCCCAACCTGGGCCAAACAGACAACTGTCGACAAACCCCTGTGGTGGTTGTGTCGTTTGGGCTTCTCTACATCTTGGGTGAGTTTTGACCACTCTCGTTCTAGAAAACAGATCATTGACTTTTTTACATGCAGTGGCGAGTTTCACAAAGCGCTGCCTGGTGTCTGTAACCTTCTTATCTGTGCTTAGATCCGTTTCCTGAAGATTCGCATGTGCCCTTTCTCTTTTTTTCCCGGAATAAACTTACCAGACGTGTGTCCAAGTTCGAACTATTTCAGAGATTTCTTCATGGCTTATTTTTAATTCAGCTGGTTTTCTGTTTTGCGAGTTATTCGTTTTTCCTCTTAATTCTACTAATCTCATCTTCTGGATTTTCTCGAGGCTGTTTATATAACTGCCTCAGCGGATGCCTTGTTGCACTGAATCTCATTTTTTTGTTTCATAATAATGAAAGGTACGATCTTTCCCCTGCATGTAGTGAACAGCTCTTGTCCCCCTCACCCTGTACATTTTAATAGGTGCTATGCTCATTAGAATGATTTTCTGAGTATTTTGTAATTGCAGCTTAATTTTTTAGCAAACTCAGTAATTATATATTTTTTAAAATTTTCTTAATGTTTATTTTTTGAGAGAGAGAGAGAGAGAGAGAGAGAGACAGAGTGTGAGCGGGGGAGGGGCAGAGAGAGAGAGGGAGACACAGAATCCGAAGCTCCAGGTTCTAAGCTGTCACCACAGAGCCTGACGTGGGGCTTGAACCCACAAACTGTGAGATCATGACCTGAGCCCAAGTCGGTCGCTTAACTGACTGAGCCACCCAGGCGCCCCTCGGTAATTACCTTTTTAATGTTATTTAAGTCAAATGGCTTGGTGGTTTGTTAGTTTGCTTAATTTTTGGTGGTCAGAAAACAGCCTATAAAAATTCCGCTTAAAAATTTTTTTGTAATATTTATTTATTTTAGAGACAGAGAGCAAGCAGAAGGGCAGAGAGAGAGAGGGAGAATCACAATCTGAGCCGTCAGCACAGCCCCACGCGGGGCTCAATCTCACGAACCGTGAGATCGTGACTGGAGCTGAAAGCAAGAGTCAGGCGCTCAACCGAGTCACCCAGGCGCTCCCCCCAAATTCCACTTTTTAAAACGTACCCACGTTTTTCTTTGTAGCCCTGTATTAAATCAATTTTATAAGTGTTCCGTGGATATTTGAAAATAACATGTATTTTGAAAACGTGCAGTTTGAAAAACGTGTACTCGAAAATAACATGTCGGCCATCAAAATGTCTATTCAGCTTATCAGTCATACTGTTCACACATTTCCTCTCATTCCACCACTGTTATTTTAAATGTTTAAACACATCTGAACGTGTGATTTTCTATCAATATTAAAATAATACTTATTGGCCTGCCCAGATAATATAAAAAATGGCTTGTGCTCTAATTTCCTTCCACTTCCCCCCACTAACTTTCATTGAAATAATATGGAATGCTAGATACAAATTATATTGATAAAGCCTTTAGATTATGTAAGTTTTATTTAAAAAAATTATTTTTGGGGCGCCTGGGTGGTGCAGTCGGTTAAGCGTCCGACTTCAGCCAGGTCACGATCTCGCGGTCCGTGAGTTTAAGCCCCGCGTCGGGCTCTGGGCTGATGGCTCAGAGCCTGGAGCCTGTTTCCGATTCTGTGTCTCCCTCTCTCTCTGCCCCTCCCCTGTTCATGCTCTCTCTCTGTCCCAAAAATAAATAAACGTTGAAAAAAAAAATTTTTTTTTAAATTATTTTTAACATTTGCGTCGCCGTGTATCTGCCTGTATTACAGTTGTCTATGCTGTAGATTATTGCCTTGCTGGTTTTAATCTTCTCTTCCTGGTTTCCTCCCCTTGGATTCTTCACTTTGGCTCCTTTCGTGGTGCAAAAGGTGCATCTTAAAGCCGTTTTGTTTTGCTTGAAGGGCTGGTAGATAACTTGCATTCGCTTGTTTTTCTTTACTTGTGGGATAAGAAAATTTCTCGTTAATTCCCAGGAAGCTTGGAAATATCAGAGGCACCGAGCGGAGCAGAGTGTGGACAGGACCCTGACCTCCTGCCCCAGAGGTCGGGGTTGTCTGGGGCCAGGTGTGGGCTGGAGCCGTGCCGTGGAAGGCACAGACGGGGCCGCCGCGGGGAGGGCCTCAGGGGATGCTGTCGCCCGTGGGGACAAAGCTCAGGCCAGACGGGGACACAGAGTGAGGGACAGATGAACCAGAGCAGCTCTCGCCCAGCACAGCAGACGTCAGGTGGCCCAGACCCCAGATCCGCATTTGCACGCTGAAGCCATGTGCCGAACACGGGTGCTGACAAACAGAGGGGGCCCTGAAGCAAGCTGAATCCAGGCAGGCACAGGTCCGAATGTGGGGGTCCCCCCGAACGTGGGGGGATACCCGAGAGGTGAAACAGACAGCGGGCAGGCTCGGAGCAGACCGGGAGTAACTGAAAGCCTGCAAGGTACGTTCTGTCCTGTGCTCACGGGCGAAGGGAAGACGTGGCCCGGAAAAGGACCCCCAGGACACCCCCATCTTACAGGCAAGGGGACTGGGACTGAATGCGGCAATGTCTTCCGGGGGCTATGCTGGTCAACAGTGAGTCTCCGGAGTCTGAGTTTTCCCGTGACGTCGCACTGCCTCACACAGCATTCTGAAGAAGTGTGGTGCTACCCTTAGCTTTTTGGTGATTTTCAAGGTGTTTTATGTTGGAGAGCGATTGTATTTTATCTTTTATTTTATTTTATCTTATTTTTTAAGTTTATTTATTTATTTTGGGAGAGACAGTGTTGAGCAAGTGGGGGAGGGGGCAGAGAGAGAGGGAGAGAGAGAATCCCACCCAGAGCGGGGCTCGATCGCATGAACCGTGAGATCATGACGTGAGCCGAAATCAAGAGTCAGATGCTTAAGGGACTGAGCCACCCAGGCGCCCCTGGAGAGTGATTTTGTGAGGAAGAGAAGTTCACTAGGGTCACTTCAAAACACAGATCTTTCAGTGGAAAGACATGAATGGCCTTGCCCTGTCCCCTCCCATTGTGTCTTGGGGTCCCGGCCGACGTCCTTGCTCTGGCCTCTCGCTGCCATGGTGCATGGTGGGTCAGCAGGCGGGGAAGAGCTGGGGCTTCTGGAGCCAGGGCCCATGCCTCAGTTTCCCCACCATGGCAGCTCTCCACGTCTTTGTGCGATGTCTTCCCCCCACCCCGCTCCCCAGCTGTATGGCTGCCTCGTCTGACTGCATCGGCGCCCAAGCCGGTATACACGTTCCCCCTCGTTTTGGCTTTCAGTTCCCTTTTAAGGAAGCTTATTTTTCTGACAGCCTGCTCGTGAGTCACCCCTCGTCCAGTAGCCAGACATCGTGTTCTTGTGTGCCCTTGGTTGGTTGGTTTCCGGTTCGTCAATCATGGGGAAAGAAGGCAAAAACAGCCTTATGCCTTTTAGAGACCGGATGTCAGAATCAAAAGGATTGTGACTTCCTCTTGCCTGTGCACAAAATTGCTGCAAGCCTGGGTGTTTTGGAACCACATAATTGCAGGCTGCTCCAGTCCTGGAGGTCAGAAGTCCAAAATGAGTCTGGGGCAGGGGGCAGGAATTGAGGCTGGTTCTTTCCGGTGGCTTCTGGGAGAGCCCATTCTTGGCCCCATCGCCCCCTCTCTGCTTCCACGGCCACGTTTCCTTCCCCGCTACAGTCAAGAGCTGCCCCTGCGTCGCTCTCGCAAGGACAACTGTGATTCCGTGTGGCCCGGAAAACCCGGGAGAATCCCCCCATCTCGAGACCCTTAACTCAATCACATCTGCAAAGTTTGTTTTGCTACTTAAGGTGACATTTGCAGGTCCCAAAGATTCGCTATGGATTTCTTGCGGGGCCGTTACTCAGCCTCCTGCAGCCCACTCTCTGGCCTCCAAAGATTCCAGTCCATCCTCTATGTGTTCACCCCATTCCAACCCATTACACCATCAACCCGAACCCAAAATCTTTTCTCGACTGTCTAAGTTAGGTGTTGGTGATATTCTGCATATGATCTATCCTGGGGCAAATCCCTTTCTACCTGTGGGGACCCGGAAAATGAGTTATCCGGTCCAACAATACACTGGTGGGACAGGCACAGGATAACAGTTACACACATTTCCATTTCAAAAGAGAAAACGAATTAAAGAAAGGAGTCACTGTCCGGAGCCGTTTTAAAACTCCACCAGGAAAGCCATTCGTTTTCAGGGCCTGGGAATAATCTGTAGCCCTCTGGGCCCAGGCCCTTGCCCTAAGGATCATCCTTCTGTGTTCCTGAAGGGTGGGACACGTTGATGGCAACTCTCCCTACCAGCCTGGGTTCTGCTTGTAGAAGTTTGAGAGCCCAGCAGCCACCTTTCATGCAATCTCTTCTCTGTCCTTTTCGGCCCACGCTGGTAGCGTTTCTACTGGTATAATAGCCTCAAAGCCTGTGTGTATTGCCCATGTGTGTCACAGGGCTTCTCCCTACTCCACGGGACAGTCTTCCAAAGGTCTTTTCTGGAGGATGTCATTTCTGTTCCTGGCTTCTGCTGAGATGGCCGGGGGAATCCCAGAGCCACCCAGCTAATCTGTACGGCACTGGCAGAAGGCGGTCCGGTCCCACCCCCGGCGCCTCCCGTCCAGCACACGCTTTCCTGACAGCGAATGTCCTGATGGTAGCATCTTCTGCAATCTGGATGGGCGGAGGGCCCTTGAGGGCACGGGTGTCGTAAGCTCCCGGGGACGCCCAGCTCTCTGCACGCACGGGAGGGAGCAGCTGCAGTAACCCCAGGGCTGGCTGGTAAGAAACCGTAGATGTGAGCTGCCGGGAGCAAGCCACGCGGAGGCTGGGAGCTGAGCTCGCTGCATGAAGGGAACCCCAGATCCAAGGGACACCAGCCGCAGCAGCATCTATCATAGAATGACACAGCAGAACCGTGCGAGGGCTCATCAAGGCACGGCGCGGTGACGAGGCATGCTCTTGGCAGACGTGTTCTCTTGCCTTTTATCCAAAACACCGCTGCTTCATTCTGCCTCCTTGTTCTGGAAGGTTCCTTAGAGATTAGAGAGGTTTCAATATTGGAAGGCCTTGCTGACGATGCGGAATCTGCTTGGGATTCTCTCGCTTTGGCTCTGTCCCTCCCCGCTTTCGCGCACTCTGTTTCTAAGTGAACAGATGAATACCGGGAGACAAGTCGTAACCACAATATCGCATGGATCCTATCCCCTCCACGCCTCTCGTCCATCTGGAAGATGTCACCGTCTTAATCATCTCTGAACACGCACCCATCCCTCCCTCTGACCAGCCTGCTAATCCCCCTGACAGAGGAGGGAGGCCACCAAGTAGAGGCACGCAGGACGATGTGATTAGTGTGAGGTTAAGACACCGGATGACTGCTCTGTCCTGAGCACACGCCGTGCATGTAACCCGTCTGCCATCTGGGGACCTGACCCTGACTCGGCTTTCCCAATGGCTCTTTCCCGGTGGCTCTTTCCCAATGGCTCTTCTATTTACAGAAGCGGCTGGTGCTGGCACGTGAGCAGCTCCCATCCGCGTATCTGTGTGAGCTCCCCGAGTCCGCACGGCCCGCTGTTTCTCCCCACAACAATAAGTGGCTGTTCCAGTCACCCCGTCCTCCTACTATCAGTGTCTGTGGGACCACAGCCAGACACTGGTCCTCATCTTCCGGACATCTACCAACCCCCCACAGGGTATGGGCCTGGCCCGGCCCCAGGCCACCCGTGCCCCCCCAGTCAGACTTGGACCGTTCCCCGGGGAACTCATACGTGGCCACGGACCGAATTGTGCCCCCCGCCCCCAAATTCATTTGTTGGAGTCCTGGCACCCAGTGCGATGAGAGAGGGCTTTCAGGAAGTCAGATGAGTTCGTAAAGGTCAGGGTCCTACTCTGATAAGACAGTGGCCTTACACAGAGAAGAGAGAGCGGTCTCCTTCTCTGCGCACACACACTGAGGCAGGGCCGCCGTGACAAGGTGACCATCTACAAACCAGGAAGAAACAAACCCGCCAGATCCTCCCCCGGGACTTCCAGCCTCCAGAACTGGGAGAAGCTGGCATTCTGTTGCTCGCGTCCCCCCCAGCAGACGAAGACACACACGGGCGCAGAGACGAAGAAACCCACCGGCTCAGATGGCGAGGCCTGAGTGTTTCACCCCAGGCCCGGGCTGGGACACGAATGTACACGCGAATTGCAGATCTGTGTACCCTTGTTGCTAGTTTTCCCTAAAGCCCCGACTGAGATACTTACTTCCAGGTTCTATATTTGGACCGTGGCATTTGGGCAGGACTCGCCTCCATTTGGAGCCACTAGCCCGCCATCCCAAGACCGCGCGCTGGGCTAAGTGTGCCGGGAAGCCCAGAGCCATTTCCCTGGAGGCTCATTCCCACCCAGAATCTCTGACTCTGAAGCCGGTTCACCTCCCGCCTCCCCAAGAAGGTGGCAGATGGACCCCTTGGCTGGTGCAGGCTCCGTGCTCAAGGACAACTCCGTGATGCTGGGGACCCCTGAGCGGGCCTCCGGGGGGGCCGGCTCCTCAGCTCCCATAGCACGGCTGAGCTCTGTGTTCCACTCTCTCCTGGGTGTCGTGTCCTCTCTCTGAAATGGAGCCGGAGGGAACGCGCCTGCCCGGTAATTAAGGTTAATGAGCACACTCCATCTGGAGGGCGGAAAGGCGAATCTGTTTTTCTGAGTGCACATCCTTGGCGTTCATTCCAGCCAGAAGGATCCAGAAAACACAGATAATCTGGGGCATGCTGCAAGGTTCTAGAGCCCCTTGTCCCGGCCCCAGACAAGACAGAGGTGGTCCAAAGGCAGCCTCTCCGAAGTCTGACCTCTACAACCTATGCAGGGTGTCTGATGAGAACTTACGGCAGATCCTGGGCCTGGGATCGCAGAGTCTGTGTCTGAGGCCGGACCGAGTGCTGTTGTGAGCGTCCGGCACATCCCTCCTTCCCTGAGAGCCCCCCAGAGCCCATGGCACAGGCCTGGCCGGGCCAGAAAGGCGGGCTGGCTCCAAGTTCAGCTCTCACTGCTCTGAGACTCCGAGAGAACTCCTGCTCCCCATATTCCAGTCTCTTTGCGTGTGAGATAGATGTGTTTTCAGGGTACGGTTCAAGGAACTCTAGGATTTCTGTGGATGCGTGGAAAGGAAGAGGCACACCACCCTCAAGGTAGTGTTTCTGCAGGGTAGCTGGATTGCTTCTGTGGATTAGCGGTTGCAGGAGACGGGTGTACTTCTGGGGGGAAAAGACAAAGCAAATATGCTCAGGTAATAGGGTACAGATTCTGCATGATGGGATGTAGGCACTAATTACAACATCGTTTGCACTTGTCTTAAACCTCCAGAACAATTAAAGCAGGAGTGGGTCTTGGCCTAGCCGTGAGCAGGGCACCAACCTCCCGCCCCCGACACGTGCGTGCATCCATATCGACCTTCAAAGGTTCTTTTTACTTCCCACGAACTATGTCATATTTGAAGGACTGGTCCTCCACTCTTTCACTTGGCAAAATTTCTTGGCCCTCGTTTGTGTGTGTGTGTGTGTGTGCACGTGCTCCTTTTCAACGGCCTCGGAGTATCTGGCGACACAGATTCAGACCGTGACGGCGGTGACCACTGCAATACTGACGTTCGCTTTGTTGTCCCTTTTTTACCGTCCCCACAATGCTGCAACAATGACCATCTTTCGAAATCCTGGCGCAAAGGAGCAGGAGAACTCTGACCAGGCACAGGCGTCCTCCCCGCCAGGCCGGGGCTCCCGCGGAATCACGAGTGGCCGTCAGCTAACCACCAGCGCCGTCAGGTTTCCCTGCCCTCGCAGAGATTCAAACATCAGTGGCTGGATAATTCTGAGCAGTTCACCTCACACGCTACTCACCTGTCTCAAGGCCCTGAAGACGAAATCTAGAATTCAAGGCATGCCAACAAGAAACAGCCCAGGGAAACTCCAGCCTCTCGATCTAGAACCCTGGAGCACCAGACCGCAGAAGTGTTGTCAAAGCAGACGTGGTCACTAGCCTGGTTAACGAGACGTGGACCCCAGCTGGGTGAGCTCAGCTCCATATTGGATTAGCTCACCTGCCTAAAGTCTAGCTGCTTCCCAGAGAAAGCGGTAAGCCTCCTGTACCCGAGGGTAATGCCATCTGGAGCCACGACAATTGTTCTATCAGTGCTTGGCATCCCAGTGAAATTTCCATCATAGATGTATCAAGACATCAACAGAGGCGCCTGGGTGGTTCAGTCTTAAGGTTAAGCAGCCGACTCCTGATTTCGGCTCAGGTTGTAATCTCACACTTTCTGAGTTCGAGCCCCGCATGGGGCTCTGTGCTCACAGCACAGAGCCTGCTTCGGATCCTTTGTCTTTCCGCCCCTCCCACGTTCTCTCTCTCTCAAAACTGAATAAATGTTAAAAACAATTAAAAAGAGAAAAAGAAACTGAACCAAAAGAAAGAAAAAACTGTACAAGCAAACCCACGGATGACCCAGACATTAGAGTTATCAGATGTGGTCTTTAAAAAATAGTGATGAGTTGTGTTCAAGATAGTAGCTAACAAGGTGGAAAATCCCACTGGAGAGCTGGAACATTTTTCTAAAGGTTCACATGGAAATTATACAACTGAAAAGTATGGCTTAAATGAACATTTGAATAGATAGATCTAGCAGCTAATTGGATATAGCAGGAGAGATTAGCAGACCGGAAGCTGGTTCAGTAGAAAGCGTTCAGACAACAGCATAAAAAGAAAAACAAACACAGAAATAAAGTGTAACAGACAAAGTGACATAACGAAAAGGCCTATGTGTACTTGGAGAGCCGGAAAGGGGAAAGAGAGAACAGGACAGATGAGTGTTTGAAGAGGGGAATACAGAGAAAAGCATGCCCAGATCATCCACAGGGAACCAAAGACAGAGGAAAGATCTTTAAGGCAGTCAGAGACACAGGCACATTACCTTCAAAGAAGCCAACAGTTAGGACCGAAGGGAGTATTGTCCCCACGAGCCCTTCCTTCCTGAGAGTCGCACTGGAGAACATCTGTGCTGATGGGCAACCCCAGCCGCAGGCCCAGGTGAGCACTAAATGTGTCGAACCGGAAAACGCAGATTAAAAAACAGTATGGAAGGGTGAGATAACAGAACCGGCTACAACGTAAAGAACAGGGAAAGAGGGTGGAAATTGGGATGAGCTCCCCAATTCCTTCACCTGTAATGACTGGGAATGAAAGGACATCGAACGTTGACAGTTCAGTTACAGAAACGTAAGCACAGCCAAGAACAGAGAAACAACCAAGGGCTAATACTAGTCGCGAAAATCGGGCGGAGGAAGACAACGGAGACACAGGAGTAGGACTCAGGGATAAAGGAAAAGTCACAAATAGGAAATAAAAATCAGACGAACAAATAAAATATTAATCTCAACTCTGTGCTTCCACGGTCAAGAGAGAGACCAAAAATCCGAGAGAAAAACGGGTAAGAGGTAACAACAGACTAGAATAGCAGCGATCCGGCGATTCGGCTCTGGATCTACGCACCTCAAGGCATCGAAGCGGGGCCCCCAGGAGACACCCGCGCGCACAGATTCGCGGCAGCATCGTCCGCAACGGTCAAGGGCTGGAAGCAGCCCACCTACCCATCCGTGGAGGAACGGAGCGGAATATTACCCGGCTTAGCAAGGAAGGAAGGCCCGACGGCTGCCACAGCACAGATGAGCCTGGTGGACACGATGCCGACTGAAGTGAGCCACCAGAAAGGGACAGAGGCTGCAGCATCCACTCCCGTGAGGTCCCGAGAGGAGCCAAGTGCACGGAGACAGAAAGGAGGTGGTGGGTGCCGGGGGCCGGCTGTTTAATGGCGACCGAGTTTCAGTTTTGCAGGATGAAGACTTCAGGAGGCGGACGGACGGTGGGGCTGGTGGGTGGCCCAACGCTGCCAGTGTCCTTAGTGCCCCTGAAATGCACACCGTGGAAAATCTTACGTGACGTACACTTTACGAGAAATTGTAAAACGCTGTAATTTTTATTTTATTTATTAATAAATGCTTCACGCCCAGCACGGAGCCCAATGTGGGCTTGAACTCATGACCCCGGGATCGAGACCTGAGCTGAGATTGAGAGTCACAGGCTTAACCGACGGAGCCGCCCAGGCGCCCCTGAAACGCTATAGCTTTTGAAAGAAAGAAGGAGATTGAAAAAGCAGCACTAGAATAAAGCGTTCGGCCCCGGCACCGTGCCCGGTGAAGAGCCACCGGGTCAGCCCTTCCTGCCAGACCAGGTGGTGCCGGGGCCGCGTGTCCCAGGAGGTGACGGGCTCTCGTCCTCTTCTGTTGCAGCTGCCGCCTGCACAGGTGCCTCCTCCTGAGTGAAAGGCCACCGCTGTCACTGGCTCCCCGCGGTCACGTCCGGCCACCCACCCCCCGCCCTCCCAGAGCAGCCTGACCCAGAGTGCGGGCCACCCGGCAGCCCTTCTGACGTGGTGACCGCTCCGACCGGCAGGTCAGTGCCCTCTGGGGACGGGGGGAATCTGAGCGAGGGGGAAGAACGGTCACCGGCAGTGATGGATATGCCGGGACCCGCCGGCCGGAGGTTCACCTCCGTGTGGTCCTGAAGTCCGGAGGGACGGGGGGAGACTGGTCCCCACTCTGCCTCCCGCCAGCGGAGGGAGAGGTCTGCGGAGGCCACGTGTGCGGGGACAGCAGCCCTGCCCCGGGGAGACCCCCTTCGTCAGAGCACGGCCCCCCCCCGCCCCGGGGGCCAGGGACCACGGAGCGCATCCCCACCTGGGACACGGCCTGACCGCGCTGGCCTCGTCACCGCCCGCAGCAGGGAGGTGAAGGCGTGCGGGACAGACATTCCCCGCAAGGCGGGTCCCTGTGATCTCCCAACCGGGTCTTCTGACGACCCCTGTGGCTTCCGCCCCTGTCCCTCGGTGGGGGGAGGGCGCAGACCCTCCGTGGGACCCCGTCCGGCGCAGGGGCTGCTGTGCGGTCCGTCCATACGTTCCGTTCAACATTCCGCTGCCAAACGGCTTCTGCTGCTGCAGCGAACGCACTCGTGACCTCGTTCCTGCACCGCTCTGAGCACCCCGGGTCGGCGCCGGGCAGACCAAGAGGCATCATGATATCGCCCTCCCCGGGGCCGGGCGGCAGGGACAAGTGCGGGAGCTCCGTCCTCGGTCACCTGTCCCCGCTGCCCGGGCGGCACAGGCCCCGCCACAGACCGCGGTCGCCCACGAGGTTGGCCTTTGGGTCCCGGGGAGGATGCGTGTGTCCCGGGCCCCTCACGCCCTCAGGAGGGGCCGGGCGGCGAGGGGTCGCTCCAGGGGCATGACCCCACCCCCACCCCCCGCCCCCCGCCAGGCCGGGCTGTGGCCCTGCCTCCCCACGGCCCCGGCTCCCCGCAGGCGTGGAAAATGGTACCCGTCGACCCTGGGCTGGAGGAGGAGCCCGCAGCCGCAGCCCCGACATGGAGGAGCCCACGCCCGAGCCCGTCTTCGTGGACGTGGACAAAGGGCTGACCCTGGCCTGCTTCGTCTTCCTCTGCCTCTTCCTCGTGGTCATGATCATTCGCTGCGCCAAGGTCATCATGGACCCGTACAGCGCTATCCCCACGTCCACCTGGGAGGAGCAGCACCTGGATGACTGAGGCGCGGCCGGGGGACCCCGAGTCCCCCGGCCGCCCCGTGTCCCCCGGCCGCCCGAGTCCCCCGGCCACTCCCGAGTCCCCCGGCTGCCCTGTGTCCCCTGGCCACCCCATGTCCCCCCACTGTCCGCCTGCAAACCCATGGAGCTGGGATGTAGGCGGTTCGCTGCTCCCTCTGGAGCCCCAGAGGGAAGTGAGTGGGGTGCCAAGGGGGTCTCGAGGGTGGCCCAGCCTGGACATGCCAACGGCACGGGCCCCGGAGGCCCGCGGAGGCCGTCCCTCGCGGGGACTCACTGTGGGATGACAGGGTGGCCCCCGTCCCTGGCTCTTGCGCACCTTCTGGGAGGGGATCCAGGGCAGACACGCACCATCACGCAACAGAGCCCTCGCTGTGGGGACACCGTCTGCCCTTAACATGCAAAGCAGCACTCGCGCCAGCCCCCTGACCCCGAGTCCGGCCCGGAGGCCGGTGGGTGTGCAGGTGGAGGCCGGTGTTCTCACAAGGCACAGGGCTGCTTCCGGGCAGTATTTTTTTTTTTTTTTTTTTTTTTTAACTAAAACGCAGAGGGGTCTATTTTTCCTGTCATAAAAGAAATGGGCATCTTGGGAGCTTGGGAAAATACAGAAAAATAGAAGGAAAGGGGAAAATAACACCTATAATCCCACCTCCCCAAAGCCACCATTTTGGTATATTTCTCCCAGGCTCTTTTTACACGTCTTTTTAAATAGCCCAATTCACACGTACGCACGACGTTGTGCCGCCTCCTCCCGTCCCATCAGCCTCCCCTCGGCCGTCACCCACATCTGTGACCATGGAGCCCGCAATGCTGGTCCCGAATCCCGGCCCCCTTCCTTCCTCGCTACAGGACCCCAAACAGCTCGGTCAGCCTCTCTGAGCCCCAATTCCCTCACCTGTGACACGAGGGAGTGACGTCTACCTCACAAGGTTGTCGTGAGGACGGAATGAAGGAGCACTCCTTGACTCCCCCACCCCGGGGAGAAGCCAGGGGCCTGAGCCGGGAGCGCGTGGGCTCTGGGGCCCCCTCCCCGCAGAGCCTGGGACCCTGGAAGCTCCTCAACCTCCCGGGGCCGCTTCCAAAGCCAAATATCCCGGCCAGGACCCCTGGTCAAAGGGACACTCACAGCAACCTCTTCCAGCACCTGACCTCAAGGGATATGCTGTCTACTGATTTACACAACTGTCATTGTCATATGTTTAAGCACACACGGTATGCAGTTAGGCTGGACTGCCTGAAGCCCCTTCCTCCGAGGCATCTATGCCGTCCCTGCAAGGGGTGGCCGGCCACCCCCGAGGGACAGACCTGCACCTGTGGGGAAACCCAATGCTCCCTTCCCCTCACCGGCATCTCCGCTCCGGGCCCCCCTGCAACCCAGGCCACCTGGGCAACAGGTTTCCAAAGCACCGTCACCACCAGGTGACCCCGAAAATGAACAAGACCACGGCTGTTCAGGCACGTACTGGGGCCTGTCCGGCTGTCCTCCCCCCACACATGCGCGCACACGCCAGGTGGGACGCACAAAGGGACAGCTGGGAGAGGCAGCGAGCCCAGATGCGCTGGAGGCTCTGAGAGAAGGATCTAGAGCAAGGACCTTGTGCACTGCCCCAGGCCCAGCAGCAGCCTTCACTGTGCGGCCTGCCTCAGAGACACGCACTTCTGTGAAAAGCGCATCAGCAGGGATTTGCAGCGTGAATGAGCGCCGTCTCCCCGTCAGTTAATAGCAAGCCCCAGGAGCAAGGAAAGTTCTGGAAGGCCTTGGCTGGAGGTACTTCAGAATCCTCAAGAGTGACGATCAGGCGCCCTAGGGCCGTGCCACCCGAACTGTGGTGAGAGACAGAGTGCATCTCCAGAGGTGAGGAGCATGCTGGGAATCCAGAACCCGGGCCCCACCCCGGACCTGCGGGGCCAGCGTCCCTGGGGGGTGGCGCCCAGGAACCTGTGGGCGAGACCCGCTGAGTGCCGGCCGGGCACACGGGAGTTAGAGAAGCACAGCCCCCGGGATCCCTGGCCCCACGTCCCTCTTTTCCACACTTAACATCTGTGGGTGTTTCCCACCGTCTCTCTGGACTGGTTTGTTGTTGTTGTCGTTGTTTGGTTTTGGTGGCAAGAGGGAAGAATATTTCAGAAAAGATGAAAAATAAAAAACTCACGCCCCATCCAAGCCTCCCATCAAACAGCGATTTTCATTGTGTGTCCATACGCCCCCTTCTGACCCTTGCCCGAATGCCAAGATATACTCCTTAGAAATGTCATCAGTTACATACTCTAAAACCCTACTCTCTCCTAACATTACCTCTGGAGCCCGCTGCCACGGCCTTCCCCGTTACCCTCTCGGTGGCCGTGGATGAACCGTCTGGTGCATTGTCCACATTCCCCTTAGGAAGCACTTGGATCGCTTTCATTTTCCCCGTTCTGCACGTGCCAGGAGACGCAGGTGACGAAGGCCGAGAGCTCGCTCAGGACAGCGGGGAATAAACATTCAAACTACACCCCCTCCACCTAAGAAAGCCGTCGGCCAGGGACGCCTGTCTAAGCCTTTGGCCCCGTTAAGGGGAACTCCAGGCATCTGCTGCTACTCCCTGATGCTAAGGGAGGAGGCGGCGGGTCTTCTGCGATCAGATCCTCTGAGCCAGTTCCTGGCTAGTTGAGGTGAGCTCTGGGGTTGTGGATGGAGAGAGAAACCGCCCCGCAAAAGAAATGAGCAGCGTTTTTGAAGACTGGAAGCTGGCAGAGAGGGAATGGAAGCAGAAAGAGAGAGAGGCCTGTGGGGTTGGCCACAGCTCGAGGCTTAAGGGAAACTGGGACCAGACAGAAACTCCCCACCGCACAGAAGGGGAGAGGGGCTCTGCTACAATCCCTCCCCGTTACGCCAAACCCTCGGTAAAGTCTGACACACAACCCCTCTCGCGTGGTGTCTGGGGCCATCGGCATGGTGGGCGGTGCGACAGAGTGCAGGTGGGGTAACAAAAATGGGCAGAAGCGGGACACCAGGACGGCAGTCAGCGGGGGAAACACGGCCCCTGAGGACGCACAGACGGGCCGACCTGAGCAACGGGCCACGAGCTTCACCAGCTCGCAGCATCATATTCCACCGTCTCTGTTCGGTCTTTTCCAACTAGTCACTCGCGTCTCCGTGGTTTTATTGAATCGAAAGACGCGGGTCTCCCTCGCCCAAACATCATCCCAGACCTCCAGGTCAACCCAACCTTAAAGGGGCCCGTCCTGCTTCCAACACCAGCCGGAGAGGACTGCCAAGCCGGTGTGGTTTCCTGCACCGCGGTCTCGCCGCTGAGGACCGGTCCTGTGGACTGGTCCTGTGATGGGTGACAACCTGCGGGGCCCCCTGGCCCATGGCCCGGCCTGCGGACGGGTGCCCCAGCTGAGCTCCCTGGGCACACACAGGTCATCTGCATCCAGGGGGACCCACGGCCTCAGCTCTGCCGGCCTTCCCCCTGCGTGTCACTCCTGGACGGTCACCAGCTAAGGCTCTCCCTCCCTCCCGCAGGGTTTCTGTCCGGGCCCTGAATCAGTCAGCGTCCCAGCAGGAAGCAGAGGGCACAGCCAAAGTGTTTATGCTTCGAGGGCTTAACGAAAGACTATTCAGAGGTCAGGCAGGGCTGAGGGAAGCGACACCGGATAGAAAAGCACCACACAGGCCACGGGGGGAAGCCGTGGCCAGCTTGGCCTGACGTGGCAAGGAGAAGGAATGTTCTCAGAACCCGGCAGGAGCCGTGGCCGCAGGGAGACGGTTAAGACTTGTGCCCGAACTGCAGCCCAGCAGGAAGAGCGTGGAGGGAAACACATACCTTGACCTCGACACTCCCCCGTCCAGCGTCTCCTCTGGACCTTCCGTCAGCCAAAAACAACAGACCCTAACGGTCTGGGAGCCCTGGGTGAAGCGGTTCGTGTATGTTAGCGTTCTGGAGCAAACGAAACGTAACGAGTACAACCCACCCCTATTACATTCAGCATCCGTTCATGAACTCTGCTTGGATGGGGAAAAATTATATGCCCTCCACGTAGGGGAACGAAGGTCCATCTGCCGCCATATTGTCTGGGCGAGGGGAGGGGCGATACCGACCTGGGCCCACTGCCCACCCGGACCGTACCCGCCTCTAGGTGAGTAAACGAAACGGTTCCTATGACGCACAGCTGCTACGGCCCTCCCCTCCAGGCCTGGGGCTTGAAGCGTGGTGTCATTTCCCAGCACCTTCTCCACGTCCCCTCACCTCCTGCGTTCCCTTGGCTCTCGGGAGTATTCTATCGGGTGGAATCTCCCAAACCTTCATCTGTGGAGGATCCAGACTCCTGGTGCCCGGTCTTCTTTGGGCCGTCAACTTCTACAGGCCCACAGGGAACGTGAAGGGGTCTGAAGGCCTCCCGTGGAGGCGTGTTTGGAAGCTCGGAGCACGCTAGGGCAACACCGCCCCGACCCTGGTCTCGGGACAGAGAACGTCAGCGTCGCTGGGGAGTCTGTTAGGATCTGAGTTCATGCCCCACCTCAGACCTGCAGAAGTGGGGGGCACGGGACGCTTGCCCCGGCTTGTGTGGAGGGAACCCCGCTTCCCACGGCTCCTGGGATGGGCCCCCCCGGTGGCACGGTGAGCCCCTTCTCTGCCCCCGCATTCAACACGAGGCAGCCCGAATGGCCACAGGAGGATCTCAGTTTCTAGCCTGACAGACCCACACCCGTGTACCCCCGGGGGAAGCACTTCCTCTCCCTCGCGAAGAGTTGTGTTTTGTTTTTAATGTTTATTTTTGAGAGAGAGAGTGTGAGCAGGGAGGGGCAGAGAGAGAGGGAGACACAGAACCTGAAGCAGGCTCCAGGCTCCGAGCCGTCAGCACAGAGCCCGACGCGGGGCTGGAACCCACAGACCGTGAGATCATGACCTGAGCCGAAGTCGGACGTTTAACTGACTGAGCCCGCAGGCACCCCAGCCTCCCAAAGAATTTCCAAAGCCACCAGGTCCGAGGAGACAAGGGCGAGAAGCAGAAATTCCGTACGTGGGTCGTTAGGGCTAATAGCGGGAGGATTCACTTCTGTCTCCATCCCTTGGCTCCGGGACCTTCCAGGCAGGGGGAGATGGTGCCCCTGTCTGCCCCAGACACCCCTGAACCATCGGGTCTCCTGCCGTGCTGGGTCCTCAAGGCACCACCGCCCGACCCCTCCCAGTCCGCGGAACCCAGCATCAGTGAAGTCCGGGGGGGCTCCTGCCTTCAGGCTCCTTTCTCCGCAGTATTGCAGGGACACTCCAGGCATCCCCTTGCGTACTCCCAGCATTCACCGAGGGCGGCTTCATTTAGGGACTATTTGCAGAAGTGTAGACGAGTTTAAGAGAACCAGCAGGGATGGTGAGTCAGCCAGGACTGGGGACAGTGAGAAGCCATTGTCACCGCTTGCCTGGGGAGGGACAGTGGCCCCGGAATCCAGCAAGGGCGGTGGCCACGCTCTCTTTGGGAGCCATGAGCCACGGTGGAGGGATACAGGGGGACAAAGGCCCCCAAAACCATGGCCCGGAAGGGAGGGGTGCGCAGAACAAATACCCCGACCTCTTTCGCCCTCTGCACTTTCTCCTCTGCTGCCCCCCGCCAGCCAGGAGCCGCAGGACGGGAGCCTGGGTGATGTCATCCACAGGGGTGGCCTCCCGGGACGAGACAGGGCAGGGAAGGCTGGAGAGGAGGACGGGGCGGAAACTGCATCGGGCCCTCGGTGTTTTCCCTGCAGCAGATCTCAGGCACAGCCCCGCTCGTGCACCAAAACCAGCTTTCTGACTTCGAGTGTTCGGGAAAGAGGCCGGGAGCAGCAGTCCTCAATGCCCCCTGGGCTGCTTCTGTGCCCCCTGGGGCCCCTCCCCACTCCGCCCGGTTGCCCCGGACACAGGGGCCTTGCCTCGTCCTGGGAATCCCCTCCTCCAGGAAGAGGTGCGTCTTCTGGTCTGACACACCGTCAAGGGGGTCCACTGAGCTGACAGCCCTTCGGCCTGACCACACACAGAAGCAGCCGGCCGGCACCCCCGCACAGCCCTGAGCCCACGAGGCGCGGAGAGGTGGGGCTTCACCCCAGAAGCGGACGGGGACTCGGAACAGCGGCCCCAGGCGGAGAGACTGGACACCCAGGAGGCGGGAGCTGGAACGGACGTCCTGTGAGCACACCCTTCCTCCTCGCGGATGGCCAGGTGAGGCGCTGCTATGACCCAGAAGGCCTTGCAGCCGGGCTCCCAGACGTGACAACGGGGCACTTTGCAGGGACAGCGCCCCCCACACTTATGAGCAGCTCCCGTGTGACAGCGGTTTGGACACAGGGGTGAGGCACAGCCCTGCCCCGGAGAAGCCCCCTGCCCTGGGTCAAGGCCAGAGTTCCAACCTCTGCGCCGTAATTCCCCTGGAGGCTGGAAGCTCTGGAGCCGGGTCTCAGCTCCGCCGCCCAGCTGGAGGTGCGAGAGGGACACGTGTCTTCATTCCCACAGAAAATACCAGAGACAACGTGGGGCCCAGAGAGGGGGGCGAGGGGGCCCTTCCTTGGGACTCGTGCTTCCGGGGGCCAGCGTATTACAAACGGCCACGCACAGATCCCCGTAAGGGGTCACGGGGGCCCCTCTGTCCCCTGAGAGTCCGCCTGGTGTCCCCCAACCTGCACCCTCGGTGCCCCTCCCGTGAGACACGCCGGCGGGCTTCAGGGAAGCGGCGCCCAGGACGGAAGCAACTGGTTCTTGCCCCAACTGGGGGCACCAAATATCTATTTCCTTGCTCTCTTTCCGATTTGTGCTTCTGGAAACCCTCACAAATTAGCCTGGTATTCACGACAGCTGCACGTGGCAGTGAGGGCACATTTCACAGTATTACCTGATTCCTATCAATCGATCTCTACACAGATCTCCTCCTAACAGATGGCGAGCGATACGAATTATTTACTTTGGCTGCGAGGGGGAGGCTGAACATCAGGGCTGCAAAGGGTGTTATTTTTATGAGACATACGTGAAAGGATTTAACTTTTTTTTTTAACAAATTTAAACATTTCAGCTTGATTTAAATAGTTTTGATATGAAGCGTTAACATTCTTCAGTTACAATTTACGTCGTGCCTTTAACTGTAGTGGGAAGTTTCAATATTATCAAAGAGAACTAACGCAGAAAACGCACAGAGGATAAGTTTAGTTTTGCAATTTTTAACCTTAAGGGTTTGGGTGAAAATATTTACCTTTTGGACGTTCTGAGTACAAGTCGGTTTACTTTTTTAACCACGGAGATTCGTCTGTCAATGGAGCCCACGTCGTGCGAAAAGCCTGGCTATGACAAAATAGTGATTCTAACGAAATGAAGGCAATAATAAACCTTAAAACTTTCTTGGAAAACGTTTGTGAAACAAGTCATGTATCTGTAGGTCTTTAGCGGTCATCCGAAACGGCCAACACTGTTCAGGTACAGCGATCAAACTGTTGTGTCTGATGCAAAGAACAGACTGGTGGTCAGCAGAGGGGAGGGGGTGGGGTGAGACAGGGGATCGCGACGACCGGGCGGCGTATGGGTGTCGAATCCCTGTACCGTACGTCCGAATGCAACAGGTCACTGGGTATTAATTAAACTTCAGTTTAAAAAAAAAGGAAAATAAATTAGTTTGCTATGTTGCCCCTTTTCAACCCTCAAACGCCGTAGATAGCTTTGAAATTTTGTCTCGTCCGTATCAAAGCATGTCGGGGTCGGAGAAGAGAATGTGTTTTATTTCAACATCGAGCTTGAGCTTTGAAACGTCGAGGCAGAAGGGAGCTTCCGCGGGTCCCTGGCTTCAGGGGTGGATCTGTGAATACAACAGAATCCCGTCGCCCGTGGTCTCCCGGGATCCATTCATCTGTTCAGCAAATGCAGGCGAAATGCCTGCCACGTGCTGGCGGGTCAGTGCTAGGTGCTGGAGAACCTTCCAGCAGCAACAGCCAACAACTCTGCCTTCGGGAGCCCCACATCTAGAGAAGGAAGACGTGGCTCGGATCATCACAGACAGCAGCGGTCTGTTGGTCTCTGGGGTCAAGTCCTCGGTGGCCGCAGCGATGTTCCGTCCCCATCCCCCCGCACCCCCAGGAAAGGACCCGCTGCCCAGCCTCTGGATGTGCTCTTGGCACAGCGTTACTAGTCTGTGTGACCACGAGAAACAAACACATCTGCCAGGAAGCCTCCACTCTGCCCTCTCCCGTTCGTCAGGGGCATCTGGGAGTCCTTTCTGCCTCTCCCTCAGGCCGGGACACCGCCGAGGGGAGGGACAGAGAGGGACACGTACAGGACACAGATGCACACCTCGGAAGGCAATCCCCCCACGGGAATTTTTCCTGAGGTCGTTAGAAGATATATGCCCCCTGGGGCGCCTGGAGGGGCTCAGTCGGTTGAGCCAGGTCGTGATCTCGACGTCCACCCAGGTCGCCATCTCACGGTTCGTGGGCTCGAGCCTGTGCTGACAGCGTGCGGCCCACTTGGGATTCTCTTTCTCCCCTCTCTCTCTCTGCCCCTCCCCAATTTGTTCTCTCTCCAGATCAGTAAATAAACCTGAAAAAAAATTTTTAATATGCCTCCAAATTAAAGAAAGAGAAAGAATGAAAATAGAACGTCTTTGGAGATCCATTCTGTGCGAGGGACTGTTGTGGGAGTTTTTACCACAATACCCGGGACCGGCTGTCCCACCGCTTTGTCCCCGCACAAAACAAGCCGCCGGCAAAAGTTTACTAGAACGGATGAGACCGGGAGAGTGGTAGGGAAGCCCTGGGTACAGACGGGGGACAGTCGGGAGTGAACGCCTGAGGACTCCAGGCGGGGGTCCTCGCCTGAGAAGGTCCTGGTCTCTCCTCCCCCTCGCGCCTTCCCAGGTCCCACCCTTACCGGGGGCACAACTCTAGGCGCTGGGTGCTCCGCTCAGCTGGGCGAGGGGCGGTCTGAGGCCATTCCTGGGGGAAACCTGAGGGGGTAGGTGGGGTCTGGCACATTGTTAAGAGAAACCTTCTCCCGAGGGGGGCGGCCGCGGCCGGGCACTCCCAGCACTGTTCCAGAATGGGTGTTCCCCCCCACCAGGGACCTCAGGCCCTAATCCTCCTCTCTCGGCCTGTTTTGTCTTATCTTTTCCAATTGTAGAATCTCGGGAGAAACAATCCTCACCATACTTAAAGCCCTAAAGCTCCCTTGTCCCCAAGGAGGGGACAGCCGGAGGCCAGCCTCACCCGGCCTGCTCTAGCTGTGCAGCAGCACTCAAAGCTGGACCAGTGTCAGGGAGAACCGGGTGCAGGGCAAGGGCGGGGGGCGCTGGAGGCAAAGGGGCTCTCCTCCCTCCCCCCCCCGCACAGGGGCTCCCCCGGGCCCAGGGCAGTGGGGTGCCCCCGAGTCCAGCCGGCACCCCCAGCGTGACCATCCCGCCAGAAACCCCTCTGGCCTTGGCCCTCCTGCTCAGGGCACGTCTCAAAGGGATTCTACCCTGGGTCGCAGGGCTCCTGGCTCATCCGTGTACCCTCGCCAGGGGCCGCGAGGGACAGGAAGCAGGAACGAAACAGGCGGAACCGGGAGCAGTTTGCCTCGGGGCGTAAAGACCACTGGTTCCCTTGTCCCCTGGGCTGCCCGGGGCACCTCCGGACCCAGGAGAGCAGCCAGGCCCAAGGAGCAGTCCTTGCTGGACGGGGTCCCGGGTGGACCCGTGTTGCGACCTGCCACTCTGGCTGCACGGATCCCGGCCCGGCCCCGCGTCTAGGCTCCGATGCTCCGATCCGATCCAGCAGATTTCCGCGGCACTGCCTGCTCCGGGGGCACTTCAAGTGCACAGTGAGGCGGGACCCGTGTGACTTCAACGGCTGAGATCAGCATTCCCTGGCGCCAGCGGGGCCAAATGGACCGATAATGATTCAAACGACTTCCGTCCGCCAGCCGGAGACCTCCGGGAGCCCCCGCCGTGCGTGCCAGCTGTTCTGCTATGTAGACGCGAGGCCTTCAAGGAAAAGACGGTCGCGCGTGCAGACTGGAGCCAGGAGACAGAACTAAAGGAACGATCTCAACACCCAGCTGGAGAGCGGGGATCTCGGGGGAGCGACAGGCACGGACGTGGTCCTGGGGCACCGGCCCCCAGGAACCGAGGAGACCCCCCAGGAAGGGGCTGGCCTTCCAAACTCAGAGGGTATTTGGATCAGTCTTGTCTGGAGGGTAGGGGCCTGGGTGGTCTGCGGCCGTCTGCGCGGCACAGGATCTTCCGCCGAAACCGGCCGAGACTGGAGACCGTGGCAAGAGTCCCCTGGGCAAGAGCAGGTCAGCCTCAGAGCGCGAAGCCCCTGCCCAGCCTGCGGGCTGCAGGCTACTGGCGCCCCCCCCCCCACCCCGGTATCCCTGCTTCCCTCCTTCTTTAGCAACTGAACCCTGGTTTGAACTGGAGAAACCATGAACGCAGCTAAAAGGTGACATCCCCAGACTTCCCTGCGGTGAGGTATGGTCTTGTCACCAGGTTCCCGCCAACGGTGTGGTGCTGCGCGCCTGGGACGGCCGCGTGAGCGACACAGCTCAGCCGGAAGGGGGCTGCTTCCATCCCCCGCCCCCCCGCCCCAGCCTCCACCTCTTCATCTTCTTTTTCTGTGCACCTGGAACTCGGGCGTGCTGGCTGGAGCTCCAGCAGCCTGTGGCACCGTGAGGTGGTTTCACCGTAAGGATGAAAAACACGTGTGGGGACGAGCACCGTGGGCCCTCGGTGTCGCTGTGGCGTTGCCTTCCGAACGCCATGGTTCCGGGCCCTGGAATGTTCCCGGAAATGAGAAGCATGCTTCATCCCCGGGGATTTGTACTGACCGGTCCCTCTGCCTGGAGCATTCCCTCTCCAGACCTCCGACTGGCTTGCTCCCTCACTGCCTCCGGCCATCTGGCAGAAAAGCACTTAGAACCCAAGACACTAAGGCCTTCTCTGAGCACCTGTTTATAGCATCCGTGCCCCCCAGTGCTCCAGAGGACTTACACTATCCTGCAAACTAGGGGTCTTCTCCTTGCCCCTTCACTTATTGTCTGCCCCCCACTGAAACGTGAACATCACAAGAGCAGAGATTTGGGCTATTCTGTGCTGTGTCTTATGTGCCCAGAACGGTGCTTGGCACAGAGAAGACCCTTGATGAAGACAGAATGAATGAATGAATGAATGAATGAATGAATGGCACGATCTGACAGACAGGCTCTGGCATGAGGTCCATCCGGCTCCAGAAAAGTCCCCGTGGGCACGAAGAACCAGGCTGGCACTAGGGCTGCATGTTTGTCGTGGGCAGGGCGGAGGACATGGGGCAGGACTCACTCTCCGGATCCTTGTGGGTCTTGTGGGCCAACGAGGGAAGGAAAGCTAGCCCCCTGGCCCCTTTTCTGCCCTGGCATCTGTTCACTTCAGGTGTGTGTGTCCACAACTTGGGGGCTCCGCCCAAGGTTCGCCACGTGCTGAGACAGCCACAGAGCCCGTGGACCAAGTCTGCTCCTCACGTGCCCCCGTGAGGCAGCCCCCCAAGAGGTACTGGATGTGTGGGGTGCTATGATGATTTTACGTGTCCACTTGGCCGGGCCATGGTACCCGCAGGTTTGGGCCAACGTTAGTCTACAGGCTACTGTGGAGGCATGTTTTAGATGAGGTGAACATTTCAGTGGGTGGACTTTGAGTAAACCAGACCACCTTCCATCATAATGTGGGTGGGCCTCATCTCACCAGGTGAAGGCCTTAGGAGAAAAAGGCCTGCTCTCCCCAGAAGAAGAGGGAATTCTGCAGCAGACCACCTTCGAGCTCACACTGTAGCTGCTCCCTGGGCCTCCAGCCTCCGGCCCACCCTGCAGATTCTGGACTTGCCAGCCTGCACAATCACGAGTCAATTCCTTAAAGCGCATTTCTCTACACACATCACATCCTATCGTCTCTGTTTCTCAGAGGACTCTAATGCAGGGGCCGCTGTTTCCACACCAGCGAGCGCGGGAAGGGCCGGGGTGTCTCATAGGAACGGTGACCGATGAGCCTCGCTGGTTAACCGCGGAGACCGTGAAGTGGGACACACCCTGACTTGTGGGTCCAATCAAGAGCACGAGTGGAGGTCACATGGGACGGCACAGGGCTTTGAGCGTGGACACCGAGCACGATGGCTTTATTTACCACTGAACAAGGAGCCAGGCCCGCGGCCGCGGACGGCGGGGATCCCCGGGCAGGGGCGGTGAGCTCACGTCCGGGATGCGCAGAGCCTCACGCGGGCAGGAGAGCGGGCAGCACTTTCCCAGCACACTGGCCAAAGCCGACGCGGTACCCGTCCCCCTGGCAGTGCCCTGGGGCGGAGGAGGACAGGGTCAGGCACGCAGCTGGGCCCTCGGCAGCACGACAAACACGACGGGCAACGAAGAGTGACCCTCCCAGAGCTGAGCCGAGCCGCGGGGGCACGGACACGCAACGGTAGGTGCACCTGCCGCCAGGGACCCTCCGGAGCACTGGACCCGCGGCTTTCCTGACGGGCGCGCTCCGCCCCCGAGTGCGTTTGGGGTCAAACCGCACGTCTGCTGACGGAGTGCCTGGTCGCTCCGTGGCCAGGGGCCCTCCAGAACCCAGCTTCCTCATCTGCGAAGCAGATCGCGGGACGGTACCTACGGCGGGGGCTGCCACGGGCTGCCACGCCTGACACACGGGACCCGCAAATGCCCAGTGGGTGCCAGCTGCTGTGGCGGTGGCGAGCGAGTGACGGGGGCCACACGCTCGGCCTCTGAGCGCGGCCCCTCTCTCAGGGTCGTGAGGGTTGGACGGACTATCTGGGTGAGGCCCCCCGCGCGATGCTCCGTAGGTGGGAGCTCCAGGCCCTCGATGCCCCGAAACAACGGCGAGGGTCTGCTTAGCGGAAGGGCCTGTGCGGACCGGACTCAGCAGGGAGGACACGGGAGCAGAGAGGAGGGAGCATCTGGGCTGGGATCTGATGGCTGGATAGGAGTTCACCGGGACACTGAGGGAACGGGAGGCACACAGCCCGGGGGGGAGACAAGCGTGGCGCACTTGTTCCGGGAAGCTGCCGGGGGAGGGGGCGGGGGGCTGAGAGCCCCGACGAGCCGTGTTCTGAGGCCACTGAGGCGACACGGACCAGCTTCCAGCCAGACAGTGACACGTTACCGCTGTGTCTTGAAGGGAGCCCAGCGTGGCTCTGGAGGACATGGACGGACACACAGACGCGTCGGCGTGAGGCCTTGGGCCCCAGGGCCCCCAGACTGGATCGCACCCCCGGGACCCCGGGCCGCGTGGAGGCCAGAGGAGCTGAAGAGGGCCGCGCCAGGCGGTGGTGACCGTGACCCCCTGCCGGGGTTGGCCCGTGACCCCGGCTCACACAAAGACACCACCAGATCCCCCACCTGCTGCAGGCGGGCCTCAAATCAGGGGCCCCACCTGCTACCCGACGGGGAGAGGGGACGAGATGCCGGCAGCCAGGGGAGAGCTCGGAAGCAGCATTTGTAGAGGGCCCTCCTCCCGGAGGGGACGCTGCCCTCCGCCCCCCACTCGACACGGGTGCTCCATCCGTCACCGGGGCCCCGCCACCCCCACTAACGCACCACCTGCTACCCGAACAAGGGTCCACGACGAGCCATCCTGGGGCGTGAGGCTGGCCGCTCCCTCCCCATTTACTGTTGGCATAGCAGGTGGCCAAGATGGGGTTCTCTCTACCCCAGCGCGAGTGACATCCGGGGCCAGATGTCACTCGCGATGAAGGGCTGTCCGGTGTAGGACGCTTAGCGGCATCCCCGGCCACCACCCAGGGACAACTAAGACAGTGACTGTCCCCTGAGGGGCGAAGCTGTCCCGGTTGAGCCCACTGGTCCGGGGGGGGGGGGGGGAGGGGGGGAGGAGTCGCACCCAGATGAGCGGGGACCCTAGGGTCTTCCCGAGCCCCCAGGTGCCGCTGCTGGGTCCAGAGGAAAGCTAGGCCACAGGTGCATCCACGCAGGGATGGAGGGACCCGAGAGGTCAGGGCGCGTCACTGAGCCCTGGACAGAGGGGAAAGCCAGCACCCCCACCTCCAACTGTGGACACAGAAGGTGACAGCATAACTCCTTCTCTGGAACCCGGGTCCCGGCATGCCGACCTCACCGGCCCTTCCCTGGAAACCACCTTCGGGCTACTCCCCACCCCACCCCACCCCACCCCACCCACAGAGTGGGAAGCTGCCCCCTGCCCAGCACGCTGCACCTGCCAGCCCGCCCAGGCACACAGCCTCACCCCGCAGAGGAGCAAGCCCGGGGACACAGGAGCAGCCCCAGGCAGCGAGCTGGGCCTGACACCAGGGGCATCTCTGCCAGTGGAGCTTCAGGGGGTCCCACCCATCTCACACCCTGAACCGAAGCAGAGGAAATGATCCAGGGAGGCGAGGGGGGGGGGGGGCGGCTTGCACCATGAAGAGGTGAGGGTGGTGACCTTCCCATCCCAGGGCAGTCACCGCATTCCAGAGCGTCCCCCCTGTGGAGACTGCGGTGTAAAGTCCTGGGTAGCCAAGGCCAAGGCCGGTGGAGGCGGGAGGTCAGAACACGCAGACGCGGGCCCGGGGACGCCAGAGTGGGGACGAGGGAGGACAGACGGCTCTTCGGCCAGCCTGGAGCGCCACACGCTCACAACGGGGCACGCGGACAAGAGAAGTCGGACGGAGCCCGCGAGGCCTGGCCGCCCTCACCTGTTATGATGACTTCATCCCCGTCCAGCAGAAACTTCCTGGTCTGTCCGTTCCCCAGGTCGATGGCCTTCGTTCCCCTCCAGGACAGCTCCAACAAGGAGCCAAAGCTTTCGGGCTCCTTCACAACAGGAAAGGGAAGAAAGCCTCGCATGTGGTGAGCGTGTCGGCTGCAGAGTGGACGCCCAGCAGAGCCTACGAGCCCCTGCCTCGTGGGACCGCCCGGCCACAGGGGCAGGCCCGAAGGCCCTCGGAGACTCACCGGCCCGCTGATGGTTCCAGAAGCCAAGAGGTCCCCTGGCCGAAGGTTGCAGCCATTGACAGAGTGGTGGGTCAGCTGCTGGAGCATCGTCCAGTACATGTACTGAGGATGGGGACACAGGGGGACAGGAAAGGTGGCTCACCCCAGCCTCCGGCCGGCAGCCCACAGCCACAAAGGCAGACATCCTCCCTAGGTGTTCTCCCGGTGCCCCGAATGGCTGGCAGCAGCATAAGCTGTCCTCCCAGAGCCACCCAGGCCCCCCCACCCCAGCTGAGCCACCCAGGTTTCCCCCCCCCACCCCAGCTGAGCCACCCAGGTTTCCCCCCCCACCCCAGCTGAGCCACCCAGGTTTCCCCCCCCACCCCAGCTGAGCCACCCAGGTTGCCCCCACCCACCCCAGCTGAGCCACCCAGGTTTCCCCCCCACCCCAGCTGAGCCACCCAGGTTGCCCCCCCCACCCCAGCTGAGCCACCCAGGTTGCCCCCCCACCCCAGCTGAGCCACCCAGGTTTCCCCAGCTGAGCCACCCAGGTTGCCCCCCCCACCCCAGCTGAGCCACCCAGGTTTCCCCCCCCCACCCCAGCTGAGCCACCCAGGTTTCCCCCCTCCACCCCAGCTGAGCCACCCAGGTTTCCCCCCTCCACCCCAACTGAGCCACCCAGGTTGCCCCCACCCACCCCAGCTGAGCCACCCAGGTTTCCCCCCCCACCCCAGCTGAGCCACCCAGGTTTCCCCCCCCACCCCAGCTGAGCCACCCAGGTTTCCCCCCCCACCCCAGCTGAGCCACCCAGGTTGCCCCCCCCACCCCAGCTGAGCCACCCAGGTTTCCCCCCCCCACCCCAGCTGAGCCACCCAGGTTTCCCCCCCCACCCCAGCTGAGCCACCCAGGTTGCCCCCCCCCACCCCAGCTGAGCCACCCAGGTTTCCCCCCCCACCCCAGCTGAGCCACCCAGGTTTCCCCCCCCACCCCAGCTGAGCCACCCAGGTTTCCCCCCCCACCCCAGCTGAGCCACCCAGGTTTCCCCAGCTGAGCCACCCAGGTTGCCCCCCCCACCCCAGCTGAGCCACCCAGGTTTCCCCCCCCACCCCAGCTGAGCCACCCAGGTTTCCCCCCTCCACCCCAGCTGAGCCACCCAGGTTGCCCCCCCCACCCCAGCTGAGCCACCCAGGTTGCCCCCCCCCCACCCCAGCTGAGCCACCCAGGTTTCCCCCCCCACCCCAGCTGAGCCACCCAGGTTTCCCCCCCCACCCCAGCTGAGCCACCCAGGTTTCCCCCCCCCACCCCAGCTGAGCCACCCAGGTTGCCCCCCCCACCCCAGCTGAGCCACCCAGGTTGCCCCCCCCACCCCAGCTGAGCCACCCAGGTTTCCCCCCCCACCCCAGCTGAGCCACCCAGGTTGCCCCCCCCCACCCCAGCTGAGCCACCCAGGTTTCCCCCCCACCCCAGCTGAGCCACCCAGGTTTCCCCCCCCACCCCAGCTGAGCCACCCAGGTTTCCCCCCCCACCCCAGCTGAGCCACCCAGGTTGCCCCCCCCACCCCAGCTGAGCCACCCAGGTTTCCCCCCCACCCCAGCTGAGCCACCCAGGTTTCCCCCCCACCCCAGCTGAGCCACCCAGGTTTCCCCAGCTGAGCCACCCAGGTTGCCCCCCCCACCCCAGCTGAGCCACCCAGGTTTCCCCCCCCCACCCCAGCTGAGCCACCCAGGTTTCCCCCCTCCACCCCAGCTGAGCCACCCAGGTTTCCCCCCTCCACCCCAGCTGAGCCACCCAGGTTGCCCCCCCCCACCCCAGCTGAGCCACCCAGGTTGCCCCCCCCACCCCAGCTGAGCCACCCAGGTTGCCCCCCCCACCCCAGCTGAGCCACCCAGGTTGCCCCCCTCCACCCCAGCTGAGCCACCCAGGTTGCCCCCCCCACCCCAGCTGAGCCACCCAGGTTGCCCCCCCCCCACCCCAGCTGAGCCACCCAGGTTTCCCCCCCCACCCCAGCTGAGCCACCCAGGTTTCCCCCCCCCCACCCCAGCTGAACCACCCAGGTTGCCCCCCCCACCCCAGCTGAGCCACCCAGGTTGCCCCCCCCACCCCAGCTGAGCCACCCAGGTTGCCCCCCCCCACCCCAGCTGAGCCACCCAGGTTGCCCCCCCCACCCCAGCTGAGCCACCCAGGTTTCCCCAGCTGAGCCACCCAGGTTGCCCCCCCCCACCCCAGCTGAGCCACCCAGGTTGCCCCCCTCCACCCCAGCTGAGCCACTCAGGGCCCCCCCACCCCAGCTGAGCCACCCAGGTTGCCCCAGCTGAGCCACCCAGGTTTCCCCCCCCCCACCCCAGCTGAGCCACCCAGGTTTCCCCCCTCCACCCCAGCTGAGCCACCCAGGTTTCCCCCCCCCACCCCAGCTGAGCCACTCAGGGCCCCCCCACCCCAGCTGAGCCACCCAGGTTGCCCCCCCCACCCCAGCTGAGCCACTCAGGGCCCCCCCACCCCAGCTGAGCCACCCAGGTTGCCCCCCCCCACCCCAGCTGAGCCACCCAGGTTGCCCCCCCCCACCCCAGCTGAGCCACCCAGGTTGCCCCCCCCACCCCAGCTGAGCCACCCAGGTTGCCCCCCCCCCACCCCAGCTGAGCCACCCAGGTTGCCCCCCCCACCCCAGCTGAGCCACCCAGGTTGCCCCCCCCACCCCAGCTGAGCCACCCAGGTTGCCCCCCCCCACCCCAGCTGAGCCACCCAGGTTTCCCCCCCACACCCCAGCTGAGCCACCCAGGTTGCCCCCCCCCACCCCAGCTGAGCACTGGCTACAGCTTTGGCTCCTCTGCTCCTTCACAAGTCCCCAAGAAGGCAGACCTTCTCCCCACTCACACCCTCAGTCTGCAACCTGCTCATCTGTCCTCAATTACATGCTGCCCTGCAAATACCCCTGAGTCCTGAGTTGGCAGAGTTTAGGACCTCATCACAGCAGAGGCTTCCCGTGAGCAGGCCTTGCTTGCACTGCCCCCCACCTCCCCGCCCCCCTGGGCCCCGAAGCAGACATGGGCAATGGAGCAGAATGATTCGAACAGGATGTGAGGGAGAGCCCGGGAACAAAGGAGCACCGGGGTGGGGGGCTCCGCTGGGGACGGAGGGGCAGGGGGAACCACGTGGCCACCAAGGTGCTCAGACGCAGTGCAAGTCCACAGCTTCTTAGACCTGACACTCCTGGCGAAGGAAAACTTAGAAATGGGCTCGAACCCAGGAGTCCCCCCAAGAAGGCCCCCTGATCTTTTCTCAGCCTAAGGAGCCCATGACAATGTCCAATTCAAAAGGACACTAGAGCAGACGGGAATACGTTGATTCAGATGTGCAAGTGTTCAGCAAACACCAGAAAAGGTGCCCAGCCACACTACCCATCAGGGAGATGCAAACTGACCCCTGCACCCTCACTGACTACAGGAAAAGGCACACGGCAGCGCCTGTCGGCCAGCGGGGAGCGGCCGAGCAGCCAAAATGCTTACCTGCTGCTAGCGTGAGCAGGGACTGGCACAAGCGCTCTGGGGAACTGTCTGGAAGAGCTTCTAGGCTGAGTGTACAGATACACGTGCTCTGTGACCTAGCAAGTGTATTTCTGGATACACACCCAACTGAAAAGTGCCCATGTGTGCACCAAGAGATGTGGCCTAGAGTGCTCACCGTAGCTCTGTACTAGCCCCGAACGGAAACAACCCACACGTCCCGCGGACCAGAATGCTCTAGAATGTTCGCAGTAGCTCTGTCCTGGCCCCGAACAGAAACAACCTGCACGTCCCGCGGACCAGAATGTTCTAGAATGTTCGCAGCTCTGTCCTGGCCCCGAACGGAAACAACCCGCACGTCCCGTGGACCAGAATGTTCTAGAATGTTCGCAGTAGCTCTGTCCTGGCCCTGAACGGAAACAACCCGCACGTCCTGCGGACCAGAATGTTCTAGAATGTTCGCAGTAGCTCTATACTGGCCCGGAACGGAAACAACCCAGAATGTTCTAGAATGTTCACAGTAGCTCTATACTAGCCCCGAACGGAAACAACCCACACGTCCTGCGGACCAGAATATTCTAGAATGTTCGCAGTAGCTCTGTCCTGGCCCCGAACGGAAACAACCCACACATCTGTCAAGAGTAGAACATTTTACGGAATGAGATAACGAACCACCACTTAAACAATCAGACACCTGCCACGTTAGAGAAGCCTGAGGGAGGAGAACACACATTGTATGATTCCATTTCTACAAAAAACAGACCAACTTGACGCACGGCAACAGAAGTCAGAAGAGAGATCACCCTGGTGGGGGTAGGGGGGTGGCGATGATGTGACAGGAAGGGAGAGCAGGGGGCAGCTGAGACGCTGCCATTCCGGTCTGGGTGCAGGCGCACGGGGATGTTGACTTGGTGAAACTAACTGAGCTGTGCACTTAGAATCTGCATTTTCCTCCCTGTGTGTTGGGCTCAAATTAGAGGTTTACTTGAAAAGAAGAAAAAAAAAGTGACTTGGATCCATCCGCCCCCAGCAGGACCGAAGAAGCCAGAGGCTAGACCCTCGAGGGAACATCTGCCGTCCCCCGAGAACATCACTGGTCACATCTATGCAGGCTGCATCTGGTGGGGGGTGGTCTCTGTGGCCTCTTTAGAAACAGGCCCACGCACTGCGCCACGACCGCATCCCAGGACGGACGCAATCCTCCTGTTCCTGCCGGTAGGACGGCCCTCTTTCCCGAAGGTCCAGGAAGCAGCATCCCCGCCCCCCCCCCCCCCCCGCCCCCAGGTTTCAAGGCTTACCTTAAAGTTGGACCTGCATATGGTGGCTGCCTGGCTCATTCCTTCTCCTGTTGGAAACAAGTAGCACTGATGGGGGGCCCTCGCTCCATTAATGGGGGGGGAATGTGTAAGCTGGGGGGGGCATTTGTAAGGTAGATTGTTTTGTGCCCTACGTCTGCCATTGTCGGCCACGATTTCACCACAGAGCCGGGGAAGCAGTGAGCTGGCGGCCATCGGAGCCGCGACACCTGCACAGACGCCATCAGCCGGAGGCAGTGCACGTGTTGAAACCTGTGTGCCATGCCCCCCGGGGCCCTGTGGACAGCGGGGGCAGTCTGTCCCCGGCGGACTCCTCCAGGGACGGGCAGGGTGCTGCTTGACGACCTACTTCGCCAGCAGTTATTAAACACCTCCTGCACGCAAGGCGCCGGGCTTTGCTGCTCGGTTCCTCGACGGGGTTCTCAACGAGGAAGCTCTTTACTCCGTCCGAGGCCCGGGCCCTGGCTTCCCGCCTGCGGCTGCACAGAGCAGGTCAGGGCCCCCACGCCTGCTCCCGCCCATACGCGTCCCGCAGATCCCGACAGGGACCGTCACGATGGCACCTTCGGGACTGCAGGGGGGAGGGGGCCTGGGAAACCATCCCTGGGCTCAGTCCTCCCCTTCTAGGTCTTTCTACATCTCCCGACACCGCCTTCTTGATAACCCCGTCCCCTCCCCAACCGGGCTCTCCCCTGGATGTTTCTGGACAGATGAAGGGAAGACAGAAACAGGCCCCAGAGAGGGTCCGTGGGTAGGAGACTAGCCCGGGACCGACAGCCCTGGGTTTTCCTCTCAGCCTTGCCATCAGCCCCCTAAGTGCCTTTCCTCTCTGAGCCTCAGTTTCCTCTCTAAGCCTCAGTTTCCCAAAGTCTATCACAGAAGAGCGGGACTGGCTGGTGCAGTTTTGCAGCGGGCGCTACAGCAGCCGTGAGCCCTTCCTACAACTCCTCCCTCTGGGGAGCGTCCTGCTCCTGTGGGTGACAGTGCCGTCCCCTCCTGCAGGACACAGCCTGCTGCCGGGAAGCACCTCTGTCAGGGGCGGAGACGCTGGAGCTGGCCGGACAGCAGGGCCCGGCACGTGTACATAGGTTAAGAGGAGGAGAGCGATCCAGGAAGGGCGCGGCCAGGGGTCTGTGTTGGTCCCTGGGCAAACCCTCCCCTTGGGGGCCTCCAAGGTCCCCCATCAGGAATGGAGGTGACACCGCCTCTTCCTTGGTACCGGTTCTGTTCTAAACCTTTGCACGACGCCACGTCCTTTACCCTCACGACCACACGGTCCAGTCAATGCCACCACTGTCCCATTTTACAGATGACAGACTGAGGCCCAGACGGGTTCAGCCCCTTGCCCAGAGTCCTACAGCTAAGCAGAGCCACGGTCTGCAGGGCCAGGCTCTTTACACTAATGCTCTACTGGCCTTCGGAGCTGAGCTGTAGAGCCACCGGGGGTTGTGGGCCGTGGGCCTGGGCCGTCTGCGAGGCTCTGGGGGCTGACCCGAGGTACGGTGCAGGGGACAGGGTGTGTGGCCCCAGGGAGCAGAGCCAGGTTTCCTGACAGGCACGAGGGAGGGGTCACCAGTGGCGTGTGAGTGGAGGCTGGGGTGACCCTGGCTGGGGTGGGGGGGCAGTGCTGGAGAGGGGATTCAGACTCCGTGCTTTCTGGCCCTAACAGTCAAGAGCTCAGCAATACGTCACCAATGTCCTGTGGGCCCAGTGTGGTATGTGCTTTGCGTGCAGGGTGTCCCTTCCCCCTTTCCTTTGTAAGACCCCCATGGGGCTCTAAGGCTGCAGTGGGAGACACCCTCTCACCAGCCACCCTCTGCCCCCCAGGAGTCCAGGAGCCCACCTGGACACAGTCTCCGAGCGTACCTTTCAGGCTGACAGAGAGATTGATGTCGAACGTGTAGGGCCGGTCGTGGCGGAGATACGGCAGGGGCTTAGGGTCCTGTGAGGGCAGAGCAGAGCACAGAGGGCTGCTGGTTGAGGGGCTGTGCTGGCCCAGGCGGGGCCCCCAGCAGACCAGCTCCCCAGGCACAGGGGGTCTGACATAGGACTGTCCCTGGACGGCAGGGACACTGGTGGTCACACGTGCCGGGCTCTGGGCAACGCAGCCGAGGGGGGAACATCCGCAGGTCAAAGGTGCAGGGGTCAGATCAGGGATGCCCCAGAAGGCCAGGGAGTGGGGGGTGTGGGGGGGCCAGAGATGGGGAACAAGACAAGGCCAGCGGGGGAGGCTGGGGCAGCAGCGGCCGAGAGGGGCGCCCCGTCGGTGCAGGATGCGGGTGGAGGACACCGAGGGCCAGGCCACAAGTCCGCACATCAGCCCAGCACGGTGTTTTCCTGAAGCGCGACACACGAGATAATCTGGGATGATTTTAATGGTTATGTGGTTTTTTTTTTTTTTTTATGATGAACTTGGTGGCTGGTGACACCAGTAGGACATAGAGAAAAAAAAAATCCAGAACAAAAACACTATACCTGTCTTGTCTAAATACATTTGAGTTTAAAAACGGGAGCTGCTTTACAGGAAAACATCCAAGAAACAGCAGGCGGGAGTAGCCAGAGTTATGAAGACCCTGCGAAGGTGTTTGCGCAGGGGGAGCCCGAGATCTCACGTGACTGGGAGGCACGGGAGGGGTGTGGCCTGGCGGGCAGTCAGGGGGTCCCGCCAGGGAAAGGGGCAGGCGTCGGGGGCTCACCCAGGTGGGGAGAGCCAGTCTCAGAGAGGAAAAATGACGGATGGGGCGAATCCCCATCGCGAGGAATCTGCTCACGGGGAAAGACCCCAAGCTTGCTTTTAGCACAGCAGACATGAGCGTGGGGGGTGGGGGACAGGGTGGATGCAAGAGCCCCAGCAGGGGGAGGCCGGGGGTCAGTGATGGGGGAACGGCAAAGGGCCGTGTGCACCTGAGCATCGCAGGCCTTGGGGAGACATGGGAGTCGGTGGGGGGAGAGGCCTGGGTAAGAGCAGAGGCCGCTGGAGAGGTCACAGGGCGTTCCTGCGGGCTGCTGGCGGAGGTGGGTGGGGGCCTGCGAAGTGAGCCCCCTGTTGCCGGGCTCCAGGCTGCATCCCATCAGGGGGGCTCCAGGGGGCGCCGTCCCACAGAACAGAACTCTGCGACCCGGGGAGTTGTGCGAGGTGGTGGCCCCGGCCAGGACCCCTTCTTCTGCCAGCTGGCCGGTCCCCCCACCCCAGAGGATTCTGAAGGCCACACAAGAACTGTGCGGGGGGGCAGGGAAAGCACAGGCAGAAGGAGCGGTGCCCGGCCTGCCTGAGGTCACACGCGGGCAGGCTGGGGGCACCGAGCTTCCCTCCGGGGTCTCGATGCCGGGTGCGCCCGTGGCCTCGGGTGGAGGGGCCTCGCTCTGGAGCCGCTGCAGAGGTGAGCTCACCTGCTCCGGGTTGGGCACGGCAAAGGGCAGGAGGGCGTCCATGGGCACCACCCACGGAGAGATGGTCGTGCCGAAACTCTTCCCCAGGAACGGCCCAAGGGGGACGTACTCCCACTTCTGGATGTCTCGAGCTGCGAGAGAAGGGCCGAGCCGGGCTCACAGAGGCTGCCGGGGCCACACGGTGAGCTTCCCTCCTCCGCGGTGCACGGGCCCCAGCCAGGCTGCCCACGGCCGGGGACAGCAGCATTCGGTGCCCAGGTCACTGTGCCGAGTCACAGCAAGAGGCAGGCTGACCCAAGGGCAGGTGGACCGTCCCCCCACCCCGAAGGGGCTAGAAACTCGTCATCCACGTGGGAGGCAGACGCTTCTGGGGCCTCTGGCACACAGCCCAGGGGCTGAGAGCGGCTGGATGCTGGGCTGCTTCGGTTCAAAATCTCAGCCCGACCTCCTCGCCCGCGGCATGGGAATAACCGTGTCACCAGCACCCTGCAGGGATTCGGCACGGGGCCCGGCCCGTAAGTGCTCACAAGGGTTAGCCAAGAGGTCAGCCTTGTTCCTACTGAACTCACAAGAAAACGATCAGAGGGGGGAGGTACCTGCCCAAGGGCTCAGAGCTGAAAAGTCTGCGTGGAACCCAGGCCACACCCCCCTCCCCTGACCTGCACCAGACCCGGGAACCATCAGGCCCGGTGACCGCCTCCCTGACATCTAGTCTTCACCCAGGGAGGAGTGCTCCCCAGGGCGGAGTGCTCCCCAGAGCAGAGTGCTCGCAGGGGGCCCGGCCTCGGGACGCCCACCCCCGTGATTACCGCTCCAGTCGTTCATGAGGACCATCCCGAAAATGTGCTCGTGGGCCCTGGAGATGGGGACCGGCTCTCCCAAGTTGTTCCCGGGGCCTACGAAGAAAGCCTGCGAAGAAAGAAGGCGGTTAGCATCGGCCCCCTGCTGCCCCTCACTTGCCTGGAGGCAAAGGTCAGGTATTTCCACAAACCCACCCCTGCTGGAACAGAGACAGAGGCCTCCAGGCCCGCCCTGCCCCGCCCCTCCCTCAGCACCCCTGCACACACCCCACGTGCTGCGATCTGACAGCTGTGTGAGGCTGCGGAAGAGACACTTCTGGGTGGGCACTCACGTCAAGAAAAGTCCAAAACCTGCCTCCATAATGCAGCCAAGGAGAGAGCCAGATGGGGTACCCCCACCCATGCCCCCCCCACCAGAGAACAGCATCACCAAGAACGTGTGCAGGAACGAGCTGGATACCGAGACGGGGGAACGGCCGTCAAAAGCACACAGAATCAGCTACGACATTCGTAAAACCTGAGCCACAGCTTTATTTGTTCTGTGTGCCTAAACGTTGCAACTTCTTTTATCAAAGATTTAGGACAAAAAAAAAAAAAAAACCACCAAGGGCACCAATTTGTATAGAACCTGATCCCCATCGAGTGGAGGAAATCTGTGCCCCCCCCACCCCCGACCGTCTTTCCATACACCGGTTCCTTTCCTCTCGTCCGCCTGGGGTCTACCCCCAACGTGGGGCCCATCTGCCTGCAGGGAGCCCTGTGCCGGTGCCTCAGGCTGGCAGACCCCCTCTTGGGGTCCACGTGGCGCCCCCTTGCAGGAGGCAGAGGGCTGGCTGGGAAGGCCTTGCTGGGACTGGGGGCTCTTTGCAAGCGGACACACATTCCTTCCTCTGGACGGAACCCCAAGAAATCGCAGAGCAGGACTAGAGAGATGGGGGCTCCAGCCTGCCCCCACCTTACCAGGGGGCCCCCAACCCTTTCTCCTCCACCTGCTATGAGGAGACACTCAGCCCTCCCAGAGGCCTCACCTAAAACCACCATGGGGAGCCCCCGCCATCTGCCCGTGCACCCCCATCACGGGGGGGGGGGGGGGGCGGGGCCTGGCTCCACGACCCGCTGGCCTAACACACTGCCCTGCAGCGCGAGGGAACCCAGAGTCAATGTCCGTGTCCTGGGGGTGATGCTGTGGGATGGCCACGCGGGGGACAGCGTGTGCAGGGGGTCGGGGTCTCCCTGTATAACTGCTCACAACTGCACGTCACTCTACAATCACCTCAAGAGAAAGAGCTTAAGGTAAAAAAAAAACGTGCAGCCCTGAAGTCACCCCGGTTCTGAGATCACACGGGCCTGGACACAACCTCAGGGGAGCTGAGAGGTGTAGTTGATTCTTGCTACGCACAGGATTTATATTCTTTTTTTATTAATTTCCGTTTTAGGTTTATTATTTATTGAGAGAGAGAGAGAGAAAGCAGGGGAGAGGCAGAGAGGGGGAGAGAGCATCCCAAGCAGGCCCCACACTGTCAGCGCAGGGCCCGCTGTGGGGCTCGGTCTCCCCACCCGAGAGATCACGACCTGGGCCGAAGCCGAGTCTGATGCTCCGCAGCCTGAGCCTCCAGGTGCCCCGTGCAGTGATCACATCCACGAAGTCCGCACTCACACTGCATGAGCAGGTGCAGACCCACTGCTCCCGTGGAAAATGCCGGGCCTCCGGTCACACTCACACCAACCGGTCCATATCTCACCTCGCCTTGCGTGTGTTTCTGTTTGAGGTCACCCCATCGAACGTCTCCCGCTGACTCACTAACACGAGTGCTGAGTGCCCGCACATGCTGTCTCTGTGCTCACTGACACGAGCACTGCACCCGAGGGGGGTTTTAAACAGCGAAAGCACCCCAAAAAAGCACAAAGATGCAAAACAGCGTGGCCTTACGTGGTGAGAACGCCACCCGCGTACAGCAGGAGCTGAGCAGAAGGCAGAGCGTGGCCCCGTCCAGCCCCCGCAGGGAACACACCATGAGGCCTCAAACTCCTTCCCGCTCCGCGTGGGTCCCAAGTGACCCCTGCGGGCCCCTCGAGTACTGGTCTGGAAGTTACCGGTTCGCTTTTAGAAAGTAGGAGAGCTCGCAGACACAGAGCTTGTGGAGGGTGGAGGGCCCTCCCCGGGAGCACTCCCGCCCCAACGCTGGGCACAGCCCGCGCCCAGGAAGCACCCCGCTCACCATCTCCAGCTCCATATCCAGGAGCTTGCAGGGGCCAAAGACGGGGGGCTTAGCTGCAAGACACCAGAAGAGACGGGCTGTTGTACGTGCTGGGCCACGGGACCCGCCGTGTGGGGACACAGAGCGGGGACCCGTGAGGGTCACTTACCGTCGTCGGGCCTCATCTGCCCCGTGGGCCTTCGGATCGGCGTGCCTGACACCACGACGGAGGAAGCACGGCCGTGGTAACCCACTGGCAAGTGCAGCCTGCGGAAGACGGCGGAAGGAGGTTACCGTGACACGCGGTCAAGGTCACTTCTACAGTTTGCAAGCTAAAAACAAAAAGCAGTCGAAACCCGCGGGGCGCCTGGGTGGCTCAGTGGGTTCGGCATCTGACGCCTGGTTTCGGCTCAGGTCATGATCTCACGGTTCTTGAGTCCAGGCCGCGCAATGGGCTCTGTGCTGACAGCAGGGAGCCTGCTTGGGATTCTCTCTCTCTCCCTCTCCCTCTGCCCCTCCCCTGCTCACTCGCGGTCTCAGGATAAATAAGCTTAAAAAACAAACAAAACTCAAAAGGAATTGCTAAGTGTCCGTACCACGAACACTGCTCAGCATTAACGTGGGAGGAAACAGGGCTCCCGGGGGCTCAGTGGGTTAAGCGTCCAACTCTTGATTTCAGCTCAAGCCCGGATCCCAGGGTCATGGGAGCAAGCCCCACATCGGGCTCCACTCTGAGTGTGGAGCCTACTTAAGATTCTCTCCCTCTGTCTCTCTCTCTCTGCCCCTCTCTGCTCTCACACGCATGCACTCTCTCCACAATAAAAATTTTACAAAAATAATACACGTGTCTGACTTTATAAAAATGGCGAAGTGCTGTACTGACAAAGCACAGGAGAAAGACGCCACGTCGGGAGAAAACACAGCGCACGACACGGCGGAGGGCTAACTTCTGTGAAACGTGAAACATTCTTCCAAATTAACGAAAGAGCAGTGACCGCCCGGGAAAGCCGGCGGGGGGAGTGCAGGAATGTGTGTGAAAGACTATGGAAGACGGAGCAGCGTGCTGCCCCGGGAGAAGGGCGTCAGGGGTGGGGCCTGGGCCGATCACAAGACGTACGTGCATCCTGTGTAATGAAGGACGCGCACACGCGGCAACAGGAGGCCCAGGGCCCCCTCGCGCCACACATCGACAGGCCCGCCCGCTCTCCCCTGCGGCGGCAGTGGCCCGTGGCTCCCGCCGGAGTCTCCCCGCCCTGCGCACCTGCAGTCCCAGACTCACCGCCTTGCCCCGCGACCCTGGCCTTGCTGCTTAACCTCTCTGGGTCGTTAACCTGCTGTCTGTCTCTTTCCTTCTTCCTTCCTCACCTGGATTCTGACACACATTGCCCTCCCTGCCTGCTGACCCAGGGTGCGTGCCTGCCACTGTGTCTTCAGTCACCGCCACCTCCGGAGGACAGCACAGAACAAAGGGGCAAGGATCTCAGCTCTGGGTTCCCCGTGGGGCGTGGCCTTGACCTGGGGGGTTGCAGCCGCCGCTGGTCCCCTCGGGGCTTCTCCGAGCCTGTGCTCCCTCCCGTGCCCGCGGGCTGGCCGTCAGAGCCTCGGGGATCCCGCGAGCACCTGTGTGACTCTCGCCGCGGGCCGACCCCACTTGAGAGACACTCCCACGCGGCGGGGTCCCGGGTGCAGAGGCCAGGCCTCGAGCGTGCCCACAGAACCAGCGCCGGCCAAGAAGCACGGAAGGGCCTCCCACGCTTGGGGACAGAACTCCCATCTGTGCTCCCCACACCAAGGGGCCTGGGGCACTGACTTCTGATCCACAGGCGCGGCGGGGCCCTCCCGTCTCTCCGCCCTGACAGGGGCTCGTTAGCTCCGGGGAGAACGCGCTTCTCGCACTCGGGCCCGACGTACCAGTTTGGCATGAGCGCGTTCTCGCTGCCCCGGAACATGATCCCCACGTTGGTGGCGTGCTGGCGGGAGGAGTAGAAGTCCGTGTAGTCACCTGCAGGGGAGGCACAGTGGGCACCAGTGGTGGCCAGATGCCCGGCACAGGGAGGGGCCTCTCCCGCGTCCCCGCCCCGTGGGTGCTCCCCAGCAGCTCAGTCTCAGGGCACATCCAAGCCTCATCCACAATTTGTTTCCAGAACTGCCCTCGGAGAAACAAATAAGGAACAAGGAGCCAAGACCGTCGGGCGCAGACAACGGACACCCCTCCGGTGAACGGGGACAGACTTCCAGTGTCACCGCCCCCAGCCCAGGACTCCGCTCACTGGCCTTCGCTTGACCTGGGCCTGCTGCTGGCACAGCCTCTCCCCTCCCCTGGTCTGCGTCCGAATCCCGGCAACATTTTGAGGCCCCTCCCCCCACCCTCCCCTGGGGGATCACTCCCTCCTCTGGAGGAAGAAGAGGAGGAGGAAGAATGAGACAGAAGAGGAGGAGGAGCACAGGGAAGGGAGGAGGGAGGAGATGGTGATGGAGGAGGAAAGGGAGGTGGGGGAGGGGGAAGGGAGGATGAGGGAGGAGGGGGAGGGAGGAGGGAGAGGGAGGAGGGAGAGGGAGGGGAGGAGGCAGAGGGGGAAGGGTGATGAGGGAGAGGAGGAGATAGGAGAGGGAAGTAGGAGGGGGAGGAAGGAGGAGGAGGGGAGGAGGGAAGAGGAGGAGGGGAGGAGGAGGGGAGGGGGAAGAGGAAATCGTGTCTGTATTTACTTTAGAATACAGCGTTGCATTTTGCAGTAAGACCCCACCTCCCCAGGACGAGCCCAGCGCAGAGCCCACACCACCAATTAAAAACACTAATTTTATAGTCTCCGCCTCTTGTGTGTTTTCAGCACGTCTGTGTAAGTCTCTACCACGATCACTTAAAAGGGGCTGGAAAGGGAGGTGTCAGCGGGCTGCGATGCGTGGGACAGAGGAGGCGCCCACCCCGGAGGCTCCTGCAGCGAGTTTCGGGGGCCACGCGGTTCTCAACTGGACAGTTACGAATCGTTGGGATGTGCCTGGGGGCTCAGTCGGTTAGGCGTCCGACTTCGGCTCGGGTCGTGATCTCACGGTCCGCGGGCTCGAGCCCCGCGTCGGGCTCTGTGCTGACGGCTCGGAGCCTGGAACCTGCTTCCGATTCTGTGTCTCCCTCTCTCTCTCTCTGCCCCTCCCCAACTTGTGCTGTTTCTCTATGTCTCTCAAAAAATAACTAAATGTAAAAATAAACAAGCAAACAAACACGAGGGCAAGCACAGCAGAAACGGGGAGGAAATGCCGGTCGCAGCGCACACACAGGGCTTGCGTGCGGTGCGACTGCATCCCCACGGAACCTGTAAGAAAGACTGGAGACGGACGGACTGCAGACTGGACGGAGGGGGAGGGGGCTGCGCCAGGGCACACGTGGACTGAACCCTCCAGACTGCGACCTTACGGGCCGGGCCGGGGGGGGGGGTGCGGGCCGTGTGCACCATGTGTGTGCATCATGCCTCTGATAAGCTGCTCAGAGCAAGAGCCCAGGGAAAGGATAGAGCAGCGGCAGGAAGGAGGTGGGACCCGGTCCCAGAGCCGTGGCTGAGCAGGTGGGGGGTTCTCCCCACATGTGGACTCTGACCTGAGCTCCGTGCCCTGCGCACTTCAGCTGTTTTGAACCCTCAACCCCCCGGGTGGGGGTGAGTCCCGACCCACTGTGCGTCTGTCTTTTGGAAGGACGTTCTCCACCAGGAAGGCTTCCGGAGGCCACAGAAACAATCGAGGCAGACGCGGTGTTCCGGAAGCCTCCGGGCACACAGATGCCCAGGCAATCCCGGCAGGCCGGCCGCCCGGGGCTGGGAGGCGAGGGTGGAGACCTCCCTGTGCTTCAGCTGAGAGAGTCTGCCCCACTCCTGCTGTCTGATTGAAACTGGGGCGCTCTGCGGCCACACTCCCTGCCAGGGGCTCAAACTGGCCCGCTCCAGGGCCCTGGACTCACAGGTGAGGTGGGAGCACTTTCCACAGCCTCAGGGACGGACGGGGTGATGTGCCGGGGTGGGAGCCTGTGGGCAACTGTAAATCCCAGCAGCCAGTGCCCACCCAGCCAGGGCTCCGGCCTCCATCCCGGCCTGCGTCCGTGACCCCTCCCCCACCACGCAACAGCGGCCAGGGCACCAGCCAGCCACCGTGGGCCACAGAGCTGCTCCGGGTGCGGGGACCCCACTCACCTATGGCGGCTGGCAGGTGCATCGCAGCAGAAGCCTGGGCCGTGAACGCCCTGCAGTACAGAACCAGGGGCTTCAGGGCCGGGTAAGCACGGAGGGGGTCCCTGCTCTGGCCGCCCAAACCAGCACTGGAACCCAGCTCACAGTCTCCAGCTAGCACCCCCCAGGCTGGCCCGGGGCCACGCTGGGCAGGCCCTCCGCTCCAAAGCCAAGGGGCCTCTTCATGGCTCCCATTTTCCCCTCCAGAAAACAGGCTAAATTACCCCTTCTCTGGAAGGCAGACAGACAAGGCCACGGAAGGTGCTGAGGGGAGATGGCTGAGTGAGGGAGGGGGCAGCTCCCGAGCTGGCCGAGACCCTCTAGTCCGGACACAGGGGTCATCCCGGTCGGCCCAGAGCCCTGCCACCCTGACCCGCAGCCCAGGCAGGGGCTGGGGGAGGCTGCCTCAGAACGGCCCCGGCCGCCACACTGTCCCCTCCTCCCCACCCGCCAATGTCCGAGTGTCCCTCACCGTCTCCGAAGGTCCGTGTCGTCTCGGAGCCTGGCACAGCTTGTGGACAGCAGATTCTGCAAGGACTCTCTCGCCTCCCTCCAGGCGGTCTGGCCGAGGCCCATGAAGCTATTGAGAGCCGGCTATGCCAGAGCAGAGAGAGGAGGTCACACGGGGACAGCCGGGGCCCACGGCCACCTCCAGCATCCTCAGGCCAGCGGCCCTTCCAGCCCGGGCGAGCGTCACCTCCCCCGACGGGGAGTCATGCCCCCACGGGTTTGCACACGGGCCACAAAGCCTGGGAGCTGCTATCTGGGGGGGCTGCCCGGTCAGCACCGCCTGTGGGAACAGTCCACACGGACCCTCCACTCGCGTCCTGAGGGGGTTTCTCAGCCAGGGAGGCACCGTGCAACCTGAGGGCTGGGATGCCGTAGCCAGGTGACGAAGGAGAATCGTGCCTCACGCAGAGGAGACCCCCACCCATCTAATGGGAATCCGGTTCCGTGCACTGGGCCGTCGTGAGGACCGGACAGGGCTGTGGGCGGAGCACACGCTCAACACACACCATCCTCCTTCCTGACCCAGAACGGGGGGTGCACATCAGGGCCCGGACCACCTACAGGGACGTAAAGTCACGTCCATCCCACGGGTACGTGCACTCCGGGGGCCGCACAGAAGGCGTCTGTCCATTCCAGCCGTCCGTTCCTCCCTGGCGACGTCTCCAGACCCAGAGGGTCAGCACCGGCCACGGACAGGCAGAGGCTCACACGGTTACCGGGAGCCCCAGCCCAGAGACGCCTGTGACAGGCCCAGCACCGCGGACCCAGCACTCTCTACACCGAGGCGCCGACCAGAGCCGTCCCCGGCGCCTCCAAAGGCACGATCTCTTCCCCGAAACGGAAGGGAAAGAGATTCTCCTGGTGGCGTTTTCACAAATGCCCTGAGATCCTGGACAAGCCGTGTCCCAGCGTCCTACCTGATCAAAGACATCCTGGTGTTTGGAGAGAACGGGCCCGGTGAAGAGGTGCTTAATGACGCTGAGGTCCAGGATCTGGTCGCCAATGGCCACGCCGATCCTCGGTCTTGGCTGGGAGGGAGACGGCATGGTCAGCGCCGGGGAAAGCCTCGGCCAGATGCGCTGCTTTACCCGAAAAATCTGTCCAGTTAAGAGCCCGTGGGTCCCCCTGCGGACGGGACGGAGGACTGGATCCTACCACGGCACCCAACCCCCTCCGTGTCCCAGGGGACTGAGGTTGCCCCGAGATCTCGGCCCAGGCAGCATCTGGAATCCTCTCTCCTTACAGGACAAGGAAAGCATCCTGTTCACTGAATGGGACATAAATCAAACACCCTGGGAGTGGGAAGGAGCAGGCGGCCTAGTCCAAGTCTCGTCGAGACCAAGTCTCCAGCTAAGTTCCTCAGGCACTGGGTAAATGCCTCTGGTGAGGAGGACTCACCACCTCACCCGGCAGCTGGGTTAACCCCCAGGATTAACCTCAACCTGCCCTCGGGGATTTTCGTTGCGCAGCAGAGCAGAGAGCACCCCGTGCGCAGGGCTGAGGCCCGGGGGCATGGATGACGAGCCCCGTTATGGCTCAGACAGGGATTCATTCAGGCGAAAACATTTATGAAGCCTCTACTCCACACCAGCAGGACACTAAGGCTGTCAGAGCATGGGGGACAGAGGCGGGACTGGTGCCAGCTGTCCAGAAGCAAAGGCGGCACAGGGATCAGTGACATAATAGGTGTGGCTGGAGGGCAGCAGGGGGCTCCTCGGGTGAGACAGAAGAAACAATACGTGCTAAGGTCCTGAGGCAGAAAAATGCTCTTAGAATGTTCCAGAAACCAAAAAGCAGCCGGTGTGGCTGGAGAGAGCAGACGCACAGCCGGACTGCAGGGACTTTAACAACCTGGCCATCGGCTCCAGACTACCTGGGTGCCCACATCCCAGAAGCCACTATCCCTGTCTTCACAGAGAGAGCCTCTTCCGTTTCACCAATCCACAAGCACCTTGCCATGGGAGGTGTCTGGTGTGCCTTTGATTCCCAACCCCCAGCCCAGCATCTGGCCCGGAGTTGGGGTTCTGAAGCATTTACCGAATATAAGAACGAACAAAACGTGACTGGATTAATTCACTGCTCTTCGGCCCGAATCTCGAAGAGCTGGCCGCTGGCGTGTGCCTTGGCAATCACGCCAGCCTGGGGAGGCCGGCACGACCCCTGGAATGTGCAACGTGGGCAGAGATGGCTTCAGACCGGGCCTGTTCCCACTCGAACGCCCTGAACCTTCTAGAATGCCAGAGAGACAGTGCTCTTTCCAGAGGGCCATGGGAAGGGGCTCTGTCTCCCGGGCGCCCTTAGGGGCTGTCCCTGCACATTCTAATGTGCCAGCAGCAAGAGCCTGGGGTTCAAGGGACATGAATTCTAGAGCCCTCCGGGAAGGCAAGTCAAAGCACCTGTCTTGCCTCTGGCAAGTGTCTCTAACTGTTCTGTACTCCCAGGAAAGGCAAGGGCGCATGCGGAGGGCAAAGTGTCAGCGCTGTGCAGAGAGCAGAGCGTGGCTGGCTAACACGGGTCAAGGTTTAACCTGCCTCACCGTATTCGGGTCCCTCCAGGGGACCAAGTGTTAACTTTGTGTTCTTGCGACATTTAGTCAGGCCTGGCTCTTGTGAAACCACACTGGCTCTTGAGGACCGGCCTGCTGCAGGCAGGGCCACAGGAGGGCGGCCCCTGGGGGTCAAAGATCAGCTGTGGGGGAAGGGGCGGACCGCCAGCGGCTGCATTTTGCAATTATTTCTTGAACACTGGTAGGGGCAAGCAGACTCGGGGGTCTACGGTTTACAGAGCGAATCAGGAGCTGACCTTTAAGGTTGGGAGCGGAAATGCGAGCCACAAACACCATGAATAAATCCAAGGGAACCTGCTTTCCCCCACCCAGGGACCTTAAATATTTGCTGATGAACGCCCAGTTTTCAAAGATTTCTTTCTGCCGGTCAGACTACACTTACTAAGCGAAAGCTCCTGTCTCCAAAAGGCTTCTTCTGAATCAGCTGGGGAAGGCCGGCGAGGCCACCCCACAGCCCAAAGACTTCCAGCTGGAGGCAAAGTCCCCCAACATCCCAGATCCCAAAGGCCACGGGCCAGCTCACCCTCTAGCGCCCGGTTAACCTGCGGGGGGGAGCTAGGGCCCTAACACGGTGCCCTGGGGGCAGGAAACAAACCCCAGGAACTCTGGAGGAAGCAGGATGACCCCTCGGTAACAACAATCGAACTTGATCTGCTGGCCTGGGAACGACAGTCCTATATTCTGTTTCAATTCGCATTTAATCCTCACACAAATCTGCAGAAACCGCGGCCGCCAGGTCCAACAACGCGCACATCTAGAAAGTGGGGTTCGGACCCACATACCCTCGGCACCACTGCTCCTCAAGAGACAGCCCAAAAGCCTCCCCCCCCACCCCCCCGCCTCTATCTCCTTCTCCTACACCAGTGACCCGGGAGCCTCCGCGGGGCGCGCCCAGCAGGGGAACCGCGGGCCCCAGTGACCCCGGGCAGGGGGAGGGCTCCGCGGAGCGCGTCCAGAAGAGGACGACTGGCCGGCGTCCCGCCTGGTCGGCGCTGCCGGCCACTGGTGGCGGGGGGTTGGGGCGCGGGTCCCGGCGGAGTAGGCACCCTCCGGCCCCCGCCCGGAAGCCAAGTGCAGCAGCTCACGTTGTCTGGGGTGGAAAAGACGCCGTAGGGCAGGTTTTGGATGGGGAAGTCAGAATCCTCGGCCACAGGGACGAAGGACATGCTGGCCAGCAGGGAGCAGGACGGCGAGCTGCACTCGGCTGGGTCCGGCCTGATCGCGCCCCTCGTGGCTCACTCAGCGCGTGACCCCAGGGCTCCGTCCCTGGCTCCGCCCCCGCGGCCCCACCCCTGGCTCCACCCCCACCCGTCCGAGGCTCGCCCCCGACGCCCCGCCCCCATCGTTCCACCCCGCCTCCGCCGCCGAGGCTCCTCCCTCTCCTGCACGGTCTGAGACTCAGCTCCGCGGCCCCACCCCCACACCACCCCCCAGTTCCGCCCCCGTTGCTCCACTCCCGGCCCCGCTCCTGGCTCCGCCCTCAGCCCTACCCCCAACCAGGCTCCGCCCCTTGCCCCCTGCCCCCAGCCCGAGAGGTCAGGGAGAAGCCGCGGAGACCCGCAGCGCGCTCTTCCGCCCCTCCGTCCCCGCCCCGGCTCCCGCCCTCCCCAGCCCCGCCCCTCCGCAGAGCCCCGCCCCCGGAGACTTGGGTCCCTGCCCAGAGACCCCCCCCAGCCCTACGTCCCCCCCGGACCCCCCCGGAGGGCCCGCGGGCTCGGGGAGTCCGGCCAGAGCCCTGTGACCCGTCGGCGGTGACACGTCCACCCTGTGGACCACAGGGTCAGGCGCGCCTCCCTAAGACTCACAACGACGAGAACTACGTCTAAGAGCGCAGCTCACCTGCACACTTCACGTTCCGACTTTCAGACGCCGTGACCAGCCGTCTGACCTCGGGCAAGTTACTCAGACTCGTCTGCCAGGGCGGCGTGGACGCCCGCCGCCCCCGCCCGTGCAGGGCTCTGCGGGGTGAGGGCCCGTGCGCGCTCGTGCCCGGCGCACAGGGACCCCGCGCGCACGCGCTGGAGAGAGCGCGCAGGGAGGGGGACGGAGTGGGGGTGCACCGGGACCCCTCCAGTGCAGGGGGCAGCGCACAGCTGAGTGCAGGGAGACTTGAGGCCCGCCTCTGGCTCTGTTCAGCCTGCAGCAGGTTCAACTCTGGCCTCAGTTGGCTCATCTGCAAAACAGGGGTAAGAATCATGCCTCCTCCGACATTTCCATGGCAGTCAGGGGATGCCTGGCACACACTTGGTGATCAACCCGGTATTTTCCCACCCAGCCGGACCGTCAGCATTCCTCGGTTAGTGAGTTCTGCTTCCCTTTACGAAGGAGACAAACAAAAAAGGAGGGAACACAACTATAAAAGCGGTCATCACTGATTAAAAATAAGTTTATAATATAGATGCAAATTTCTTAGAAACCTGTGGCTCAGTGGGTTGAGGGACTGAGTTCAGCTCAGGACATGATGGGGGGGGGGGCCGGAACCTGCTTCGAATTCTGGGTCTCCCTCTCTCTGCCCCTCCCCCACTTGTGCACGAGCACCTGCGTGCTCTCTCTCAAAAATAAATGAACTTTAAAAAAAGTTAAACTTATGAAAGCATAGGCTGCGCAACACTTATCAATACAGAAACCAATACTGGAGACACAGACTTTGGGTTGATTTGCTTTGGAATTCTTACATTAGAGTGGAAAGCTAATGAATTAATACGAAAAAGACACATGGACCCCTATGTTTACGGCATTATTTACAACAGCCAAGATGCAGAACCGATCCAAGTGTCCATCCACAGATGAATGGATAAAGACACACACACACACACACACAATGTGCAATATCAGCCATACAAAAGAATGAGATCCTGCCCTTTACGAGCACACGGAGGGACCTAGAGGGCATTACGCTAAGCGAAGTGAGTCAGACAAACGCTGTATGATTTCACGTGCGTGGCATCTAAAAAGCCTAACAAACCAAACAGAAGCAGACTCATAAACACAGAGCACAAACCCGTGGCCCGAGAGGGGGGTGAGATGGGAGATGAGATCACATAGAGAGAGGGGACGAAGAGGTAAAAACTTCCAGTTACACAGTGAAGAAGTCACGGGGATGAAAAAGTACACCGCGCGGAACATAGCCAATAATATTGGAGTAACTTCATACGGTGACAGATGGCGATGCCACTTACCTTGGTGAGCACTTCACAATGTATTTATATGCGGTGTTGAGTCACTAGGTTGTGCGTCCGAAACTAGTGCAGTATGTCAACTACAATTAAAAATTCATTTTAGAAAGTTAACAAGTTTGAGGTCTTAGAAATTTAGAAAATTAACAAGGTCTAAGGTACAGCATGGTGGTTACAGCTAATAACACTGCTCTCGTCCACTTGACTGTTGCTAGGATAGACCTCAGGCGTCCTCACCATAAAGAACTTGGTAGCGATGTGGCCGGATGGATGGGGTAGCTAAACGCTATGGTGGTAATCATTTTGCAACTTACTACCGTATCAGTCACCACATTGCACACCTTGAAGGGACCCAACGTTGTGTGTCCATTATTGGGGGGAAATGTTAACGAATTAATGGCTACACAGGTACAGCTGACTGAAAATACACTTGAAAACAAATTTAGGCCAAAATCCTAGAAATTACTCGTGGAGAACATTGAAAGGTTGCAGAACCAGGGGCCCCCGGGTGGCTCAGTCGGTTAAGCGTCTGACTCTTGATCTCAGCTCAGGTCTTGATCTGAGGGTTGTGAGTTCAAGCCCTGCATTGGGTGCCACGTGGAGCCTACTTTAAAAAAAAAAAAAAAAAGGCTGGGGCACCTGGGTGGCTCAGTCGGTTGGGCATCTGACTTCGGCTCAGGTCATGATCTCGAGGTTCGTGAGTTGGAGCCCCGCTTCGGGCTCTGTGCCGACAGCTCGGAGCCTGGAGCCTGCTTCTGATTCTGTGTCTCCCTCTCTCTCTCTCTGCCCCTCCCATGCTCATGCTCTATCTCTGTCTCTTGATAATAGATAAACATTAAAAAAATTTGTAGATCCATCCCAAGGTTTGTAAAAATAGCCCTTTTCCTTCAAAAACATTTTTTAAAGTTTTTATTTTTCTTTATTTTGAGAGAGACAGAGAGGCAGAAAGAGAGAACAAGAGAGAATCCCAAACAGGCTCCGTGCTGTCAGCATAGAGCCCAACATGGGGCTAGAACTCACGAGCCCTGAGGTCATGACCTGAGCCGAAACCAAGCATAGATGCCTAACCGACTGAGCCAGCTAAGTGTCCCTGCAAAACGTTTTTAAATGAATAATAATGACAAACAGGCAAAAAGGCCTGTAAATAAGTCGCGACCCCTCTGCCTGCAGGATCTCGGCCAGCTTCTCTTCTGGTCTGCTGTGCTCCTCCCTGGATCAGCCTCAGTGATCTTCATGGTTCAAAGCCCGCGTCTGTCCACAGCCAGTCCCGCGTCGCATCCTCCCGGCCCCCCTGCCGGGTCATCACCTCTAAGACAGCTCTGCCTTTTCAACAAGGTCTGTGGTAAAGTGTGGACCAAATAACATGCAGTTAGGACAGAGTATTAAAACTGTGAGTGACTGATGGAAGCAAAGAGGAGGGGCGGGTGGGGGAGGGGGAGGAGGGGGAGAGGGAGGGGAGGGGAGGGGAGGGGAACAGAAGAAGAGGAAGGCAGAAGGCAGAGTGTGTTAGGGCAGATTCAGGCAGTGTCTGCTGTAACCACTCAAGGGACACAGCTGAGAGGGGCTGTGAGTCAGCAGCGGGGGTGATGTCACAAGGCGTCCTCGGGGCTCCCTGGGGAATGGCGCAGTGAGCACAGAGCCAGGGAGGCTGTCCTGCTCTCGGAGGGAGGGGATCCCGGGACAGGAGGGTCCGAAGCAGACGAGGCCCCGAGGTGTCAGGGGCTTGGCCTTGCCCGGCCTTCTGGCTGTCACCCCCAGGTAGGTTCCAGGGAGGGGAAAGGAGGGGACAGTTCCAGCTGGGTTCTGGGCCCTGGCCGGTTCCGGGGTGCTGGGGCTGCAGGGCAGGGCGCCGCGTGCCCGGGCTGGCCCTGCGCTCTGTCCGCAGGACCGGACTGTCGTGCTGTGCGCAGCCCTGTCCACACCCAGCCCAACGGCGGGCTCAGAATCGGTGTTCCGTAACACGGAAGTAAGTGCTTACTGTAAAGCGTCCGCGGAAGGCGATTCGATACCCGACGAGCCCCACACCTGCCGGGCCTGGGGGGGCCCTGGCAGCTCGGTACCTTCTCTCCACACACACACACACACGCACACAGGCTGACGGAGGCCTACACGGTAGAGCCATGAGAAGAGAAAACCCCAGACCTTTGGGGGAAGGGCGTGGGGCAGAGGTGTGTGTGGGAAGGGGCGAAGGCATGAGAGCCGTGACGGGCGGGGGGGGGGGGGGAGGTTTCCTGTTTTAAAATAGACTCGCCAACCCACTAATTATGTCTCGCGCCTCCAGAGGCCAAAGCGGCTCTCCGTTCGGAAGAAACCATTCGAAGTAACTTGCAGATTCCCTGTATTTTCTTTCCTCTCTCCCTCTTGAGGAGGAGGGCGTGCTGATGAGCACGGACGGACGTTCCAAGGACCACAGACAAGAATCGGGAGGAGGGACCGCCGCCCCAGTCCTCACACGCCCTTGCGGTTTGCTCGTGCCATTTGCACGTCCGTCCCTTTTCCATCTTTGTGAGCTTCAAACAGAAGCCAAGTTTGCCCTCTTTCCCTGTGTGTTTCCCCGGAGCGCTGGCCAGAGAGGTTCCCTCGCTATCATCTGAGTGGCCGAGGCGGTTCCCTTCTCCAGCACCACTGTCGGAGGGGGACCCCGGGCCGGAGGGTGTGGACGCCAGCTTCAGCCCCTCCACGGCCGGGCCCGCGTGAGCCTCTGTGGCGCCAAACTCGGGGCCTCCCTCGGAGGCGAGCCAGCCCGCCGGCCTCCGCACACAGGAGGCCTCTCCCCCGTGTGGTTTGCGAGAGCGGCGGGAAGGGGCTTGAATCTGGTGGGGCTGCCGGCTGCCCGATGGGCAGGAGGCGGACGCTGCCCCCACCGGGATGACACGCTGTGGGCGTCCCCGCAGCACGCAGGAGTCCCATCCGGGTCCTTCCACCCACCCTACAAATTGAATTGCTGGAGTCAGGTTCCCAAGGTGCCTTGGATGGGGAGCTCCTTTGAGGGGACAGTGTCACTCGGGTTGGCATAGGACATACACTCCTCTGAGGACAGAACGTAGAGGCACGCGCCAAGCACAAGGTGTCCTCCCTACAAGGTGGGTGAGAAACTTTGGACCCAAGCCTTCAGGAGAGGAGGCCCTTGCTCCATCCAAGAGCGTGGCCGTTATCACAGCCCCCTCTTCTCTCGGGTCCCCGGTGGGCGGGCGCAGAGCCAGGTGACCCAGCCCAGCCGGCGCTGGGTGGGGGTGGGGTTGTGCCGCCCCAAGAGTCTCCTTCCTGCCCTCCTCTGTCTCCGTCTGTCTTCAGGCCGCCGCAGGGTCTCAGGTTCTACCGGATCCCTGTTGTGATGGCACGGCGCCTCGCAGCCCCCTGGGGACTGAAGCCGGACGGAAGCCCCACAGACACCGGCGGCAGGGTGGGCAGAGGGGCCAGCACTGCCCGCTGACCTGCTGAGACGCTGCAGCACACGGAGCTCTCCCCGAGCCCGGCTCCCCTCGGTCCACAGGGCTGCTCGCAAATACCCCCGCCCCTCTTCTCAGAGTCCCCAGGACCGAAGCCTCAAGGTCAGGCCGCTTTCTCTCCCCTCGGGTTTCGGGATCAGGAGCTCTCCCGCCACCTGCCTCCCCGGCCTCGGATCCCCTCCCCCATCCCTCTGTGCCCGACAGGCCAGGGGAGTCCCGAAGCCTCACGTGCACCGTGGCTGGGCTCTCTTGAGGGGCGTGGGCCTCCTCGGGGCTCTCCTCCTGCTTGTGCACCGAGGAGCCCAGAGCAGCCCGGGACGCCATCAGTGGGCCAGACCATCCCCGTCTAACGGTATGTCCCGCAGCGATGGAGGTGTTCTAGATGTGTGCTATCCCATCGGAGCCACCGGAGCATCTGAAGTGTGATCAGCGAGCGACCAACCCGTCTGCATTTGTTATAGCCGCTGAACCAGTATTGACCCATCATCGTCAACAGAAGCCCGTGGTTTACGTCATGGTTCTACACTCTGTGTTGTGCGGTTGTGAGTGTGGACCAATCCGTGTCATTGATCCACTGTCACGGTATCATCCAGACGGAGGAGGTTCACCGCCCTACAAATCAGTGCTGCTGTGATTTGCCCTCCCGTGCTCCACCCGCACCCATAACCACCACTCTGTGTACTGTCACTGTAATTCTGTCTTTTCCAGAAGGTCATACGGTTGCCGTCTTTTTAGACCGGCTTCTTCCAACTTCCCAATGTACAGTGAAGGTACCTCTGTGTCTTTGTGCCTTCGTAGCTCACTTCTTGTAACCGTTGAATGTCGTCCCACGGTGTCGATCCATTCACCTACTGAAAGACATCTGGGTTGCTTCCAATCTGGGGCAGTTAGGAATAAAGCTACTGAAACATTCGTGTACGGGTTTCGTGTGAACGTACTTCTTAAGTCATGTGGACAAAAACCTAGGAGTGCAATCACTGGCTTGTAGGGCTAAGACTCTCTTTAGAAACCCCTGAACTGTCTTTTAAGAAACTGTCCAACTGTCTTTTGTTGTTGTTGTTGTTGTTAAGATTTTATTTTTAGCAACGCTCAGCGTGGGGCTCAAACCCACAACCCCGAGAGATCAAGGGTCACACGCTCCATTCACTGAGCCAGCCAGCCAGGTGCCCCTGTCAAGCTGTCTTTCAACGTGTCAGTGCCGTGTTGCATCCCCAGCAGAAATGAATGAGAGTTTCTGTTGTTCCACACCATCCGTAGCATTTACGGTGTTCTGATTTGGGCTAGTCTCTGCGTACGTAGGCACGCGGTGGTATCTCACGGTCAATGTGCATTTCCCCAGTGACTTAGGACATTGAGCACCTCTTCATTTGCTTACTTATCGTCGGTAGATCTTCTTTGGTGAGGCGACTCTTCAGATATTTTGCCCATCTTTTAACTGGGTTGTTTCTTAGAGTTAAGGTTTAAGAGTCATTTATATATTTTGAATAAAAGTCCTCTATCAGATATGTGTTCTGCCAATATTTTCTTCCCCATCTGTGGCTTGCCTTTTCATTCTCTTAACGGGGTCTTCTGCAGAGCAATTTTTAGCTTTGATGAAGTACACCCTATCAATTTTTTCTCTCAGTGTAGCATGATTTTGAGGTTTTAGCTAAAAAAAATCATCAAACCCAAAGTCATCTGGATTTTCTTTTCTAGAAGTTCTATAGTTTTGCCGTACTGGCTCTTCTGGGCTGTTTGCCTCTCCATCCAACTTCTGAATCACTTTCATCAGTATCCACAAAACAGCTGGCTGAGATTTGGGTCGGGATTGGGTTGAATTTATAAATCAAGTCGGGAAGAAGTGACAATACTAAGTCGTCCTTCAGTGAACATGGAATAGTTCTCCAGTTGTTTAGATCTTCTTTGATTTTTCTTCATTAATTTTGTAGTCTTCCTCACAGACATCTTGTACATATTTTGTTAGACTTTTACTAAAGTATTCCACGTTTTCTCAAGCACTAATGGAAAATGGTGTATTAATTTCAAATTTTTTGTTGTTGGTATTTATTATGTCAACTGACTTGTGTGTATTATCCTGGTAACCCTGCCACCTTGCTATAATCGCTTATTTGTCCCAGGGATGTTTTTTTTTAAAGAATTGACAATTTTGATTTATTTTTAAAAAGTATTTAACATTTTAAAAAATGTTTTTATTTTCGAGAAAGAGCTCAAGCAGGGGAGAGGCAGAGAGACGCAGACACAGAATCCAAAGCAGGCTCCAGGCTCTGAGCTGTCAGCACAGAGCCCGACACAGAGCTCAAACTCACGGACTGTGAGATCGTGACCTGAGCCCAAGTCAGATGCTTAACCGACTGAGCCACCCAGGCGTCCCTGATTAAATTTCTTTTGATAAAGGCCTGTGAGGTGATTTCTTTCTCCTGTTTTTGTAATTATGCCTTTCAAGGAAGTGGTCCATTTCATCTAAGTTATCACTGTAAGCCGAGCTGTTCACGGTATCCCTTTACTCTTACGATGCCCATGGGAACAGCAGTAGTGGCCTCTCAGGTCTCATAGGGCCACGTTTTAATGTTATAGATGTCAGTGGCCTTTTGGGAGGCTGCCCTCTACATGGTCTACCAGGTTTTGTTGGTTAGATTCTATTCATCTCCTCTCTGCATCCTTGACTTTCCTCCACTCTGAGTCTCTAAATTTCTCTCGTTCTGTGTGTTAATGAAAGACGGAAAACAAGGCCAGGGAGCCAGCCAGTCTTTGAGAAGATACAACTCCAGGAGTCCCTCTTTAAATCCCCAAGAATATCTACTTAGATGTTCTAGGCAACCTATGAGAAAAGGGGCCGTCCAGCGATTATCACTTCATTATAAACCGTCTTCACATCAGGAAGAATGTGTCTTCTGAGACTCGAGCTTAGACCACAGGAATAGTTTCAAGATTGCACTCCCCAGTACAAAAGTTAGGGTTCCGGGAAAACTGGGGGAAAGAACACTTTGCTAGATTTGAGTACAGAAATCCCAAATTAGGTATGAAGACCGAACAACGACACAGTTTGTGACTTATGACTGTAATATTTAGGTGTGAAGGTGAAGCCAGAGGACTTTGTGGGAACGGCTTTTTGGTGACAATTTTGTAAAAACAAAAAACAAACAAAAAAGCAAAAAGCCCTAAATTACAGGGGCCCCTCGGTGGCTCAGTGGATTAAGCGTCTGACTTCGGCTCAGGTCATGATCTCGCAGTTCATGAGTTCCAGCCCCGTGTCGGGCTCTGTGCTGACAGCTGGGAACCTGGAGCTGCTTCGGATTCTGTGCCTCCCTCTCTCTCTCTGCCCCTCCCCCATCTCTAAAAAAGTAAACATCAAAAAAAATTTTTAAAAAGTGAATTGCAAACTGAATGCTGGGGCTGATTCATTGTCATTTCGTAGGCAACCCTCAATTCCACAACGTGCTCATCAAAACAGCTTTAGAGAGAACATTTTAACACTTTGGACCTTGGGTACAGAAAACTGGGTTAGTTCTAATCTTTGGTTCATGACATTCAGCACTGGTTCACACATGGTCTGCCTTTAGTTACGTCCAACCTAAGTGTCCTGAATGGACTTCTCAAAAATGTTGGGGGCTTGACCACACGGTACCACATCCCCTGCCTCCTCCCTTGTAAGTATTCCATCCTTACGTTTCTCTTCAGCACTGTCCTTTCTCCTCCTGTAAGTCACATCTACAGGACTCGAAAAGAAGTGTATTTTACTCACCTTTTTATAGGCGAGCATGCTGTATATCTTGAGACCTTTCGGCTCACTCTATCTCTAAGGCTTACCATGCCTTCTGCTTGGTTAGTCGGGGGTCACTAGTTTTAATTACTACACAATATTCCACTGGAAGATCGTATCCCATTTTATTCGTCCAGTCTTCAATGGGACTTCGGTCGTTTCTAGGTTTTTGCTTTCTGTGAATGGTGCGAGGAACTCTTGACTCCTGTTATCCATGTGCAAGTTTTCCCTCAGTACACACTTAGGGCTGACATTTCTGGATTACAGGATGTGCGAAGTCCAACCCTAAAAGATATCACATCTTCTAAAGGACTGACCCACTTCTGAGTAACACCAGAAGCTTATAAGAAACGATGTGGGATCCGTCCAACCCTAGATACCGTCAGACTGTTAAATTTTTGCCAATTGAACGGATGTAAAATGGCACCTCACTGATGCCACTTGTGTTGATTTGCACTGTAATTTCTCCCAGTTTGTAACTCAGCTTTTCACTTTCTTTGAAGACACTTTATCATCTATTAGAGCGGGGGTGTCTGGGTGGCTCAGTCGATTAAGCGTCCGACTTTGGCTCAGGTCATGATCTCACAGCTTGTGAGAGAGATGTGCTGTCTCTCTCAAAAATAAACATTAAAGAAATTATCTATTAGTGCATAAAAGACTTCATCTTCCTTTCTTTTTAAAGTGGAAATATAGTTGACATAGGATATTCTGTGAGTTTCCGGTGTGTTTGCCATTGTGATTGTACACTTACATACATTTAAAAAGCTCATCAGAGTCCGTGTAGTTACGACGTGTCACCATACAGGTGTTACAATACTGACTACGTTCCCGGTGCTGTACTTTTCATCCCCGTGACTTATAACCTGAATTTTGTACGTCTTCATGCTTTTCACGTATTCACCTGCCCGACCACCCCCCAGACCCCCTGGCAGCCACCAGTCTGTTCTCTGTACTGAAGTCTGTTTGTTCATTTTTTTATTCCACGTGAGTGAAATCATACAATATTTGTCTTTTTTTTTTTTTTTTTTATTTTAATGTTCATTCATTTGAGAGAGCTAGAGTGCGAGCAGGGGAGGGGCAGAGAGAGAGGGAGACAGAGTCCGAAGCGGGCTCCAGGCTCCGAGCTGTCAGCCCAGAGCCCGACATGGGGCACGAAATCATGACCTGAGTCGAAGTCGTACGCTTAACCAACTGAGCCACCCAGGTGCCCAGTGTTTCTTTATTTCACTTCGCAAAATAACCTCTAAGTCCATCCATGTTGTGCAAATGGCAAGAGCTCATTTCTTACGACTGAGTACCATCCCATTGTATATATACACATCTTAATCCGTTCATAGGTCGATGGGCCCTTAGGGTGCTTCCGTGTCTTGGCACTTATAAATAATGCTGCAATAAACAACGAAGCCTGCGTTTATCTTGCTGAATTAGCTTGTCTTCCTGAAGTAAACACTCCAAAATAGAACCGCTGGATCGTATGGTATATTTACTTTTCGTCGAGGGACCTCCACACTGTTCTCCACAGCGGCCGCACCAGTGTGCATTCCCACCAACTGTGCACGAGGGGTCCCCTTTCTCCGCATCGCCAACACCTGTGTCTCCTGAGTTGTTAACGTTGGCCACTCTGAAAGCTGTTGAGGCGGTACCTCGTTGTGGTTTTGATTGGCATTTCCCTGATGACGAGTGACCTTGAGCATCTTTTCGTGTCTGTTGGCCGCCTGGATGTCTTCTTTGGAGAAGTTTCTACTCAGGTCTTCTGCCTGCTTTTTTTTTTTTTTTAAATCAAGTATTTTTGGGGGGTGTTCAAATGCACTTCTTTACATATTTTGGATATTGACCCCTTACCATAGATGTCATTTGCAAATCTCTTCTCCCATTCGATAGGTTGCCTTTTCATTCTGTCCATGGTTTCTTTCACCATGTGAAAGCTTTTTAGTTTGATGGAGTCCCATTTGTTTCTGCTTTTGTCGCCCTGGCTTTCTCGTAGCCGTAGTATAGTTTAACATCCAGGAACGTGGTACCTCCACCTTTGTTTTTCTCAAGACTGATTTGGTTTCTTGGCCTCTCGTGGTTCCCGATTTTACGATCATTTATTCTGATTCTGTGAAAGATGCTATTGGTGTGTTGAAAGGGACGGCATGGAGTCTGTAGACTGCTTCGGGTATTATGGGCATTCTGACGACATGATTTCTTCAAATCCGTGAGCACAGAGGATCTTTCTGTTCGTGCCACCTTCCATTTTTTTCACCCAGGTCTTCTGTGTACAGGTCTTTCTCCTCCTTGGTTAAATGTATTCCTGGGTGTAAAACACCTCATTTTAATGCCAGATTTGTCAGTAGAACTTTCAGCTCATGCTTCATGTCTCAAGGGCAAAGCAGCAGTTATCTTTACTTTTTTCCCCCAGGTCTTAAAATTTTGTGTTACATTTAAGACATTAACTTCCTATGGCATGAGGTAGGAAATCAACTTTCACCCTTTCCCACAGATACATACCCAGTCATTCCAGCTCCAGTTATCAAATTCTCTTTCCCCAATGTGACGTGCCACCTCTTACACCAAAGTCCAGTCCACGTGTGCCCTTCTCTGGGCATTCTGGGCTGCTCCACCGGGAAACGTGTACAGCCCTTGGCTCACACCGAGCTCTCTTCGTTAACATAGCTTCATGTGAACAGGTCTTAACATCCGACAGGACAAGTGCCCCCCGCCCTGCCTTTTCTTTTCTGAAACGCTGTAGCCCTTGGCGATCTTTCACCTTTTATTTTGAAATTGCTTTAACAAATTCCATGAGAAAACTTGGTGTGATTTTGATTGGAATATATTTGAATCCATAGGTCTATTTGGGGACACATGACAACTATTGTCTTCCTAGCTATTAACGTGTCTCTTCCTATTTACTGAGGTCTTAGTTATTGTCTCTTAATAACACTTAAAAAAAAAAAAAGGAAAAAAGTTCTGAAGTTTGAGAGAGAGAGAGGAGAGGAGGAGAGAGAGGGAGAGGGAGAGGGAGAGAGAGAGAGGAGGGAGAATCCCAAGCAGGTCCTAGACTCTTGGTGCAGAGCCCCCACGGCGGGGGGGGGGGGGGCTCGAACTCATGGACCGTGAAGTCATGACCTGAGCCGAAATCAAGAGTCAGAGATTTAAGTGGCTGAGCCACTGAGGTGCCCCTAGTGTTTTCTTAAAGAGGCCTTCAGTATGTATTGTTAACGTCCTAGGTACTTGGTGATGATGCTGCCATAAAAGGTATCTTCTGGCTTTCTAGTTATTGCCATGAAGAAATGCACCTGGCTTCTGAGAGGTAATGCCACACCTCGCTACCTAACTACACCCTCTATTTCTAGTACTTTCTCTAGATTCCTTTAGACTTTAAGAACAGATTAACATGCAAATATCGAGCATCTCCTCCTTACTGCTTCCTATGACTGACTCTGTTTTGACTCTACTGAACACAGATCTCCAACTCACCGCAGACAGCCCTGTGTTCCCGACTTTAAAAGGGAATGAGCTTCCTCTTTTTGGAAGATGGCCGCTTTTCATTTCTTTGTTTGGTTTTACACAGAAACCATCAGCTTAAGGAAATTCCTTCCTGGTTCTGACTTACCAAGAGTTTTCATCATGAGTGGGTGTTGAATTCTATTAGGTGCTTAACCTGAATCTGCTGAGCTAGTCAGAACGGTTTTCTCTCTTGAATCTGTTCATGTAGTAAATTGACAGATTACATTTAAATACGTTACATTTACAGATTTTAACGCTAAGCCATCATTACATCCAAGAAGTGGTAGACAAACTTAAACCTAGAAATCTGTATTGTAAAATAGTGCTTTTCATCTGTTTTCCGTAGTATTTCATGGGTAAAAACGGCTGGCTGGCAGATAAGAGTGTGAAACCCATGGGACAGACAGTCTCTCTCGTCCACAATCCTGTAGCTGCCGTGTTTGATTTAGGCCCTTTCCGCTTCGAATTTGACCAGAAAAAGGAGCTCCTTCCTGACCAGACGCTAACTCGGCGTGATGGGCTGAGGAGCAGAGCCGGAGAATGTGATCTCTGAGCGACTGAGAGCAGTTCTTGGCGTTAAAGAAACGCTGAGGTCCTCCACGCAAAGCGATGGGAGATCACCACTCACAGTGGCAAGATCAGTCGCAAGCGGACGTGACAAGGGCGGCGGCGGCGGCAGCTGCGCGGAGTCAGTGGAGGAGAAACGAAAGCACCACAGGTCAAGGTGAGCCGCCAGCAAGAGTAAGAGAAACGGCAGAACAAGGGAGCGTATGGTTTTCCTTTTTATTTAATCACAGACAGGTGGGGTAAACATAAACACAGCACGATTACTCCAGATCGTTCTTCGTATCGTGTACACACCCAGACCGGTGAACGCTACCGAAAGAAGCCTGCGGTCGGCGATGAAACGCACACAGCCGTTCCTTCCCTCGCTCAAACAATTCAGAAACACACAAACATAGAATCTCATCGGCACACACTCTCCTGTGACAAATGATTCAGACATAAATAGTGGGTGCAAAGAAACTATATGCTAACACAGGTATAACCTTTGTTAATGAAACAACATAAGCAGCCATAATGATTAAGATACATTCAGTTACTGGTAACTAGTTGTGCCCTAACGGGCATTATCAAAAGAGAAATCGTGCTGCAGAGAGAAGCTCTATATACACACACAATGAGAAAAATAAACTGCAAGTTCAACGCATGCATGTTTAATACTGGAAAAATCACAGCCCTCCGAAAGGTCTCCACGTTTGTTAGAAAAGCCCTCTGCGCTCAACTAAAATTAAAATGATCTTAGAAGGATAATACTTGTAAAGTTTACTTAAGTCTTTTCAGCCACAGAAACTGCAATAGAAATAAATGTTCAGAGTCATTTTCAAAACAAAACCAAAAATCTATTCTTCTGGTTGACATGCATGATTAAAAGGTCTGTGCCACGCACACTGCTCTACACTCCCCAGGACTAGGAAAAAAGACCTCAAGTCAACTTTTAGTTTGCAGATGGTCAAAGGAGTTTGTATTCCAGCAGGAGTTCAGATCTTCTGGATCTTTTCGCCGACAACTACCGGGTTTTCTTTTCTGATTTTCTCCGCGGCATCAGCTTTGTAATTGTACGAGCAATTGTGCACGTCTGAGTAACGATGTACACCACAGTACACATGTCCACACCGGCATTCAAACCCTGCAAACGGATCAGTACACATGCGTGAGCGGGAGGGAGGGACTGACTGCGCGGTGCCTTAGCACCGTCAACACTAACAGCATAGGCTACGCAACGCGGCGTCTAAACAAGAACGCTGGGCAGTTGCAGGACCTAGTCAACGGTTTCGGTTCAGACTGCACCAGCTGATCGCTTCCTTCCTCGTTCCTACCCTACGAATGCAGGTGCGTAGCACGGCAAATCACAACCGCTGCCCTGCGCTCGGGTCTCCACCTGGGACGTGGCCACAATTACTTCCTACCAAAGTCGGGATCGCTGCACCGAATGTAGAACGCTTCTCAAATCCAAATTCTAAGTGTGCAGGAAAGCACACCATCAGAGGCAACCTTAAAATTTAGTGAAGAAGCTGTAAGGAAACTTCTGGGAGGCCTGGATCCACGCTGGCTTCCCGCGGCAGACCCCTGTGGGGGCGGGGCTCCCACGGCTCAGCGCGAGCAGGAGCAGGGGTGCGAGCAGGACCAGGGGTGCGTCAGGGCCGCCTCAGCGTGAATTCGCTCGCTAACGCAGGCCAGTTACCGAGCTTCTCCGAGCCTCAGTTTCTGCATCTGTAACTTTGGAATAAGTTACTGTAGGGACCGAATGGGGAACGTGGTGAGCACTTAATATACAGTAAACGTGCAATAATGCGGTTTAATTTTAGGGAAATGCCCACAGGGCTGAAGCCGAAAGAGAGATCTCGAGTGTGGGCGGAGGGCCTTTATAGAAAACCGGTCCTGCTTCTCATAATGGAGTGTTTTGATGTGACGGAGCTGCTGGAAACGGAGCACAGGAATCGACATTTTGAACACTGACGTTTGATGGAAGTTTCCTCTACCACCTTTTTGTTTGTTTCAGAAACACATTCTGTCCCCTCGTGACAATGAATGGAAAATGAAGCCAACTCTAACGCCAGACCGACAGACCGGACAAGATGAAAATTACTGAGTCTCCACCTTCCCATCACGAAGTCTGAGTGTTTCTGAGACTCAGAAAGACTGTATTTGACACTAAATACGTCTATTTAGAAATGTCTTATTTGTCCGTGCTTGTATTCTCTAAATAAACACATCTGCCCAAGTACAGGCCAGTCGTAAGTGTCTCTGACATCAGATTATAATCCCCTTTCCACTTGGTCTCCAACCTACTCCTTGGCGGGAGAACCCTTCCTAAAAAGTATCCGATTTTATCCGGTCTTGTCAGCTCTGTACGTCAAGTTCTTATGGTACGGAGCACAGAGCACGGCGCCTGGCGCACACACAGCGAGAAATGGTCATTGTTTAGAAGCTGTGACCGCCGTCCACCAGGAATCACAGTGCATGCACATCGTGAGCCTGTCCGTGTTTCTGTCTCACCGCGTATCCGACGCCCCCGTTCACACGCTCCGTGCCGCGGCCACACTCCCCATCCGCGGCCTCTGACGAGGCCCCGTTCTTTCCTTCCTCCGACCTTCTGGTCGAGCTGTTCTTTCTGTCTGAAACGCCCCTACTCCATCAGCTCTGGGTCACAGCCCTCCTTCAGGGCCTGCCTCAAACGTGCTGCCGTCGTGGTACTTTCCGTGACGGGCTCCTACTCCCCCCTCTTCCATTCGGATGAACCGCGGCACCTGTCCGACTTCCCAGAGTCTGCTGACTGTGCTTCCTCTGCTCCACACCCAAGTGGCATCTCACTACGTTTTCTCCCTCCCCGAGTAACGGTGCGTCTCACAGCGGGGCCTGCCGAGCTTGGGTCCCCTCCTGTGTGCACTCTCTGGCCCTCGGAGCACCTGGCGCCCGGGCCCGACCCGTCTGACATTCGAAGACTCTGCTGGGATGGACCAGTAAAAGAGCATCTATTCATGTCACTCTCAGGTATATAATTAAAGACACTTTAAGAAAACTCAGAAGCGGGAATGAATCCAGGATTAGCTCTCATGGGAACACACGTGAACCTCCTGGGGCCTGGAACAGTAAGGCACGCGTTATTTTAAAGAACACTCTGAGGCTGATGCCACTGCACTTTGGCCCTTACCAGTAAGTCCTACTTTCTTCCTGCACATGAAACAGCGGTTCTTTTTCTGTTTTGGCTTTTCAAGAGACTTGCTGTGCTCCTCAGATGGCTGCTGCGCCGTATCTGATACTGAAGCTGACAAAACAGGAAGGAGGTAGAGTTTAATTATTCAGTAAGATTCTGACACTGGTTGGTGGCCGTCCCCCTCCCACCCCACCAGTCTGTTACTGTGAGGGCCACCGAGGACTCCGTTAGCCTGGAAGAGGCTTACACGGAGTTACAAAGCTGATTACATAATATGACCCCCTATTCCTCAAATGTATGTGTGCATGTGACGTACGTGTGGATGTGCACACGCAGGAAACCTGGAAGAACATATATCAATACGTTAACACTGACTCAAAATCTAGCACGGCATTCCCTATGTTTTTTAAATTATGTATTTGAAATAAAAGGTGCAAGCACTCATACACACACACACACACACACACACACACACGCACGCACACAAATACTCCTGGGGTATTTTCTACGGGAGTGTGTAAGGAGATGGCTACAGGCCAACTTCTGAATACTGCTGGGGTCCGAACTATGTAGATTTCTCAGAACAAGGGCAAAAAAAGGCTGAAAGCAAGACCGGGTAGAGCACCATGTTTAAAAGTCTCAGAATGTTCCACATAAAACCTTTAAAACGTTTGCAAGGTCGATGTAGTAGAATGTTACAAACAGGGTAACAAAATGACGCATTTAAGCAGTGAAGCAAAGGCCGGCTGCACCAAGATTCCAATTCCTGCACCTAAACCCTACCTCACTGAGCCCTCCGGGCCGCGGTCACCAGGCAGGGGCGGTCACGTGGCCCAGCACACACGCCATCCCGCTCCCAAACAGTGACCCTCCACGGTCGCTGTGGGGCCAGGCACCTGTGTTCACACCACCCACGCCCGGGACCCAAGGGCCCGTTCCTCGACCTCCTCACACCTGGGTCCACCTGCTCTTCTTTCTCAGGAGCAGCTCGAGTATCCCCTCCTCCACAGAAGCCGTCCCACTTCTCCACGAGGCTCACTCATCACCCCTGGCTCCCTGACCAGTCCCACCAAATCCTGGGCCCGCCACGTGCGTGCCTCTCCGGGCCACACTTGACACGGCACGGAGCCCACGCCCCGCGATGTGACTCACCCTCAGGACAAAGCCTGGAGGCCCGGCAGCACCCTCCCCCTGCTACAGCCGCCCCGAAGCACCTGTCTCTCTGAACACACACGGTCTCTGGCCTCTGGTCTCGTCGGCCTCCTTTCCGTGTGGAATGCTTGCCCACGGCCCTCGGGTCCCACTCTTCACGGGGCTCTCATTTTTAAGCGTCTACCATCAACTCTTCCCCACCCCCTACGCACCGACCTGGATTAGGAAGCTTACCGTGTGCCCCAGCAGTGCTGCCCACACGGTGGGAACCGCCTGTCTGCCTGAACCTGGCTTAGCGGTGTGCTCCTCCAGGGTGGGAGCTTGTCCGGTGAGCTCCTCCAGGGCGGGGCTCGTCCTTCCCGCTCCTGCTCCCGGTGCCGATCCTCGAGCCCCGACCGCAAGCTGGCGCCGCACAGAGACCCAAACCTCATTCCTGAACTACTCGCCCTCTGTAATCGCGTGCCCCGGTTTCCCCAATTACGGGGTCAGCCCACCCAGGAGGGACGGTATCGTATTTCCCGTCTGCACCTCCAGCTCCTGTCCAGTGAGCTACGCGGAGCGGGCTCTCAGTCATGTGAGGTCATGGATTCTAACCTATGTTAACCGTATGACCTCCTATTTTAACAAAACACGACAAAGACAAAACAGCACAAACCGAAAAGTGAACACGCACAAATGAGCAACTCTGTGATCACTCCACCTAGAAATTCTGAAGCCAGATGGGAGACAGTTCTACTAACACGAACGTTTTATTTTGAAACACATTATGGGCACATAAAACCTCTTATTATCAATAAACAAACAGCCTCAGGACTCGAGCTCCAGGGGGGCAGGGGCGGAGTGTCGTTTACTTGTTGTATCCCTAGCCCCCGGAACAATATCAGATAACGTCCCTCTATGTGTAAAGGGCTCAAAAATAGTTTAACTTGCAATCCAAAGAGAATGTATTTATTGTCTTTGAAATCTGTAAGCCGTAATATCTAACCTGTTCTCCCAAGAAACCGTGATATTCAAATAAACATATAAACAATGCTTTAGTGGCAGTAACAGCACTACCACAAGAAAACATTTTTTAACAAGACAGGTTTAATTACCGAGCCACAAACTCTGGTATGTGGAAACAGAGAGGTGAAAACAGGCACTCGCCTGCCACACACACGAATGCTGTTGCACGGAAGCGTCTCAAGGAAGACATTTCACAGTATGGACCCTGAAGGTCCGTCTACAGCAAACGCACAGCCTGTAGAGCTAAGAGTCTACAAGGAATCTAAGAGCTCAGGAGCTGGGGCGAGCATCTGACGCTGATCACTGTCCACTAGATCCCCAGGGGACCAAGGTGACCTTAGCTTACCTCAAACTAGTGGTCGGTAGCTAGAGTTGAAACATTCACAAATCAATGCGTGGGCAAAAGGATACAGCGTTGGGTGTAAGTCTACGATTCCCAGAGACTCTGTTTCCTTACTTTCTATGAGACTTATGACCAAAGCATGCCTGATCAAACTCATGATTACGTAAAAGGAAACAATCCAGTCTTTTAAAAGGGCCGTACTCATATTGAACCTGAAGCCAAAATAGGAAGTCTGCTCGGAACTGGGCAGTTTTTCTCAATCTGAAATGAGCACCGAAGACAAGAGGGCACCTGCTCTTTAAGGGTTAGCGACCGGCAGCTGCCTATGTCGTATCTGCACGACCGAAGGTCTACTCGGGCCGCCTGTGCGATGGCATTAAGGCTGTGGAATCAACTTCATTTTTAACAGGAATCTCAACTAGACAAAGTCGATTGGCCAGTGACTTCAAGATGCTTCAAAACCACAGGGCGGGGGCCCCCCGGGGGGGCTCGGTGGGTTACGCGTCCAACCCCCGATTTCGGCTCAAGTCACGACCTCACGGTTTGTGGCAGTGAGCCCGGCATCAGGCTCTGTGCTGACAGCATGGAGCCTGCTCGGGGTTCCCTCTCTCGCCCTCTCTCCCTGTCTCTGCTCCTCCCCCTCATTCACACTCATTTTCTCACTCTCAACATAAATAAACTTAAAAAACATTTTAAAAAGAACAGGGCAGATAAAATTATAGTTCAACTACCCACATGGATGATCACATTCAAAAGAAACAAGGCCCTCTACTCTGGGTCCTGTTAAGGAAAAAAAGTACACAAACATAACAGTGAGAGTTTTATACACTCATTTTAATGAGTGTATAATGAGCATTTTAATACACATTGTGAAAAGTGACACACCGGAGGACATTAACAGGCACCCCGACAAAGCTGACGGTGGACACGGCACCCCTGTGACGTGACCCCCGGGCCTTGCTGACCCAGGAGGACGAGGGTCCCGCTCATCACCTCTGCCCAGGGCGGACAGAGAGTGGCCGCACGGCAGACACTGACTGCGCGTGCACACTTTTCCGATGACCCCCTGCGGTAACACTCCCTGTCCTCCTCTGTACTTCGTTTCACGCGAAGTGAGGAGGTGGACCGAATCATCTTTGAGTTACTCCTAGCTCAAGAATTCTTCACAAAATGAGAACACTGTAAATATTCGTGAGAAAAACGAGCCCGTATAAGTAGCAGGGTCCAAAAAAATATGCCGAGCCACAGATTTAATTTTATATTTTCCAGCCATCGTGCCAGGAAGTTTAAGAAGGGTACGTTAATACATATCGTCATTTAAAAATGTAATTGCTATGAAAGTATTAACGAGATATTTCTCCTATTTTTGATACTCGGTCCTCAAAACCCAGCATATCCGCAAACGAGCACGCACTGAACTACATAGTTCCGGCCCAGCCACGCTTCGGGTGCCCACGCTACCCGAGACCAGTGGCCGCCCTTCCGGACAGAGCAGCTCTGTGCACGAGACCAGTTTCTGTTAGCAGCTGTCTGGGGGCAAAGAAGCGTCACATCGATCTTCTTGAAATACGACTTTGGGCCGTCTTAAAAAAGACGAAAAAGGAACCGAACTTCACGAGGCGATCTCCCCTACCCGCCGGTCAGAACCCAGCACCTCAGGAGTCTTCCACGACTTGGTTTAGACAGGCTCTTGGCGTCAGGCCCCAACGGGCGTCCGGCGGCTGCGGCCCTTCCCTTGGCTGGCTCCCGAGCACTTCCCCTCCCAGGGCTCCTTCTCCAGCAGAGAGCCCTCTTCACGGCGCCCACCGGCCGTCCGAATGAACCATTCGACCCGTGGCCTGTGGGCCTGGTTTCTTCTGCTTGCCCTGTTTCCAAAGCCCACCCACGTGGGGGGGCCCGGGACCGGTCTCCCTTCCAGGCCAAGCAGCACTCCGGGGCGTACAGAGCCCGCCTCTCTGTGTCCGCTCTGAGCCTGTCTGCTGACGGCCGTCTGGTTGGCCGCTGTAAGCAGTGCGGCTGTGAACATCCTTACGCAAGTGTGTGTGTGTGGACATAGGCTTTCCATCTCCTGGGATTTAGGGAAGGAGTCTCTGGGCCATACAGTTAACTCTCTAACTTTCTGAATTAAATCTGTGACTGCCAAACTGTTTCTCGAAGAGGCCGTGTCCTTTTATATCCCCAACAAACATGTATTACGGTTCTAATTCCTCCATACCCTCAACACGTGGACCGTCTGTGTATCTTCTCTGGAGAAACGTCTATTCAAATCCTCTCCTTTGCCCTTTAAAAGACTGGTCTTTCTATTGTTGAATGATGACACCTCTTTACACATTCCTATCAGATACAGGGTTCACAAATATTCTTAACCATTCTCTGGATTGCCTTTTCGCGCTCCTGACGGCGCTCCATGAAGCACCCGGGTCCTGACTCTGCTGTAGGTCGATGCGCCCGTTTTCCTCCGGTCCCTTGTGCTCTAGGCGTCCCGTCCAAGGAGGCACTGCCTCGCCCGAGGCCATGAGGAGTTGTGCCTGTTTTCCAGTTTCAGCTCCTACCATTTGGGTCTTCGATGTGTTTTGGGGCAAACGTCTGTAAAAGGTGAAGGAGAGGTCTCATTCTTTCCAGTGTCCCAGCATCACCTGCTGAAGCCCAGGCTTCGCCTACTGGATGGTCTCGGCTCCCTGCGGAAAATCAGCTGCCCGCGAACCGCGGGGTGTATCTCCGGACGCCCGGTGTCACTCCAGGGCCCGACGGTAGTGTCCTCTCGCCTGTTCCCGCGGTCTTGGGGACTGCAGCAGGTGGTACGCTTTGAACTCTGCTCTACTTTTTCCAGGACCGCTCGGCTCTTCTCGCCCACCCTCTCCAGTCAGAAGATATCTTTGAGTTTTAAGCGGCGTCACACAGAGTAAAGAGTAAACGGGTCAGCCCGTTATCCCGTGGGCTTGGGGCACCTCTCCTTTACGACACAAATATGGCTCAGAGAAGTGGAGTGTCGGGTCCACACGCTGTAGTAGAACCTCGGACCCCAATGCCGCTTCTTTCGGGGAAGATCCTGCATCTGAGAGACTCAGGTGAACTGAAGGGGGGGAGGCAATGCTGTGCCGTCAGACAATCAAGCAGGATGGTTTCAAGTGCACCACAACGCTTAAAAGAATTTTTGAAGCTACCTTTTGTGAACTGAAAATCCGACATTCCTAAGTCAGAGACCACGCAAGTGAGGTATCGCCAATCGTTAAAGTAAAAAGAATAATGAAATGAGAAACGTGCTGTAATACGCTAAACACTCATTTAAACGCGAGAAAAATTCTTCGGAGCCACGGGGACAAAATGAAAGCGGTACCGCCCACCTGGTGGCAACAAATCTTAATCATCAGCAGAATACCTACGGAGAACAAAGCTGTCTCAAGAACCCTAATCTGAAAACTCCAATGAAGAACGTTAGGAGGGGCGCCTGGGGGGGCTCAGTCGGTCGAGCGTCCGACTTCGGCTGAGGTCATGATCTCACGGTACGTGGGTTCGAGCCCCACATTGGGCTCTGTGCTGACGGCTCAGAGCCTGCTTCAGATTCTGTGTCTCCCTCTCTCTCTGCCCCTCCCTCACTCGCCCTCGGTCTCTCTCTCAAAAATAAACAAAAAAACATCAGGAAAGTCTGGCTTGGGGACACAGCTGCTACTCACGTACCCTCTTCCATCTGGGGTTTTCTTCCCATCTAGATAAATTTCCCTGAGGGACACAGAAGGAGTAGACACTTGGCAGGTCACCAAAGCAGAGGAGCCCGCCCTGGCAACGGAGGGCTGCCCCTGGTGACAGGAAGCCACGTCCACCTCCTCATCTAGGAAGCACCACGGCCGGTGGGCACCACTCTGGCCCGGAGTCCAGCTCAGACACCGCAGGGCTGGAGTCCAAGACTTCTTCTCCGTGAGTTTTCGTCCATCCACTAAACAGACGGAGAAAAGCGTTCTCTGCATTTACTCCTACCGCCGGGAAAGCACAAGTACATCGGTGTTAGGAGTGTGCGTGTACACACGCACGCACGCACGCGCACACACGCCTGGCCCCGCTCTCCGCGAGTCTGCTTCATGCCCCTTCACTTTTACGAAAAACCTACGTTAGGACCTGTTTTTGCTAACCAGTAGATACCCAAAGAGAATTTCCGTGTTTACGAAATGGCAATTGCTTCTTTATCCCGTTTTGGTTTACAAAAGGCTTGACAGAAACGCTCTACTTTTGGACAGTGGGGGACACCTGCACTCGGGTACACGTTTCTCATAAAAGAAGACAGTCTTAATTCAACGGGGTGGGCAAGACGTTTTTAAAATGGTGAAAACGAATCCTCTTAAACTGAAATGAAAACTTACACCTGGTTCCTCAGAGATTCTGCAACGCTAAGATAACGAATGCGGAGTTTTTAAAAGGTACTTAGAAGCTGCTACTGGCTTAACCTCCAAGGTCACTGAAATCGTACGTGAAAAAAGGAGTCTACAGATTTTCAACACGCCTTACGATTTCTCCTAATGTGGCTTCAAGGCCACCTTTGGTACTCTTGTTGCCAGGGCCACTCAGTGCAGAAAGCCACGCCGTCCTCCACACACGCATGGTGTACGTTCACCACCCTGTCTTCATCCTCGGTGGCCGTGGACACCAACTGCTGCCACGTCTGCCCGCAGCACCCATTTCGCTCACAGTCTACAATACGTGCGTGCCACTGCGAGACAGAACATAAGCGAGGTCAGCAGCCTGTGTTCATTTTTCCTTCCTTCGCTCTCAGCAACCCTTGCTTCTCCAAACTCTCTAGTGGTCGGCACCCGGGGGCTGCAGTAACCCAGGGCCCAGATGACTTCTCCTTCTGCTGAGTCGTTATCCGACTTGCTCCCCTAATCTCAGCCTCTCACTTTTCAAAGTGTGCCAAGGACTTCCAAGTCTCAGACGTGACACCGATCACACATTTAAAGACCAACGCTCGACCTACAACCTCCAGCCGAGCTCTTCGGTTCTGAAATGGGATCACGCCCCGCGCACACCTGGTCTGGCCGTGCCACCTCTCCCAGCGCCCGGTCTGAAGCAGCCCGCCACCGCCACTGTCGCAAAACCGAAAGCTTTACCACCCTGCTCCTATTTCCCGCGTCTCATGCGTAACTAAATCTCAGGGATTCTTCTCTTTCTGCTTTGAAACCATCCCTCATCTGTGCCCTTCCTTAAGTTTTTCTATTTAACCAAGAAATAAAAATTATTTATACTTATAATGCTTATGTTGGCCAAATAGTACATATCCTTGCTATAGCAAAATCCACGATGGGCAAAATTATGCCAACATTTATTGGGCATAAACTCAGAGCAAGAGAAATTAGCCAGCTCAACTACATCTGAACTAGAGAGCTTAAACTAACATCGCCAGAAGTTTCTCTCGCTGTCATGTGAGCACGATGTCCCGTGGCGGGGGTCACTGTCAGGGCAGCCTGTCTCTCTGAACCGTGCCGGAGGCAGAGGGACACAATGGTCACCCTGGGCTCACCTTTCCCGAGTGTCCTCCTTCTGTAAAGCCATCGTCCCCGTGCTGGTGGAACAGAACCCATCCAGCGCAGTCTGCCTCCCAGCCTCCTAAGCGTCTCCCCTACGATCGCTGCCTACCGACAAAGCCCTCCCAGATCACCGTGACCCACACAAGGGGGGGCGTGCAGAGTGCGGGCAAGGACACGAGGCACTGAGCAAGATGCCGCAGTGGGTTACCGACGGGAGAGGGTCTACTGCCAGTCAAATTCAATGGTCTCTTCGACGGCCCAGGTCAGAAACAAGAGATTCCTCGTAAACCAGCAGCCCCAGGTACTTGGAGGGGAGCTAGTATTTGGGTTAAACTGGTAAGAATAAGAGTAAGAGAGAACAGGAGAATATCATCCCACTACTCACTCACTCAGTCACAACTTTCAACTGAACACATTTACGGCTTTCGACTTTATACTGATGACATAATTACACAGAAGTGGGAAATGGCCCCCAACAGTTCAGTCAATTAAATACCCGAAGACCTAAAACGTTCTGCTCATAAAGAAAACAAACAGCAAACTATATTTGAGGCTGGCAATTTAAAAGATAGCGGCACCTCGGACAGGCCTGGCCTGTAACAGCCAGCTGTCGGGTAAAGGACCGAACCCGCGCGAGCCCACGTGCAAACCTTGCAGGTCTTCCGTGTCAGGGATTGCTTTGTCCACAGACGTACTGTCCACTTGGGAAGATGCTACAGATTCGGATAAAAGCGACTGATTTGATACAGGGCTAGAAAAGCAAAAATATCGAGATTTTAAAAGTGATTTCCCGGCATGAACGGTACCTAAAATGATGTAGTAAGTATGCGTCCAACATATCTAAGCAGTCATCACAGCAAGAACAAACACAGAGATCCTTCTTTATAACTTGTGCATTTAGCACAGAGAGCCATGAAACTGGAGACTGGTCTGGCCTGGAGTTCACGGCTTCAGAACTCAGAGCAGCGGCAAGCGCCCTCCGCGCACAAAGGCACCCCACGAAAACTAGCGCGGTGGTCACGACCGGCTCCGGGGGCCCTGATGCCGCGGTGGGAAGGGCACTGGGCGTCTCCGATCATGAAGCGGAGAAAGAACTAGAGGGTGGAAACCTGGTCCCCGCTTCCTAACAGCAGAGTGAGGACGAAGCCAGTAGGTCTGTGCTCCCAGAGCGAGAAGGGAAAGCCGCCCTGCGCACAGTGGGGCCGCGGGGGGCTGGACTGGGCGCCTGAATTCACGAAGACCTCGGGGGCGGGACATGGGATGAGCAGAAGCGAAGGAAAAGCCGTCTGAAAAAGAAATGCAAACTGAGAAGACACCTTCCCCACTGCTTCCCAAGGTAAACTTGACTTTCTAACCACCGTTCTCAGGCCAGCTAACCCCGAAGTGACCTGACCCAGTCCTCCCGCAGAGACCCGAGCACGTAGAGAGGATACGCTTTGCTCCTCGGCAGCTTTCCCAGCACTGTGCAGACACAGTGTCTTACCTGGGCTGCACGGATGCAGATGTGGAGTCTAGGGCTGACTGTGCATCGGGGACACTGCCGTCCGCGCACTGGACCGGGAAAGACTCGGACAGGGTGCCGACAGAAGCCGCTACAACAGAACCGCGCTTGGTGTCAGTGACCCTGCACTCTGGGCGTCCCCACACCTTCCCTGAGAAACCACCACCCACCTTCCGCAAAACAGCCAGAAATCTTGTTTCACTGAATATAGAGTATGCTGGTTCGTTGCTTTCCGTTAAAAGTGTTTCAGTAATATTCCAATTGGAAAAAAGTTAATTTCAACCAAGAAAAAAACCATATACAAACTGTATATATTAATAAACTACACTCCCGTTTCTCAGGACTCCATGTCACTTGGATCCTTTAATCCACAAACTCTTCCAAGCACTGCTGTATACGTGGAGGGATTTAGAATCAAAGCTGTAGCAGTTAAAGCGGACAGAAGTCCAGAACTAAAATCTGTGCTCAGCACATGAGGCTACATTTTTCCCCCGTTCTTTTTTTTTTTAATGTTTACTTATTTGAGAGAGAGAGAGAGAGAGAGAGAGAGAGAGAAAGCACAAGTGGGGGAGGGGCAGAGAGAGAGGGAGACACAAAATCCGAAGCAGGCTCCAGGCTCCGAGCCATCTGCACAGAGCCTGACGCAGGGCTTGAACTCACGAACCACGAGATCATGACCTGAGCCGAAGTCAGACTCTTAACCGACTGAGCCACCCAGGTGCCCCTCCCACGGTTCTTCACAAAGCAGAAATGTAGACGACAATTTCATGTTAAAAACAACAATTTCTGGGGCACCAGGATGGCTCAGTGGGTTGACCGTCTGACTCAATCTCGGTTGGCTCGGGTCGTGATCTCATGCATCGTTGTGAGGTTGAGCCCTGTGTCCAGCTGGGCGCTGACAGTGCAGAGCCTGCTTCAGACTCTCCCTCTCTCTCTCTCTCTCTCACCGAAAAAAAAAAAAAAACAAACCCAACAATCTATATTCATTTGATCTTAGTCTTGAGAAAATTTAGAGAAATTTTGTTTACATGCTTCTAGCTTTTGGCTTGAACACGAAACGATGATGAGAAAGACCCCCTACAAAACTGTGAATGAAGTAACTGCCTGCACCTCCATTAACCACAAAACCCCACACTCGGGCACCGATCCGTACAACAGCCACCCCAGATGACACTATCAACGCTCCACCTCTGCAAAGCTCATACTCAGAGTCCTCCCCATCCTTCTGGTAACTACGGACACACACACACACCCCCACACCCAGGAAGAGTCCGCGGCACAGAGCGTGACACACAAGCACAGTGAGCCAGTGCCGAGCGCCCTGGGTCCCGGCCCCGCGGCTGCCCCTCCGCTTCCTGACGGTGGCGGGCTCTCTCACGTCAGCCGTGGCCACCTTGAACCCACTCTCTCCTTCTACAGCCATCTCGGCTTCAACGGTCATCCCAGATAAAATAACCCGGGTCCTCCTAACCCTCACTCCCTTACGCCTTACTTACCTGGACGCATACATGTACGCGAAGAAGGATGCCTGCATTCTAGCTAAGATAACAGAGCAAGTAAGTAAGAGCAAGCCGGCAAGTAAGGCTGAACGGATTTATACTAGTTACTTTCGATGGGTGAGGACACCAGTGATAATGACAACACAGAAAGAGGAATTTTCCTGGTACGAATGCAGGGACGGAGGTACAGTGTGAGAGCAGAAACGCTATCACGTACGTCGTGCTCTCCCAACGTATCTCAATTATGAACACTGCTGCGTGTGAACAGGATTACTTACCAGGTGGGCTGATTCTACCATTACTACTATTCTGTCTTTGGAGATGTTCTTTATAGCACACTGAACACATGCCATTTGTGCGAGGGTTTCCATAAAATCCGCAGCCAGTAGAACAAAGCATAGGCACTTGGCTGTGATTAGTTTCTTGAGCCATGCTCCTCTGTTGCACACCTGAAACGTACACAGAATTCGTAAGGAACGCAGACGCACACTGCAGTCGTGTATTATCCAAATCTGCTTTATATGATAAAAACCCACATATACTCCCCCCTAAATCTTTCCGTACACCTGTCCCAAGACCTAGGGCTAAGTTAGAAAAAAAAATAAAGACGAGAACGATACGAACAACTTTTATCTCCAACCCTCTACACAAGAAGGTCTGTACTGGCTCAGAAAGAGTAAAGAACTCTTGGGCACGGTATCTGTTCTGAAGACTCCACACCATCGGAACGTTAATGAAAACCCTTGAGGACTAGTTCAGTTAGACTCCTAATAAGAAATACACATTATACGTTTTGCCTCATGTTATACTATTAATTTCTAAGCATTTACACCTTTGCTCAAAGTTTACGTTTTAACTCGTATAATTTATTCTGTCTGAAAAGCACTTTACAGAATGCCAATGCTGGTGAAGGTAGGAAGAAACGGGCAGAGTGCTGCTGGTGGGCGGAGCCCGCTCAATCTTTCTGGCAAACAACTGAGCGATTCACGTGCAGGAGCTTAAACCGTGCCCTCTGAAACAGTCACTCTCCTACAGGGTCTTTGACAGAATAACTAGGGCACGATCAGAAAAAAGACCAAGGAATAACATATGAGGTATGTGCTTCGCAGCACATTTGTAACGTTGATAAACCTGAAATAAATGCCCAATATCAGAATGAGTTTTTTCCAAAAGTTCTGTGTCATTAAGACATTTTAGAATACTTTTTGATGGAGGAGAATGCCGGGAACGAACAAAAAGGCACAATATGAAATGTATATATGGTTTGTTGCCAATTAGGACAAATCCATTAATCACCGAGAAGGACAGGAAAGAATGCATCCAAGCACAGCAAGGCTAACGGTGTTTTCGGATTTGTACATTTTTTGAACTTTTAAAATCCTCTTAAATGAAGGTACAACTTACTTAACTGGGGCAAAATACACATACTTTTTAAAGTATTTTAGATGAAAAACTACCAGGACAGAGGGCCTGTCTGGAGCACACGAGAAGGAGTCATCAATCACAGCAGACGCAAGGCCCCAGGCACCCTTCTCCCAGACGGCAGGAATAGGGGATTCCTGGCACGAAGAGCATGACAGAAGGTAGTAACAGGCTATTAAAAAAAAGAAAAAGAAAACTCTCCCAAATGACCGAAGGTTACTCCAAAGTGGATGTGTTTAAAGACGAGTCTGTGCAAAGACCCTGAGGGATAAGAACTACCAGAGGAGGACAAGGCTCTGTCACTAACCTTGACTGATTCCTCCTCCACACATTCAATGTTTACCATTAACAGATTTTTTTCTTCCCCAAAATTGTTTGAAAAGACTGTTGGGGCGGGAGGTGTGGAGCGAGGGGTGGGCGCACTTAATGCAAACTTCACGGCCAAGAGCAGTAAGGCATATGACAGGAGTACAGAACAAAGCAGCAGGTTTAGCGTTTGTCTTTAAAAAGAACTGTCGCAAAACCACTGAGGCCATTTAGAAGGTGAGCCTGGGAATACAATTTGGGATTCTGGCAAACACCCTTCTGACTCACTTCAGAATCCAATCTTGGCCATTCTGCTCTCTGTATAGCCTACTCTGGGTACTTCTGTAAGTACACATATCAAATTTAAAAATACATAGCAAAGGCGGGATAGAAAGATATGCCGAAGATGGGCTAGGTCAAACACTTTGTTGAGATTTTTGGCCTGTGTTCCCGAGGGACAGTGTGTTTGTCCGGTTTCGGTATCAGGGTAACTGCTCAGGATCACGTATGTGGCTCGTAAGCGATGGAGCTCAGGCTCAATACACGTGTCTGGCTCGAAGTCCTTGCTCCAAGTTTGTGGTTCTCAAAGCGTGCTTCCACGGAGCCCTAGGGAGGTCAAAACCATTTCCACGCCAACGTTAGGGAGTTACGTCACACCTTTCCTCCGGTCACTGGGGACACACGCTCCCACAACGGCTCTCACAGCCCCACGACCGACGGGCACGTCTAGAGCCTGAACACGTGTCTCATTGGGACTTCGTGGGTCGAGCGGGGAAGCATGTGGAAAGCGACCACAGAAGCACCAAGGCCGCCCAGTCCCTGCTCCTGGGGGAGGGTTTTACTTCAAGGCCCGGCCGACAAAATCTGGTTATTCTGACCTGAGTTCACGGCAGACATTTTCCCCAAAATGGACAATGTGCGTCCGCGCCTGTCACTTCAAGGGTGAATACCCATCGCCCGCCCATTCCAAGGGAGAGACCAAGGAACGTTCAAATAACGGGATAGGAAGAGTTTATATACAGTTGGGAGATTTTACAACGCAATTAACCCTTTAAGAAACTACAACTTATCAGGGCGCCTGGGTGGCTCAGTCGGTTAAGCGTCCGACTTTGGCTCAGGTCATGATCTCGCGGTCCGTGAGTTCAAGCCCCGCGTCAGGCTCTGTGCTGACCGCTCAGAGCCTGGAGCCTGTTTCAGATTCTGTGTCTCCCTCTCTCTCTGACCCTCCCCCGTTCATGCTCTGTCTCTCTCTGTCTCAAAAATAAATAAATGCTAAAAAAAAAATTAAAAAAAAAAAAAGAAACTACAACTTATCAAGTTTGGGTATAATATCAAAAAACAAAGCAAGCTCTATTATCTGAGACAGTACCTCCTTCCTTCTCCAACGACTTACCTGTAGGATCCCAGTTTTTCTTTCTAACACTGTAACAGAGGCAGCTAGGAGAATCTTGCTGTTTGCTATTAAGCCTGACCTTAGACAGAATTTGCAAAAATGTCTAGCGAGGCCAGTCTTCTTACTAAACCTTTCTGGTGGTGATGGCGGGGGAGGGAATGGATGGATGTTTTTAACAAAATATTTTTTAAAATTAATTACTTTGCAACTTTTCTCAGCTTTGATTTGTAACATGATAAATATCGCCAGACAGAACACACATAAACAGAAGTTCTTCCGGGTACTCAGTACTTTTAGAGAATATAAAAGCCCTAGAACCAAAAATTTCAAGAATTCACTGCTGTCAACCATGCATTCCTGCTGTAGGCAGTATCACCTCAAGGGGACAAACATTGATTCTTTGGGGGAAAGAAGTAGACAAAAAATCCTTACTCTTTATGTAGGAAACACAGATATACACGTGCACATAAACAGAGATACAGTGTACCTATGGAATTAAAGTTTTATGGAGACAGGAGGTCAATTAGGAAAAAACTATTTAAAAAAGGCTTTTGTGGGGTTGCCTGGGCTCAGTCGGTTAAATGTCTGACTCTTGATTTTGGCTCAGGTCATAATCTCACGGTTTTGTGAGATCAAGTTCCGCCATTGGGCTCCGCACTGACAGCACAGAGCCTGTTTAGGATTCTCTCTCTCCTTCCTCCTGCTCCCAATCTGTCTCTCTCAAATGAGTGAATGAATGAATGAATGAATTAAAAAATAAATAAATAAAAAGGCTTTTGTGGGGAAGGAAACAAAAAGACATTGAGCAACGCTGTTCTATATCACAACTACCCTGTGTTGCCTATTGAGGACATTAAAACGCTATTTATAAGGTGGGGATTAAAAGGACTTTCCCCAAGGGCACACACGAACCTTTCAGCATCTGGGTGGCAACCACAAGCACGCAGAAAAGGGAAAATATTCATTCCATTTCTTTAAAAACTTAAGTGAATAGGGGCGCCTGGGTGGCTCAGTCGGTTAAGCGTCCGACTTCAGCTCAGGTCATGATCACAGTCCGTGAGTTCAAGCCCTGTGTCGGGCTCTGTGCTACAGCTCAGAGCCTGGAGCCTGCTTTGGATTCTGTTGTCTCCCTCTCTCTCTCTGCCCCTCCCCTGCTCATGCTCAGTCTTTCTCTGTCTCAAAAATTAAAAAACAAAAAAGCATAAAAAAATTAAAAACTTAATAGTCACAGATTAGAATATGACCATCAAGTTTTTATTCACAATTGCCTCTGAACAATAAATACCAAAAACATGGAACACCAGCAATTTCCCCAAAATGCCCACACAGCAGCCAGTTAACAATGATTTTCCCAAGCTGAGCTTTCTTATTTAAAAAACAAAAAAAGAACCTATTATCTTTGGCAGATAAAAAGCACAAAAGATTTCACAGGCTATTTAAAAAGAAGAAAAGGAGGGGCGCCAGGGTGGCTCAGTGGGTTAAGCGTCCGACTCCAGCTCAGGTCATGATCTCATGGTTTGTGGGTTCAAGCCCCTGCGTCAGGCTCTGGGCTGACAGCTCAGAGCCTGGAGCCTGCTTCGGATTCTGCATCTCCCTCTCTCTCTCTCTCTCTCTCTCTCTGTCTCTGCCCCTCCCCCACTCACGCACTGTCTCTCAAAAATAAATAAATGTAAAAAACCATGAAAATAAAGAAGAAAAAGAAAGACTCGACCTTACTTATTCATCTTTAAGCCACAGAATGTGTGCTCGCTTCAGCAGCACACATAGTAGGCCACAGAATGTACCTTTCCGTGAAGATTCACAAAATGAACCACCACCATAACAGGTTACCTTAGTTTACCCCGATGTGGCAAAGATGAGAGAAGCTATGGACACTGGAAGTCCTGCCTGTCCGCGGCTGCACCCTCTTGCAGGGGAGGACCCTGCGGGCCCACTTCTCTGGCGTGTAAGAGGGAGAAGCGGGAGGGAACGAGAAGGCAGAACAACCCCTTAGCTGCCGCACAGTCGGATTACAAAGCTACAAACCCAAGGAGGTAAAGAATGTCACCAGACATAAACGAAAAGCTGATCAGCATGGTATAATTAAACAAACCACTTTCTCCCCCTCCGATGGCAGCGCAGTTATTCAGAGCTCACTGAGGGCCAAGAACTGTTCCCACTGTTTTATTTCTCTCATTTAATCCTCCCCAGAACCCGGTGCTGCTGGTGCCGTTTTAAACTGCTACTCAAAGAGATTTAACAACTGGCCCAAGGCCACGTATCTAGGAAGCTGGGTCAGTGTCTTTATCTCCTGAAAACAAAGAGAATGACTTTCAAAGTCCATCAAGTCCCTACCAAACCGTAACTCTGAGAGTGTTCGTGAATTCTTTTCATTTAAAGATAATTTAAATGTTTAGTCATTGTTCAACCTTAAGATGCTATGCAGCTTTAATTGGCTTAACCTACCAAGCTCTTGAGAAAATGTGCTTTCCGTTTCTTTTTACCTAGGAAATTTTGACTGGCATAAAAATTCAAGATCAAGTATTTTAAGACTGCCAGAAAATTCATGACCGATCATTACAATTCTGGCAAAAGAACTGCAGTGAACGGATGCAACACAGTCTCCACCTTAGCTGCAGATGTGTCGATGGAACTTCCTTCCCTCTGCTTCGTGCCCCAGACTTTGAGTCGGGTTCAGATAATTTTCATTTTGCAATGACCCGTGCGCCTTTCTTTCCCGTTCTAAATTCTGATTCTCATTACTTCACAGTCGGGCTACTTTAACAGTTTTTTCTTTCAGCTTTGCTGCCCCTCTGCCCAGCCCATTTACTTCAGTTCCCCTGCATCACCCAGTTCCCATCACATTCCGACTTCGTGACCGCAGAAGTGTCCGGAGAGGGGCACTAGACCCGGCGTGCGAGCTTGGTGTGACTGGCCCCCCGCAGCCCGGTCTCCCTAGAACAAGGGCCTTGTGTCACTGAACTCCTCCGAGTCTGACTGCCCAGCAGGTGTGCACAGTGGGCGAGCAGGTTAAGGACGCGCGAGTGCGCGGGAAGACAGGCGGCGCCCGCGGCGCCGGGCACCGAAGTTCCACCCAGACTCTGACCCCGGGAGCCCGGCCCCGTCACTCTGGCCACACTGCCGCTTTCCTGGTGAGCACCGCCTGCTTCTGCCCTCTGCCTCCATCAACCTTTACTGGTCTCCGGAACCGGCTCTAATCCTACTTCTTCTGGGCCCGCCTCTGCCCACCCCAATCCTCCTCTGCCCCACTCTGCGGCAGCGCCCACCCTTTGGGGGCCCTTGTGCCTTACGGCCCACACGCCACCTCCCCGCTAAGCTGCAGTTTCTTCTTCAAACCCCCTTCATGCCGAGTACGAATCCCACAAAATATTTTCTCCAATCAAGACATTCCATGATTGTCAGAAGTATTCACATCAGGCAAAAAATGGTTATTTTCCACTGAAAGGGGGAGAAAACAGAGACGAAAAACGTTTGACACCGGAGTCCTCCTGATTTATATACTGAAAGAGTCATTCAGCAAGAATGACCAGTCGCGGCCCAAGCCAGTGACACAACACAGGTACATTTCCTCATTTCACTGTTTTCACCCTCCTCCTGAAAGAAATAGGTTGGAGACGTAACTCATAATGAGGAGTTTGTTCACAGAAGCTGTGAACCGGTAAATGCGTTAAATCTGACCCACGGCCATGTGTGGTTTGCTAGCACATATTAATTTTCTTACAGCTACATGTATTAGAAAATTAGGGGATGTGGGGCGCCTGGCTGGCTCAGTCAGTAGAGCACGTGACTCTTAATCTCAGTGTCGTGAGTTCAAGCCCCACGTTGGGCGGGGGGAGCCTACTTAAAATAAAAAATTGGGGTTGTCACATAAAAATTCCAGACTTCTGACTTCTCTCAAAAAATAGCAAGACCTGACAACAGTGGACTCGTGTCCCCCAAATTAAAACCCACCGGCCAGGAGCCCCCCCAGAACCTGCGCTCTCAATGCGAGACCACCTTCCCTTGCCGTTACCTGATGAGCCTTACGAGCCTGAGAGTTTTTAATTCCTAGGTAAGCACTTTGACCTTTTCAACTGGGGATCGTTACTATTACCTTTAGAAGAAAATTAATACAGAGTATGGGGGATTACCTAAGAATGCACACTAAACTTTGAGCCGTACTACAGGCACAAAGCGCTAAGACGAGGTTTCCCCCTACCCTCTGCCTTCTGAACCACCGGAATACCACTCAGAATTGGCTGTCTTTGCAATTTTATCAAACAAAGACTCCAGAAAAGGGCAGAGTACATTTATGCTAGATTACGTATTTTTTGTTTTTCTGTTTTAGTCATAATTGATCAACAGAAGGACACGTACCCTGGCATGGGTGCTCGAGGTCAGTACTTCTTGAGGCATGCGGTACTTTCCCAGCTGTGAGCACGCAGACCTACCAGCTATCACATGGGCAATTTATCTGTGCTCTGGGGGGGGGGGGTCAAGAACTTTTGCAGAGACGAAAAAACAAAACAAAACCCGGGGAGGTTCATAAAGCAAGGAGATCAGAAAGCATGACCTGATATAAAATACCTGGGACGAATGCCACTCGCTCTGACCAAGTACAGGGGCTTTGGACTGGGGTTCCTACTGGACTGAGGACACTCTGGAGCTGTCTGGACAGCAGTCCCCTGTTCCCTACGTCAAGGGCTGTCAAACTCCCTGTCCGTGACCGGACAGACAGGCTCCACAGACACACTGTCCCCACACAGCCATTCACCTGTGCCGCCGTCAGGACAGTACGTAAGCCCGCGAGCATGCCTGGGTTTCAAAAAAAACTGTCCTTAGGTCCACAAAAATTTGAATCTCATAGAATTTCCACATCACAAAGTGTTACTCTTTTGATTCTTTTCCCCCAACCACTTACACTACAAAAACCATTCACAGCTCGCGGGCCAAACAAAAGCAGGTGACAAGCACATCTGTCAACTGCTCGATTAGACGAACAAATGACTCTCGTGCGGTCAACACTACAGAGGATGTGGGGGGGGGGGGTGGCGAGGCAGGCCTGGGACTCCAGCAGAGGTACTCCACGAACCGTGGCACTCTCTAATCCACACTCATGCAAATTTTAAGTACTACGTGCTCTTGCAGAAGCCTCATCTCTTAATGAAACCCACGCTCACCACCCAGGAAGGAGAAAGGGCTGGAAAAGGCAGGCCCTCATCCACACCGGCACGCTCAGGTGTGTTTATGCAGAGAAGTACAGCGATGCCGTGAAAAACGACAGGGATGTTCTTGCTGCGAACCCGCCTCTATTCAGCACGGTGCCTTCTACTCACCACGGCTAAACAAATGCCCGGTACGGGAACACCGAGAAGCTGGTAACTGGGGAGATAACCGTACTCTTGACACGGACGGTTCAGGTCCGCCCAGCACATTTCTTTCCTCACTCCTCAGACCACAGAACCTTCCTCCACGTGGAAGGAACACTGAATTTGCTTTGGGGAGACCTAAGGGCTCCTCCCCGGGGCCAGACGGGTCTCAGAGGGGGCACGCGACTCCAGCAGGGCCGGCCATCATCCCAGGGTGTTACAGGTGCTGCTGGGAAAGGGGCAGACTTTGCTCCGGGATGACCAGCCGTGGGAGACCGTTCAGGGTAAACCAGGGCGCACCTGGGGGCCACCTTCGCCACAGCGAGTGTCCACGTGACAATTAAAATGGTAAACAAAGGCACAACAGGGAAGGGGGAGGGGGGAGCCAAGAACTCCTGGACCCATCTTGCTGAGGACCACTCCACCTCTCAGACCCCCCAGTTACGTGAGACAGACTCTGGTTTTGCTGTGGTTTGATCTGGGTTTCTGTCACTGGCAACTCCAAGTTCTTAGGGATGTTGGAATCCAGTACGAAATGTTGTCCTACTAATAAAACTCTCAAATTAAAGGGAAGAGTCAATGTCTGTCAAAATGAAAAGCATTCCCTTAGTTCAATCGCGATGTCCTATAAAGAAACCTACAGAAAAAAGCCAACAGTTCCCATTCTTTATTATAAAAATACACACTTCCCAAGTGTAAAGCCTAAATTTTCACAGACTGAACACCGTGTAACCAGCACCCCGTTTAGAAACAGAACATCGGCAGTAGCCCCCAGAGCTGCCTCACACCCCTCTCCCGTTATCACCCTTTCTCCCAAGTCCCCGTGCGGACTTCTAAGACCCCGGCATGCCTCCCCGCCCTCCGGCTTTCATGGACGCACTCGCACAGTGCACACGCACGGTGTCTGGCTTCTCTCAAACTGGTTTTGAAATGCAACCAGGCCAACATGCCTGACTGCAGTCCCTTCACTCTCACGGCTCTCTCTAGAACATTTGTACAAACAAACCGCTCGCTATTCATTCTAATGCTGACGGGAATTTGGGAACTTTCCAGTTTGAGTAGGACGAATATTGCGGCTTTGAACATTACTGGATGTGTCTTCCAATTAACAAGCGTACGCATTTCTGCCGAGTGTCTATACGAGGAGTGGCAGGGCTGGGTCACAGGCACAGATCCCCTGCTTTCCGCAGGGCTGTGTTCTGTCCCTGGATTTCACCAAAGATCTACATTAGTACCTGCTCTGAGAAATCCGAAGACGACTTTTGGCTTTTATGGAGAAAGGCAAAAAGTGGAAATAGTGCTGAGTGCTTACTTTGCAGCAAGCTGTTTCAGAGGCGGCGCGCATCCCGCGGCCGGAGCGGCACCCACCCCCTCCCCCCGGGACCACACTCGGTACCCGGGCATCGAGCCGTCAGGGCTTTGATCTGCGTCGGTACACATCTGTGCTTCGTCTTGGTTTATTTTGTGCACGCGTCAGCAGTCAGCCTAAGCGACCTCACTTCCTGGGTCTGGGAACGTTCAGAAAGTCTTCCATGTAAATTAACGGTAACTGCTTCTTTCTTAGCCTATTTCAGCTTCCAGAAGGTTTCACAGGAACGCTCACTCTTGGATCGCAGGGCAACCTGCATGCGCGTTCATGTTTAGCGGGTTACTACCAGCTTCCCAGAGCGGCCGTACAGATTTACGCTCTCCTGGCAACAGACGAGCATTCGGTTACTCCTTATCTGACCACCAGGTAGCACTGTCTGCTGTACCGGGCTCAACGGTGGCCCCGAAGACACATCTCTGTCCTGATCCCTGGAACCTGTTAACACTACCTGATGGCACGAGGGCCTTATCCTGGCTTACCTTGGTGGACCTAAAATGCAGTCACATCTTACAAGAGAGAAGCACGCGGAGGAGAAGGGGATGGAAAGACAGGCAGAGACTGGAGCCACGTGGCCCTAAGCCACGGAACACATACAGCCACCAGAATCTGGACACGAGGAAAACGGCCTCTCCCGGGGATTCCGGACAGGGCGCTGCCAACCCCTGGATATCGGACTCCGGGCCTGCAGAACCTCGAGAATAAACTCTCAGGGTTTCTAAGCCTCCTAAGAATCCATACATCTGCCTTTCTAGTGTAAGTGCTCCCACGGGTGTGCGGCGACGTGTCCCTGCCGTCTTGTCATCTCCACGGCCGTGAAGACTACGGCAGCTGAGCTCACGTGCATGTGCTTCCCGGCCATCCGGGTGTCCTCTCGTGTGAAGGGTCTAGAAAAGGTTTTGGTGCATCCTTGCTACTGGGCTGATAGTTAACTAATATGATAAACTTTTCCTGTCGTTTCTGTTTAGTTATTCGATAAATCTTTGCCTGAACCTCGGTCATTGGGATGTCTTCTGTGTCTCTTGTCCACATTGTGACCTCACTGCTCACACAGGGATCTGGAATTCACCTGGAGTCGGGGTGCTTGCATGGAAGGAGGTGGGGATTCACGTTTGTGTTCTTCCGCAGGTGGATATGCAATTAGTCCAGAATCATCTGCTAAAGAGACTGTTATTGCACCGCGGCCTCACCTCTGTCCACGCGCTGGACACCAGGTGCAGACGTCCCTCTCCTGGACCCTCACTCCTCGCCCACTCGGCCATTTGCCTATCCTGTTGGAAAGGACTACGGACCTCGGGAATCTGGGGTTAGCTCGGGTTCGGGTGTCCGGTGTCAGTTTATTTCCCCTCAAGACTATGCTGCTTATTCGTGGCTTCTTTGCGTTTCCATACAAATTTTAGATTCAGTTTGCCAATTTGTATTAAACAAAAAGACAACCCAAGAGGATCATATTGAACCTACAGACGTACAAGCACAGCACGTGCCTCAATTAACTTAGGTCTCCTTCAAGTTTCCAGTGTGTGTTGCGTTCGTGAAGCGCTTGCACACCTCGTCAGACACTCTTGCACATGTGACTTGTGAAAAGCGACCCCGAGTGGCATCCTCTAAAACTCCGATTTTCTAGGGGCGCCTGGGCGGCCCCATCGGTTAAGCGTCCGACTTCAGCTCAGGTCACGATGTCATGGTTCGTGGGTTCGAGCCCCACATCCATCTCTGTGCTGACAGGTTAGAGCCTGGAGCCTGCTTCAAATTGTGTCTCCCCCTCTCTGTTCCTCCCCCACTCATGCTCTGTCTCTCTCACTCCTTCAAAAATAAAGAAAAACATTAAAAAAAAAAAAATCTCCCATCTTCTACTTGTTTGCCAGCGGCCCCCAAGGCGGGCCCCGCGATGCCCAGGCCTCCTGAAGTCAGGCCCTCTGCGGCTCCCTCCCACACTGGTCAGTGCCGATCTGGACGTGGACGCGATGCTACACCCCTCCGACCTGCTCATAAAAGATGCTCCCTCCTCCTCGGTCACTCGCCGGGCAAGCCGGCCACCATGCAATGAGGAGGGGCCTGGTGCTGAGTAACTGACGCTTCTGGCCAAGAGCTGTGTGAATGGACTGGGAAGCCAATCCTTCAGCCCCGCTCAAGTCTTCAGATGACTGTGGCCTTGGCAGACACGCAGACCGCAACCTCAAGAGACACGGACCCAGGACCACTCGGCTCCGCTGCTCACGTACCCCGACAGAAATGGTGTGGAATAATGCGTCTGTTGTTTCAAGCCTTGAGATTCGAGGTAATCTGTTAGGCGGAAATTGACGGCTAGTAGAGTTCCTCGTACAGAAGCCCCTTCGGTTCTTGTCCTCCGACGGTCTATTTCCAACAGAGTGGCCTGTGACCACGTCAGGTCTGAAGCAAATCACGCTGCCTGCCTCCTCGAAATCCTCCAATAGCTTTCCACTCACCAAGAGTAAGAGCCTAACTCCTCACCATGACAACGGCTCTTCACAATCTGGTGCCCCATGATCCGATCTCCTCTCTGGCCAGGTCTCCATGCTTGCAACGCCCACCCCCCGGACAGCCTGAGGACCAGGCTGCCTCAGCTCCCTCAGGTCTGTCCCAGTGGCACCCCTGCAGGGAGGACGCCCATTACCGTCCTATTTAAAACTGTCCCCGGCATCCTTTATCATCCTTTCCAGTTTTTTTTTTCAACGCTCTTAATTTCAATCTCAATCTACTGCCGAATTACACTTATTTTGTCTGTATTCCCTCTACTAAAATGACATCTCAGTCATGGCAGGGGTTTCGTCTATTCTGTTCACTGCTGTGAAAATACCCTCGGCACAGGGCAGGCATTCAGTATTTGTCGGATGCCCGCAAGAAAGGCACGGCCCTGCCACCTTGCCAGCACACAACCTGCAGTGCTCAGGTGTTCACCCCAAGGCAAGAGACTAGAATGGACTCTTTTTAAAAAAAATGAATTTGGGGCGCCTGGGTGGCTCAGTCGGTTAAGCGGCCGACTTCGGCTCACGTCATGATCTCGCAGTCCGTGAGTTCGAGCCCCGCGTCGAGCTCCATGCTGACAGCTCAGAGCCTGGAGCCTGTTTCGGATTCTGTGTCTCCCTCTCGCTGACCCTCCCCTGTTCATGCTCTGTCTCTCTCTGTCTCAAAAATAAATTAAAAAAAAAACGTTTAAAAAAAAAAATTAAAAAAAAAAAATGAATTTGCTGTTTGAGAAGAGACCTAGGTCCGCCAGCAGGGGGCACGACACAGGGTTATGCAGTTGGTGCACCAAACAAAGATGGCTGGCCTCGCGCTCTAAGCTCGTGGATGTGTCTTCCAATTCAGTTCATTCAGAGAGGGCTTCACACTTACGTCTACATACCAAACGAAGTAACTTTATAATTAAACTTCTGCTGCAGTTGCAGTCAATTTTATGTTCTCAAACCAGCTTAGCTCTGTGTCGCACACCTTAAAGAATCAAGACAGAGTTGTCTGCACAAGGCAACTCAACACTCTTTGCTGCAAAAGGCGGAGGGGGGGCATTCATATTTTCCCACTGGGTCCCACATTCATGGCTTTTCATTCACTTTTCTTCTCAAAACTAAGATCTAGATATGCAAGATCCACCTGCGTGGCCAGTTTTTTTTTTTAATTCTTTGACCCAGAAGCTTATGATTCAATCATGCGGACCCTGCTTCGTCCTCTGTCTCAACGCCTTTTAAGGACACTCTTCCCAAGGCAAATCTCCAATTTAACATCCAGTATTTGTAGATGAATCTCTCCCTGATTTCTTCTGTTTAATATGGTCAACCTCCAAATTCAAATCTCTTTTCCGCTGAAACTCTGTACAGCACTTTTTATGGGAGCATAACTGGCTTTACTATTTAATTGTATTTAACGCTATTTCCATAGTGCTTCATGCACCGAACCCTGTTGTGAGGACCGGGTGAACGTCAACTCCTCACGACAGTTCCGTGAAGTGGGTATTGTCGCCGCCCTCATTTCACAGATGAGAACACGGAGGCAAGGAGTCCAGGTGAAGTCAACTGCCGTGGAGGTCACGCAGCTACTGGGTGACGGAGCTGAGTCGCCCGAAGCAACCCGGCTACAGGCCATGCTCTCTTATCAGTAGCTCCCAAAGCTTGCCTCTGGACCCGTGGGGACGTCGGAGACCCTGTCAGAGGCCCAGGAGGTCACATGTGAGCCGGTGATCTGCCTCTGCTAACAGGCTGACCGGGGGTATAAAAGCGATGGAGGGCCAGACAGCTGGAGCCCCAGCAGGACAGCAGGAGCCACACTGTACGAGATGTCACCGTGTTCTTCACTGAGGAACTCTCAGCCCAAAAATAAATAAAGCCGCTTTCACTTATGACTGTTCTTGGCGAAGCAATAAAATTACTAATTTTATGAAACCTTGATACTGAGGACCCGTCACTTTACTCTTCCTCGTGGGCTTATTTTGACACACTGGCACCACAGCAAAGTCGTCCTCATCCTAGCTTCCCACCCACACCCCGGTTCAGGTGCGCCGGGGACACAGCCTGGGCACACCGCTCCCACCCGGTGTCTCTTCTCGGGGACAGGCCTACTAAGGACGCGAACCTACACACATTCAGAGGGAAAGAACTGACAGCGACCTGTAATCGTCGACACCGACCTTCGACAGGAATTAACCAAGAACGACGAATGAATAACACGGTCTGTAAGGACGGAGAGTAACCTAAAAAGGAAAAACCACTAAATACACGAGACAATTATCTTGTTTCTTCAGGAATATATTCCCAGCACTGTGGATTAGGGGTTGGCAAACGATTTTTTTCTAAAGGGCCGAGGCGTGAATAACCCGGGTTTTGTGTGCCGCGTGGTGGAGGGTCACGGCTGCTCACCGCCACTCTGGTCATGAGAAAGAAGCCACAGTCGTCATCAAAACGAACGGGCGTGCGAGTGCGGAAGCCTCGGACGGACGGCATGAAACGGGCACCCGCGAGTTTGCTTGGCAGGAGACTTCACTGGCTATTAAAAGAGAAAACAGCACCCTTCAACGCAGAAAGTCCCGTGCTCAGATACTCGCCGCTCGTGTGTGCAAACACACGTCCGTAGCGACGCGGGCCGTCACTGCAGCCTCGGTGGGTGAGGACCAGCACTGCAGAAGTTCACATACAAAAGGAAGGAAAATGGGCTGCGTTTACAAACAGACTCGTCTGCGGATACACTGAAAAGGGCTACGAGGGCTCCAGGGCACCCGGACAGCGCTGACCTCTGGGGAGGGGTGAGGCAGGGCTGCGGATGAGAGGCTTACTCTCTCTGCCTCTGTGTTTCCTCTGAATAGTTTACTGGTTACACTTTCTTCTGTTAAAAAGGTGGCATGTTCCTGAAGTTCAGAAATGAGAAGCGATACGAAAACAAAAACAACAGCAACAATGTCAGTAGATACTTTCCATCCTTCCAGGCCTTCACCGGGGCTGCGCATTCTGCCTAAAATACCCTTCCTTCCACTCACTCCACGCCCCCTAGGTTTTGCACATTTTGTCTCTACTTATCCTTGTAGATTCCTATCAAGATTACTATTCTAAGAAGCCTTCCGTGACCCCTCTCTCTCTTCCATCGGATTTTGACCCTTCTCCTGGGTACTGCTGTACCACCCCCGTACGTACACTTTTCACAGTACTTCGCACTCTGTACTATCCTCGGTGGTCTGTCTAATGGCTTGTCCTTTACACTTGTTCTGCAAAGGCAGAGTCACGATCCCACAGTGACTGACACAGGGCCCAGCAAACAGAAGGCAGTTGTGTTTGTTGACGAACGAATGGATGGATGGATGGATGACGTGGAAGAACTAAAATAAGAATCCAGTTATTTCTAAAAGGTCCAATGCTTTTCTAATTCTTTCATGGCAAATGATGTCAAAAATGAATGTGTTGTTTTCTTAAGCACCAATGTACCCCAAATATATCTTTATTATTGAAGTTAGATTGTCTAATCCTGGGGGAAAAATGGATGGGCAGAGCTGCGTTCTAATAAAACTTGTATTTACAAAAAGAGGTGGCCAAAGTGGGTTTGTCTGGCCAGTGGGCCACGACTTGCCAATCCCAGTTCTGGATCCAATGCCAGGCACATAGCAACAAGTACTGAAATAGATGTTGGGGGAGCAAATGAATGATTTCCAAAATGTAGTTGAAATATTATCAGGAAAGATACAGCAAAATTATTCAACAGAGTCAGTTTTACTTTCTTTTGTCCTAGCTCTCCCGGCAAGGGTGCCTTGTTCGATACACTGATTATGGTGCTGACTGATCCCCTACGCACTGTAAAAGACAGAAGTTATGACACAGCTCTGCTCTCAAGGATCAACAGACGTAGAAGGACAGGAATATCAACGTGTGACTTTCACCTATCTGCAAAGTCGGCACATCTAACCCCAAAACTGCATCGGTCCTCTTGGCACAAAAACACAAAACGCTAATAAGCGGCACCAAAAATACAGTTTGGGAACTCGACTTTCGCAGGGGCATGAAAAAAACAGACGGCCAAGATAACTGCCAGGTATTCCGGAAGTTGACTTCTTTTTCGGCGAAAGCGTAACACCCTGGGGAGAAGAAGCGTAACAAGTCCTATCGTGGAAAGGGGCACAGCCGTGAGCCCCAGCAGAGCCGCAGGGACACGGGGACGCAGTGGGAACGACAGACGTCGGACCTGATCTTCAAGTTGGTTCTGATTCTGCCACCTTCAACTTAAGATACATGGTCAGCCTCTGGTTCCTCGCATTAAAATTCAGCGATAATCTGTCTTTTCTAATTTACAGGACTCGGGAGGATCAAGCGAGACGACTGCCAAGCACTTCCTGACCCATAAAGGCACAGAAATCTCCGCCCCAGAGGCTTTTTCAGGTCAAACACCCGCAGTTCACACGGAGAGGGAGCGCCACGGGGCGGCCGGAACCCCACCGAAGGCGCAGAGGCCGCAGTCCTAAACCCGACTCTGTCCCTGCCGCGGCAGCAGAAGCCGGACACCTGGGAGGCCCCCTGGCCACAGACCGTGCCTGCCCGCGAGCATGTCTCTGAATACGTGTCACTTCCGACGGGGGCCATAAGACCTTCTGGACTAAAAGTGTGAGGGGACAGTTTCCAAATGCTCCTCTCAAAAGTTCACGACAGGACACACTGCTTATTCCAGATAACTGCCAATAAAGAACCTGCTAAGCGCTTGTATTTCATGCTGACCGGGGGAGGGAGGGGCGGGAGGGCAGGTTAAAGGCCAGTATGTGGTCTCACCAGGGCGGCGAACCCCGTGCACCTGGGATACAGGAAGGTGGGAGCAGACTCCCACCAGGACCCTCACCCGCAGCGCCTCCGCGGCCAGGCTGAGGAGCCCGAGTGGCAGTCCGCAGGCAACAGGGACGGGAAGGAAGGCTTAGCAGGTGCGGTTCGCGAACACCTCCCTAACCACCCGTTACATACCTCCTGTTGTTCTCAAAGGGACTGCAGGCGACTTTACCAGTGCGGCTGCTTGACAACATTAGAAGGAGAAATGGCAGAAAAACAAGGAGAGGTCTGGTATGCTGTAGACAAACAGAACACATGTCCATAAGGCTTATTTGCAAACGAGAAGGCCTCACTTGGCTCTATTCCTCCTAGTAGCTAATAATGCACGGAAGGGCAGGACTGGTAAAGAGGTAACGTACCCAGAAAAAAAACAAACTCAATTACCCGTAAGTACAGATCATCTGGACTCGGATGACAGAAGAGCTGCTCCCATAGTTTCAGGAGCGGAGCACGATGCGAAAGGACCGACAAGATCTGTAAAGTAAAATGCTGGCTTCTGGGGTCGTTTACCAGTACCGCCTTTCAATATAAACAGCAGTACCGCGGCCAGCTTCAGTGAACAGCCAGTCTACGAGGAGCCAGTCAAAGCTAAAATCGGAAAGCACCTAAGGGGGTGCGTGGTAAGCATCTTCCTGTCGCGCTAACCATTCAGACAATCCTTCTCGGAGCTGAATTCTTTTTCTTTTTTTTTTAATTTTTTTTTTTTTTTTAACATTTATTTATTTTTGAGACAGAGAGAGACAGAGCATGAACGGGGGAGGGGCAGACAGAGAGGGAGACACAGAATCGGAAGCAGGCTCCAGGCTCTGAGCCATCAGCCCAGAGCCTGACGCGGCGCTCGAACTCACGGACCGCGAGATTGTGACCTGAGCTGAAGTCGGACGCTCAACCGACTGAGCCACCCAGGCGCCCCAAGCTGAATTCTAATCAACGACGGTGGAGGCAGAGGGCAAGGGTGGGGAGAAAGTGGAGACGGAAGACTGAAACCTCTCCGTTTCAAGAACAGGTCCTTTTAGGACTTACAGATCAGGTTTCTGGGAAAGACTTCATTTGAAGTAAGGGGTTTAAGTGGCTAAAACAGATATGGAAAATCCAGTCTGAGTTCCCGATTAAGAGCGTACGATGCCCAACAGCAAGCCAATCTGGGATAAGGCCGAGACACCGGCCCCGACGCCCTAGAGCACAACCAGGCCGCCAGCCCCATCAGGCGGCCTCTCCGTCTCTGGCGGGAGATGCCCCGAGTGCGCACAGGTCATCATTCCATCTGAAGTTCTCCAAACTTCTTCCCTAAATTACAAATCACATCAGAAAACCTCACACTTAGGTCTTCGTGAGCACTCTGTGAAAATGCCACGCGAGGCTCCCCCCCCCCCACCATGGATGTGAGGGGGCTCGGTATCATACCGCCCGTCACTGCCTCCCTGTCCACACCCCCTCCGATACACTCCATGGTACCCACAGGCCTCAGCTCCTGCTGTTCGGCCGGCACCACGGCTGACCCCTCCAGGCGAGCCTGCTGGACCCGGGTGATCGCCTGACCCGGTGATCCAATCTCAACTCGGGGGCGGGGTGGGGAAGAGGTACAACACCACACACCTAAAAAGATACCAAGCCGTAATCTTCTTGCAATTCCGTAAGAGTTTCCATTCTCGTGTCCTTTCTTTAGTGAGGACAGGTGTCTGTCCAAATGTGTTCTGCTCCTTGAGTAGAATGTGGTGGCTGGTAACTTCTCGTGGAACATACAGTCACGTTTCTACTTCTTGGTACCCTGGCTCCTGCACTGTCTCTAAACACAGTAAGAGTGACCATCCGGCTGAAATCCACACAACTTTTGGCCTTTAGTAGGCTCGTCCCGCACAGAGGGGACTCCGGTACATGAGAACTACCGACTGATACCCGGTCCCCCGGAGCCTTAGATTAGCATACCCCCCGGAACAGCACCGCTGTCCAAGGGGCTTCTGGATCAGAGCGCACTCCGCCAGCGTCTGAACGTACAGAACGCTCACTTTCCTCCCAGAAGCTGTTACTCCTGACAGAACTCAAGACGTGCAACACTGTCTGACGTGCTTTTCGTCCCCACCTTTATTTTTGAGAAGTTGTGAGGACTTGTAAATGGTCTAAAACCCAGGGAAAACACACCTCACCTGCACCACGATTTTGCAAGAAATATTTTTGCTTCCTTCCCTCTTTATGGAGTCACATTTGCTGCAAGAGCCAATCTTTTGTGCTTAGATAGTAAGAGGTATGTGTCATCAGGCAGGTCGCGTTTGATGTAAATGCATTACCTGATTCAAATCTAGAAATCTAGAAAGTACACTAGCCACATCAGGCTACCGAAAATCTGAAATGGGGCTAGTGTCTATAGCTGACCAGCACAGGAGGTCAGGAGAGTTAGGGATTCCCATTCTACTACCAGAGAAATGTTGCCCACAATACCCACCTGAAAATACCTTACTTTGTGATTTCCAAATTCCATGTTTGTTTCTTTTCTTTTCATTTATTTTGAGAGAGAGAGAGAGAGAGAGAGAGAGAGAGAGAGAGAGTGTGTGTGTGTGCGCGCTCGAGCAGGGGAGGGGCAGAGAGAGAGGGAGACAGAATCGCAAGCAGGCCGCATGCACGCTGTCGGCGCAGAGCCCAAGGCGGGCCCGATGTCAAGAACCATATCATGACCTGAGCTGAAATCAAGTCAGACGCTTAACCGACTGAGGCCCCCAGGAGCCCTGTGATTCCAAATTCTTAATCCTAAAGCCTTAAAATCTATTACTGAGGATCTGGAACACACCGCCGGGTGCTCCCTCCTCGCTACAGCAGCAGCCGAAGTTTAACAGTACAATATCCTGCAAGTATCGCTGACACCCGGCCGCACGAGATCGTGTATCAAATCATAACGTCTGTTTACAGAGGACAGGCACTGAGGCACGGACCAAATCACATGCTCAATAAAACATGCTGTGAGAAGGCACAGCTAGGATGTGACCCCATGCAGCCAGACTCTCGGCCAGAGTACCGAACCGTGTTAACTGACTCGTGTTACGCGGCCCTCCGCAACCCCGGGGCTCTGTGCTCGCACTTACTGCAAAACGCAACCACCAAAGAAGTGAAACCTGTGTGTACATTCTGGGTGGGACTCTGTTCCGGAAGTGGGCGCGGGCTCAGTGACAAGGCAAGGTAGAGGGTGCGTGAGGCAGAGGCAGGGGAGTGGGAGGGGGGGGCCTGTCGGGTGGTGCTCCCTGCACCCCGCACAGCACTCCTCCCTCAGCCCTGACCTCTACCTGCCCCGGGGCACAAGGACAGGACACAGAGAAACTCCAGAAGCTTCTCTTGCCCATGTGTGTCCTTTCTGCCTAACCTCGTCTTCAACATCCAAGTTTCATGAGGATGTTCTAAAGGCCTCCTTCACCTTGAATTTTCTCTATTTCTGACACTCATCTCAGAAGATGGGAGGGAAGAGACGCGAGGCAGCACTGGGCTCGGCCTGCAGACTTGAACCTTAGCGCACGTCAGCACTAAGAACAGGGAGGTTGTAAGTTTTCAGGGCTTCTGGAAGATCAGGAATCAGACGACCCGCGGAGGGTCCCCCACGGCTGCGCATCCACTGGCCAAGCCAGGGGGAAGGACACACCGTGACCTGGCGTGTTCCGCACTTCTGAACAGACTGGACCACACACCCTTCCTCCCTGCCCCAGACCCTCCAGCCACGTTCATTTGAGTGCCCACATCCGGGGTACACTCTGCGGGCTCTCTAACGCCTTCGCAATCACCTCACCGGTTCCAGAGACTCTCGATTTTGACTTTCCTTCAGCCAAAACATCTGTGAGGTGAGAGGCAAAGTAAATTCGCCTTACTGCAAATGCCATCCCTTCCCCTGAAGCCTCCCTGAACAGTTAATAAGACGTGACACGTTTTTATCTACACGCTCATCACTCGGCTTCCAGCAACGTCTTATATTTTAATCACCTCTTCCATCCGCACCACGCATTCCCCTAAGCGGGGAGGTCATCCCGTTCAGAGTCCTACTCCTAAATCCACATAGGAAAAAGGCCAATACAAAACACAAACAAAACTAGGGGAAAGTAGGAAAAAAAAAAAAAAAATCAGCCCCCATCCCTGCTGGCCTCCAACTGATTAAGAATTTTTTTCTTCAACAGGTACTTACATTATTATCAGAGCACTTTTAAAACACAAAGTTGGCAAGTCTAAAAGACTTCCAACTGCATTTAGGGACCAAGAGTTCCTTTCTTTTTAAATACATGCTCTTTCTAGTTAAGCAGAGCTATTCAAAAATTACTAATTGTAATTTACGTTATGAAATTATTCCCAAGAGCAATTTCCTACATTAATATGTAACGCTGTATTTCCAAAATACATTTCTATGGTTGTCCGTTAAAAACATTAATATTAAAAAGCTGAAATCAATTGCAAAATAAACAGCAATCTGAAGAATTCTGACCTTTTGCTTCACCATAATACGATTAAGTAATGCAGATTCCAATGCTTAAAATAATTCTGAAAAAAAGATGCACGGTCACTAATAACACTTACTTATTAAGTGTTACTCTCAAAAATATTTTATAAATAAAAATCTCCCACCCACCCCACCCTTAGTATCTTTCTTACCCACCAGAAAAAAACAGACCCTAAAAAACGTCTCATCATGCTGCCTTCGGTGTCTCTCCAAACACTTCGGATTTAAACATTTTAAGCGACTACCCCCATCACACAGGGTCACACAGGGTCACACAGGGCCATGGGCTTGAGTCTACTCACACAGTTGAAGCTGATGGGCAAACAGCTGTCCTGTATCTTGAGACAGACATTAGCTTCCTGCCTTCCCTATCCTCATAAGCAGCTACTTAAAGTTTGAGTTTTATGCAAGAAAACATTTTAAAGCCTTCAGTGTTTTACTGCAGCAGACTTCAGATTCATTCCTGTAACACATTTAACATGAAACAGAGTTGAGACAGTTAAAATTGTGTACATTTTAATTGTCTGAAATTTTAAGAAGTGCTTTCACTCTTATAGCTACATAAAAAGGGGTGTTGAGGGAAAATTAATGAAAACACTTCACTTGGTATTTGATACCAACGTGCAATACAGCGATACACAACTTTACCATACAGATTTTTCTTCACCTGGCCACAGGTTAGGTGGGCAAGGATTACTTTCTATACGATCATTTATACCCCCAAATAAGCAAAACTAGGTATTTTTGTGCCTCTAAAGTTTAATTTATTTAGCATAAACGTCCAGCAACAGAAGAACAACTTTTACAAACAGACAGTCAATGGGGATGACTTCAGTGCCCCAAGAATATCCCTTGGGACCCTCCTGGGTGGGGAGAATGAGATTCTGGGTCCTGTCTCGACTGAAGTAAGAGCCGTATTTCTAACATTTGCTATGAAAGTTTGCAGCACATTCACCGACCAATTCACATCTCCGTAGCAGCATTTCTGCTACAGGTTTACCAAGCGTTAGAAGGCTTGTCTGGAAAATAAAACTGCATCCAATCAAAATGTCCTAGAATACCTGGATATAAGACATGGGCCTCAAATTTCTACAGAGAAGTTTAGTTAATACTTCAGCATTTCACGGCACAAACTTACTATTTACATTAGCAACATGGTTAGAAACACCATGAGAAGTAACGTCCAAATACTCAATTTCACTGGCTACTTTTTAAAGTATTACTTAATGCTGAAATAAGTTACCACACGTTTGCTTTGCTACAAAAGACAAATGTTTGTTTATAATCTACTTCTATGTACATGCAAAGGTTTAAGAAATAATTCACACCTCATAAAAACTGACGGAACCCGATGAAATAACTTTCACACAAGTTAAAGTACTTGTCCGAGAACCTAACCGCGCTTCAGAACTCTTTTCAACTTGCTGATTATCACCTTAGGTTTAAATGAGCCTACAGTAGGACACAACAGCTAAAAAATAAGTTGTACCCATCTCGGGCTGTAAAACAGAAATATGTTTTCTGTCTACGAACAACAATCAACATTTAATGAGGGATTATGGTGTCACTGGCCCTGTCCCCAAATTTTACACGCACACTAATCCTCATTCCACCCTCAAAAAGGTAGGTGCAATTATTGCCAACTCTTTCTAGATCATGGAACTGAAGTCTGGAGATGCTAGAAACTTGTTTAAGATCACAGAGCTAATCAGTGACAGAGACAGGACTCGAACCCAGATTTGTCTCCCAGGCCTACTGCTCCTAAGCATCGAGCCAGATTATAGGCAATGGCAATCCACTGTCCTGGTAAAAACATACCTAGAACTGTTTGCGGATGGGGTTTCCTACGTGAAGTGTGGACACTAGTAAATGAGTGTGATCATGAAACCAACAGGGTGGTTCCAAACTCAAGAGAGCCATCTCTTAACAAGAAACGACTGTTAGAAATGGAAGGGACCGAGAGAAAAATCAAAAAGGGATGCATTCTGAAGGGCTGCTAAAGAGAAAACAGGAGCAGGCTTATCTTGGGTGGTACAAGAGTTCAGGTGTGAAGCACCGTGTGGACGTCTCAGAAGACCGGTTGCAGTTCAACATAAGACACGTTCAAATGCTTGGGGCCAAGCCTGGGTGGCTCAGTGGGTTGAGCGTCCGACTTCGGCTTAGGTCATGATCTTACGGTTGGTGAGTTCAAGCCCCGCACAGGGCTCTGTGCTACCAGATCAGAGTCTGGAGCCTGCTTCAGATTCTGTGTCTCCCTCTCTCTCTGCCCGCCCCCCCCCCCCCCCACCCGCCACTTGCGCTCTGTCTCCATCTCAAAAATAAATAAACATTAAAAAAAGATTTTAAAAAATTACATCAAATGCTCAAGAAGCCAACAGCTAGAACACGCTCCCTCCTGTAGCACTGAGTGTGTGCAATTCGGTATTTGAACTTCAACCACCACAGTAATAAATGACTCCGCCCAAATGACCAAAGCATGCTGAAATTCTTTGTGGATGAAAGTCTGATAGGGAACACTGTCTATAGGGAAAGTCTGATACGGAACAGAGCAGCCTCAAAGTTAGCTCCCCACAGATGACTTACTACAAAATGAAAAATAATAAACCTTTAAGTGGAAGAACCTGGAAGATACCACACTGATCCAAAGACCACAAGTTAGTTTCCCCGATGACGGGACAGACGGACACGTGCCCCCTGACACGATGCACCGAGAAGCACACATCACTAACGTGGTGTCCCCGCTGACTCTGCGTTTCCCAAAGGTATTCAAAAGGACACATCAGACAAACTCAAATTGAGAGAGTCTGTAAATAAATGGTCACTCTTCACAAAATACCAACGTCAAGGAGGTAAAAGCTAAAGCGTTCCTGATGAAGGGACAATAAAGAGACAAAGTGACCAAATGCCACAAATGATTCTAGGCTGGATCCTGGACCGGGAGAAAAATTAATGAAGAGCATTTCTGGGAGAAATAGAGAAATTCGGAAGTGGACCATGTATCAGAGAATTCTATTATTAATCAGTGTTAAATCTCCCTTATTCGATAACTGAACTGTCTTTGAAAATACAAGAATGGCCTTGTCAGAATATCTGCATAAGCCTTACATGGGAAAAGGACATGATGCGTGCAACTTACCGTCAAGCCATCCAGGGAAAAAAAAGAGAATGACAGAGTGAACGTGGCAAAGAGTTAACAGTGGGTGAACCTTGCCAAGGGGTATATGGGAATTCTTTGTGCTATTAATGTAACTTTCCATAAACTTGGAATTATTTCCAACCATTTTTAAATGTTTACTTTGAGAGAGAGAGAGAAAGAAAGAGACAGAGTGCAAGCTGGGGAAAGGCAGAAAGAGAGGCGGATACAGAATCCGGAGGAGGCTCCAAGGTCTGAGCTGTCAGCACAGAGCCTGACACAGGGTCCAAACCCACAAACTGTGAGATCACGACCTGAGCTGACGTCGGACGCTTCACCGATTGAGCCGCCCAGGCAGCCCTGAAATTATTTCAAAATAAAACCTGAGAAAGATAAATATTCGAGGCTGATGTTCTAAGGATTCTGAATACCTAACAAGAAAGAGTATCATTTTTCCAATCTGATGTCCGTCCACTCAAACTCCAATCCGACGGCAATAATTACAGTAATCCCTGATTTCCGATTTGGTGAATTATTATAGTGCTCTCACGTCAAACATCCAGCGGACTGCTAAATGACACATGCCATTCCACACTGATGACAAGGTGTGGCTCAGCGGATCGGAGTCAAGGGCACGTCACCTCCTCCCAACCTTCCCCAAACCACACCGCGGTCACAGGACAGACAGTCCTCCCCCGACCCCCCGAGCCCCTGCCATCTTCCAACTGGGGGTGCAGCTGCAGGTGAGTGTTCCTTCCAAATTAGGTTAATTTCTGCTCATGCCAGGCAGCAAAGCAGAACCAAAGTAAGAGGCATGTGATCAACAACACGCAAGGAAAATATTAAAACGCCCTTCCCCAAACAAATAAACTCCAAATGCCAATAAAGAGCTGATGAAGCACCCATTTACTAGAGAACACCTGGAAAAGACAAGGTAACAACGTCATCACTGAGAAGCTGGCCCACAAGCGGCTAATACACAAACATGTCCGTGGCACGGAACCATGAAATAAAGCTGGAGGGAAAAAGAAAGAAAACAGAGAGGGGACTATGAACGAGAGAAGGCGTGGGAAAGGAGACCACCCTGATGGCCACACACCGCCACACCACTAATGCCCAGCTCCCCTTCCTCCCCAGCGGCCCCACGTATCTTCCCTGCGCATCGTAACTTCCGTGCAATCTTCCACCATCCTCTTCTCAACTAGTGGAAGGGGTTTTACAAGACTAACAGCTGTAGAGCACAGCTTTGACCGCTGTACGGTTATCTGCATCTTATACCCACACTCCTTTTTTTGCTTGTCAAGAGGCACAGAACAATAGTCCTCTCTACTGGGGAAAGCGCACAAACAATTCCCTTTGGAAAGGAGTGGAATGATAGCACGCATCACCTGGCTCACAGTCTAACAAAGACAGGAATTGGAGGGGTAGATACCCAGCAAAATCAGAAAGTCAAGGCTGAACAAGGATGACCCAGGAAGAAGCGATGAATTTTAGTCTCCTATACGCAGTATCTTCTGTATCTTCTGCACCGGGGGCACGACATTTACTGTACTTTAGCTCATTCCAGATCCACTCCATTACAGAGCTACGGCCTTCTTTGACCTGCTCTCTATCAGCTTAATCTCTTTAACCCGATGGCATACCTTGTTTAAAGGAGGCACTTTAACAGGCCATCGCAGAATGTCTAACTGCAAAACGGGCAAAGATATTTTATCCCAACCAAAATTCCTCTGTTCTCTCCCATTTTCTCAGGCAGCACGTTATCAAATCCTCTGCCCACTGGACCTAAGTACTAGCTTTCCAAATTTTCCTCTGATCTTAATTCAAATGCCAATCTCTGATTGCTGCCGGTTCATGCTCCTCTTTTTTAAGTGTTTCTTTTTGAGAGTGAGAGTGGGGCAAAGGCGGAGGGGGGGGGGGGCAGGGGCAGACAGAGAGGGAGAGAGAGAGGATCCTAAGCAGGCTCCAGGCTCTGAGCTGTCAGCACAGAGCCCGATGGGGCTTTGAACTCTCGAACCTTGAGATCATGACCTAAGGGGAAGCTGGACGTTCAGCCACCTGAGCCAACCGGGTGCCCGGGTTGATGCTCTTTTAATACAAGAATCAGAATAATCCACACTGTGAAAGAAAGCTGATGAACTCCAATGTAAAATTAAGTCAATTTTGAACCGAAAGTCCCTAATATGTATGATTAGTATACATACGTAATCTATTTAGGAGGGCAGGAAGCAAGTTTTCAGGCATCCCTTGTTTCTAAATCAAGTCTTACCTATACTGCCGAGGAGATTATAACATGCATGAGCCAGCAAATTAAGCTCCCTTCAGAGGCTTCATGAATCATTAAGTCAGACCAACACAGTCTGCAGCCGAGTTTCCAGCAAATCCCAAACTATGACACTACAAATCATAAACCTTTATCTGTAGCTACTTATGTATTTCCCTTAACTCAGATCATACTATGCAGGTCCCAGCTCTGAGGAGAAAGGTGATATAGAAAGAAACAAAAAAAGGCTCCAAAAAAATAAAACTTAGTAGAAGGCAGAAATACTAGGGGGAAGGGGACGGGAACTATCACAAACCAGCCATGGTTCAACAAGCCCATTCAAAACTTAGGCTTTTCTTACAAATTTGAGTTTTAAATAAGGAATATCATTTTTGAAGAGATTTTACAGTTAAAATTAAAGGCAGGCGCTTGTTGGGGGGAAAGGGGGGAAGACAAAACATAAAACACAAGTACAAAGAAGAGAATTAACGGCCGGTCGGCAATCCAGCTTTTTCCCTAGGACAGGTTTCATCCTCTTGGTTCAACGTGGGTTTCCTCCTCTGCCCAGACTACGAGACAAAGGCTCCATTTGTACCACAGCAAAGGTCCACTCCCAGGTACTCACACGCACGTCCACACAGAGGCTTGTGCTGCTGGCGTGTTCGCAGCGGCCTTATTCGTGACTCGTGACGGCCAAGTACCAAGTCAGCCGGAGTAGCCAACAGTCGGTGAGTGGATACACAGATCGGGACGCATGCACACAATGGAACACTATTTAGCAATAAAAAGCAACCAACCACCGATGAACAACACGGAGGAGTCTCTAAATTACCGTGCCAAGTAAAAGAAGACAGACACAAAGGACTACATAATATGTGATCCAATTTATATGAAATGCTACAGAGAGCCACCAGGCAGAATGCAGGTCCAGGGACCAAGGGTGGCAGAGGAATGAACTCCTGAGCGACACCAGGAAACCTTCTGGGGTAACGGAAACGTTCCACATCACGGTTATAACCACATTCATCGTAACCACAACTGCACACTTAAAATTAGCTAATTTTGTTGTATGCAAATTTACTTCAATAAAGCTGAATTTTTAAAAATAATAAAATAGGACAAAAGAAACAGCCGTTCTGATTCGAAACATGATGGAGTGAGTCATAGCGATGCTAGGCAGAGGATCTTACTATTACAAGTTTGAGTTACAGCAGGAGGTGGCACGTAAGAGGATTAGGAGTTTCTCCAAGTACCAGTGTTCTACTAAGCAATCATTTTATTTTTCATATCTTAAAATAACGTTCTAAACAATTACCCTCATTTAGATAGAAGCAGAGAAACTTTTCCCTTTCTTACCTTCTCTCTATATCTACTTTTTTTTTTTATCACCACAGTGCCTTGAAAATGACTTGGTACCTTGAACAAGGTCAGCTTGGATTGCTTTTCATTTATTTTTATTTTCAAGTAATCTCTACACCCAACGTGGGGCTCAAATCCATGACTCCAAGATCAAGAGTCGCACCCTCTGGTGGCCGAGCCAGCCAGGTGCCCCTCAGACCACTATATAATTAACGTGTTGCTTTACAACAAGCATGAAGTGTGAATTAGAGCTTGAACATACTTATTGTCAGTTTTTAAAGTTGGGAAAAGGGGGCTTATAATTCTAACAAACTCTACTAAGTATGATTTCCTAGTCCTAAATATTTTAAAAAAGTGTAACTGACATGAATTTATTGCATTTCAACAAAAGACACTTCCCAAATAAAGGTAGCCTAGCTTATTCCTTTCAGGAATTCATCCTTCTGAATGTTTCCTAACTCTTCAGAAAATGCAGGGAAAGCAATTTCCTCATACTTTCTTAATCATTAAAGTTATGTTACAAAATAACCCATGTTCTAAAGACTTTTCAATTCTCAAATAAAAGCCCCCATTTTAAAAAAAAAATCCTTCTCTTGAAAAGATCGATAACCATCATTCAAATATAAGACCTAAAGATAAACTCATAGTAAACCGGGTAATTTGAATCCAAGAGACTTCTTCAGGGAACTTAAGAAGAACTTAAAAAGTTTTTTCAGTTTTTTAATATTTATTTATTTCTGAGAGAGAGAGAGAGAGAGAGAGAGAGAGAATGAATGAATGAATGAATATGAATGAGTAGGGGAGAGGCTGAGAGAGAGGGGGATACACAGAATCCCAAGCAGGCTCCAGGCTCTGAGCTGTCAGCAGAGAGCCTGACATGGGATGGGACTCAAACCCACAAACTGTGAGATCACGACCTGAGCGAAGTCAGAAGCTTAACTGACTGAGCCACCTAGGGGCCAGAACTTCAAAGTATTTTTAAGAAAAATCACATTTCAAACATTTTTAACTTGTTTACCACTAAGTTCAAGTGCTCAAAATAATAGCAATTTAAGAATAGCCTTTCAATTTAAACAATTCTTCTCCATTCTATTAGTATAATGGTCATGTCAATATTACCAAGATAAAATGCTCAGACGCATACACCTTCAGTGAACCCGCTCTCTCGCTTGCTGACTTCTCTGCAGAGCCGGAAGGGACACGACAGAAGACACAAGTCCAGCCTCAAGAAGCTAGGTGGGGTCCTTTCCCCCGTAACTCTTAACAATTAGAAGTCTGAATATATTGTTAGTACCTATCCAATAAAAACATTAATACTGAATAACCATTAGGGTTCCAAATGCCATTTTCAGTTTATTATATTCTGTTCACTGAGAAATACAGAGTTGATTTAAAAAAAATTTTTTTTAATGTTTATTTATTTTTGAGACAGAGAGAGCAAGGGAGAGGCAGAAAGAGGGGAACAGAGGATCTGAAGCAGGCTTTGTGCTGACAGCTGCGGGCCTGGTGCGGGGCTCGAACTCACCAACCGTGAGGTTGTGACCGGAGCCCAAGTTGGACGCTTAACCAACTGAGCCACCCAGGGGCCCTGGAGTTGATGTTTTTAAAAACCTTTTTAATGCTTATTTATTTTTGAGAGAAAACAGAGCGCGGGCAGGGGAAGGGCAGAGAGACAGAGGGAAACAGAATCTGAAGCAGGCTCCAGGCTCCGAGCTGTCAGCACAGAGTCCGATGCGGGGCTCAAACCCACAAACCGTGAGATCATGACCTGAGCTGAAGTCGGATGCTCAACCGACTGAGCCCCCCAGGTGCCCCTAGAGTTGACTTTTTACAAAGTTTCCAACAACCATTGAACTTTTTTTCTATAAATCCTTTTTGATTAATCCCAGTTAACAATTATATATGTTGCATACAAATATTATGTTGCAAATGGGATATATACACGGAGAAAAATGAACACAAAAATACCCCTGCTAAGAAACAGCACATGCACACGAGTCACTTTCCTGGTCAAAGTTAAACCACATCCTTCTGCCTATTACGATCTGATTAACACTAAATACTAGAAGCCATCTGTGTCGCTCACCACCGTATGTCCAATACCTGACACACCTACACACAACAGGTGTCCCAGGAGCCCCACGCTTAGAGAGCGGACTGGCACCCCCAGGAGCCCCACGCTTAGACAGCGGACTGGCACCCCCAGGAGCCCCATGCTTAGACAGCGGACTGGCACCCCCAGGAGCCCCACGCTTAGACAGCGGACTGGCATCTGGCCTGCATTTATCCATATACCACGGACACAAACCCGGAGCCTCTAGACAGCAACCACAGGAAACTAAACCTCCCATGTAAACATCAAATTGCCAGTCCTTTTCATCTTTACTTTTTAGGATCAAGGCATGCTTTAACAGCGTAGAACATACTAATCTGGTTTAAATTAGCAACTTTCCTCCTTCCAGGCCAGTAAATGGTCACATTAATCTGTAGCGATCTGAAAATAGTAGGCCAGATGACAAGCCTGTGTGTTTAAGATTTTCTAATTTATACTACGTTCCCTTCAGGAATTTAATGGCACCCATAGATCACTGCAGACATAAGCACTGTGTACAGACGTCATCGAAGCAGTCATCTCTTTCTCACGTCGTTAAAATACCCACATGTTTACTGTCACTACTTCTGCTGAAGAAAGCACCAGTAACGGGACTAATTTTCAATTCTCCCTTCACGGGGGACAAAAATAGAAGCGTATTAGCTCGAAAACTATTTAGGAGGAGTCAACCCCTGAATGTGCACTGATTTGGTTTTCCACATTACACAGAGATCTTGATAACTTTAAATTCCTATGTTCGTGATACCTGATTTATATGAATTGTCAGGCAGGCCTGAATCAGTAACTCCAAGCTCAGTTTTTTCTCTTCTGTTTCTAGGCGTGGTTAAAAAACATCAAAGAAATTGCTAGGCACCATAGTCTTCGAAGCCATATAGCGTTCAGCCGAAAACTGTTCATCATCAACAACGGGTCCTATAATAGCTCCTTTTAAATGTTAAAAAGTCCAACTGGCTCCAGCACTGGCCTGAACATAGTGAAATCAAAGTTCCAATGACCCGACTTTATGGCAGCCAAAAGCAAAGACCAACGAGAATACGATTCAAAATGTCAAGAGATAAGTAGATTTAAAAGGAGCATTCCTGAACTGATCTCTAAACATGGATTAACAACTTCAGAAAATTACAAATTCCCAGGTCCTACTCCACACCTGCCGCATCAGTTTCTGGAGACGCAGGCCAAGACTGAGACTAAGCTTCCAAGGGATTCTTAGATTCGAGTGTGAGAACCACTACTGTAGATACATATGGGGAAATATTATTTTAGCACAGAACACAGGAAATACATGTTCGTAGCTGAAAAGAAAACGGTTTCCGATTACTGTAAAGATGGTAACTGGAGAATAATTTAGGTCAACTAAAATTAGGTCAAAGGATGCATCTCAAAAGTAGTCTGTCAAAACACAATGGTTTCCCACTATAAACTTTGGAGAGCCACTATTTAAAATTTTAGGAAGTGCTTTTTGTTGGATGGACGTAAGAAAACAATGGTTTACAACTAACTACAGTACCTGGTATGGAACAAGGGGTTCAGCTTTTTGCCATTTGGAAGTCAGCTTGATAACTCAAGTAAGAATGGTATTAATGGAGATTGGCTACTCAGAATTTGGCGCAAAAGATTTCAGTGACACTTTGGGGAGAAGAGGGTTAAAGCACGCAGGAACAATTTTTCCAGACGGTCTGTCCCGAACTAATATAGTCCTCTACCCCGAGGTTGATGGTTGCATACACTCTCCTCTCAATTGCTGAAAAGGCACCGTGATAGGAGAGGAGATGAGCAGAGGGACCTCCGACTTCGAGATCACAGAATAAGCAAGTGTCTCTCAAAACCCAAGCAGTAACGAGGAGAACGAGAGACAGGAACACAAACTTCGTCTTCAGCAAAACACGAGCCGACTGTAACCCTGGATCACACAACTCGTCTACGACCATGTCGAGAGGGGGAGGCAGAGGTCTTAGCAAAGGGAGGAAGAGCCTAACGGGCTGACGGGAAAGGGCTCGATGTAATAATGGCCATCTGCTCCGCCAGGAAACCTGGAAGTCATCAGAAAAATGGAAATACGGGGGTGCCTGGTGGCTCAGTCGGTTGAGCATCAGACTCTTGGTTTTGGTTCAGGTCACGATCTCAAAGTTGTGGGACTGAGCCTAGCGTTGGGCTCTGTGCTGAGCGCGGAGCCTGCGTGGGATTCTCTCTCTCTCTCCTCTCAAAAAAACAAAAACAAAAACAAAAAAAAAGAAGGAAAAGAAAATTTCTATTTCCCCTCTGCTCACCAACCCCACCCCTACACAAGAGCTCAAATTGCAAACAGAAGTTTCCCAGCCAAAACAGCACATGTAAACAGAAGGATCAAAAAACCACTATTTTTTAAAAGCCTCTTTGTAATAAGCACTGAATAAGCATTTAACATCTCAAGATTGTTAAGTTTAAGGAATTATGATTTTCGGCACATCTCACACTTAAAGCATAGATGTGCTATACACTTATCAACATCTTGGAGATACACATTTAGTTCATCTAAGTTATGGAAAATTTCTACCGTAAAATCTGAAGGACAAAACCAGTCCTCACTGACCTGGCTCCAGCTATAGATGAAGTGGTTACATAGGGACAGATGTGGTTGCAAACGAAGGTTCTTTCAGACCTGTGACACTCAGTGGAAAAGCCATGGCAGTTGGGGATGGGTGGGGGAGGACTCTGGAGAGAAAGAAACCCCCGGCTTCGCTCTCTGTGCCTCAACTATTTTGAAGGTGAGGACCGGTGAGGACCAGTGAACTCAAGAACATGGCCAACAGGACCCTCCTATACGAATGCGAGAGACCAAACAGGCCCTTTTTGACCAAGAAGGCTATTTTTCATAGAGAGCTGAGCATTTCATAAGATTTTCCCTGGTTTCCTCCTTTTTTCATAAAATAGGTAACACATGCAACATGTACACAAATGCCTGACTTCACAAAACAAGGCTACAATATATCGACTGTGCCTCCATTATTCCAAGATGCTCATATTTTGCACAGAATAAGAACATCTATGGTTAATGTGGACTCTTTTCCTATTTTTTCCTAAACTTCCAAGACCCACTACAATGCGAAGAAGGTTTCCACCAAAAAGATGGAAAGCCATTCAGAGCAGGTATTCTGATTAGGCAAATGAGGGAGGAGCCGGGATCACTCGTGGCCGCCCACAAGGGGCAGACAGCTGACAGCAGGCAGAGGGACGGGGCTCCGGGGCAGTTCCCTTTTGCTGCCTGCACTCTCTGTACCTTGCGCGTCACTAAATACGTTTCCGTCTCTTCTCTTTGAGCTGTGCAAGAAGCTGGAGCTAGCAAATGACAGGCGACAGACAAGACACCTTTCCGGCAGTCCAAAACGTTCCGCCTCTTCCCACCTAAGTCCGGCTCCTTTCCTTCCCTCTGCTAAAAAAAACCCCAACAGTTACTCACTCGTGTAACGCACAAGAGTTCTGCTTAGGGTGACATGTGCCGGTCTTCCTAAAGGAATTCCCGTGTAGTTTCTGTTTCCTCTTAAGGGTATCATAAACTTGAAACCAAATGACCACAAGCGGCCAGAGAACACTGCTCTCTCGCCGCTGACGAACACAGGGGACCATGCCGCTTTCTCGGGGTGGAGGGAAAACATTTAACGGCTTCTAGTCCCATCTGTCCACTGAATTAACACCGTAAAGGATTTGGTCTTGAGAAATAAGCTTTTTGTACAATTTTACATTCAAGAATTTTATCACCTGTTAACCTCGGTGGTCACGCGGAGGTATTAAACGCTGTACGGAAAAGGGGTCTGTTTCCTCGCAGAGACACTGAAGAACAAACCCAGGGTGGCGAGGACAAACCAGCAACCCCGGTGTTGTTCTCCTCTGAAATATCTCACTCTTGATTTTCAGAAGACATTAAGACAGCATTATAAAAGACAACATTAAAATTGTTATCTACGTGAGACTCATCTGGTGAAGGCAGTTACGCAAGAGGTGCGGGGAACCATTTCCTCCAAAGAGATGTTTAATTATTCTGAGAAAACCGTCCAAATTAGGAGAACAAGATCCGGCTGGGAGTCCAGTCACACGCGAACCAGCAATACACGCCCAGGCTCCTCAGAGACCCCGTGGCGGGACGCCGTCCCTTGCCCCGCAGAGCCTCTCCAGTGCCACGTGCGCCCTTCCCTCGGTCTCTGTTGAAAACCCCGATCACCGAATAGGTTGCTATACACACTTTATCAACTGAGAAGACAATCCCCAAGAATTCTTACTTTGGAAGTATTTGGTTTGATGACTTTCTCTTCCCCCTACTTGCCAGATGGGGTCACGCGTACGGAGACCTGATCTTCTAAAGAAAAACCTAGAACGTGTGATGCAGCAACGAAACGGCACGGTTTCCTGGAAAAACACGTACCTCTGAGAGGGGTGCCGGCCAGGGGCAGACGTGTCGGGCCACCTCAAATTTCTGCACTGCTTCCAAGGGTGGGACCCCGTATTTCATGGACCCTACGAAGTTGGTATTTCTTTTTTGTTTTTTAAATTTTTTCTTTAATCTTTATTTGTGAGAGAGAGACAGCGTGTGAGCAGGGGAGGAGCAGAGAGAGAGAGGGAGACACAGAAGCAGGAGCAGGCTCCGAGCTGTCAGCACAGAGCCCGACGCAGGGCTCGAACTCACAGACCGTGAGATCATGACCTGAGCCGAAGTTGGACTCTTAACCAACTGACTGAGCCACCCAGGCGCCCCAAAGTTGGTATTTCTGAAACATTCCACAGGTTTACAAGGGCAAATAAAAAATACTCAAAAACCGGGATGCCAAAGGCAGCGCGGCTCCTGGAACCAGCTCTCGAAATCCCCGCACCTGGAATTGGACTTTTTGTGATCAAAGCTTCAGCCTCACAGCTCTGACTGGGACTCAGATCAGGGTCTCCCGACAGCTGTCACCCCAGACCTTTCGCTGGAGCTGTGTCCTGCCTGGGGACCGGGCACCAAGTCTGCCAGGACCAAGATCCTGGGGTGAAAAAACGGGGGGGGGGGGGGGGGGGGACGAAGACAAGCCAGTGGCTACGTCAGCAGAACAGGACGAATTATGAAAGGAAGGGCAAGGGTCGGTGACAAACGTTTCACCTGTGCAGTCCCCTCTAACCTTCACCACGTCCCTCACAAGGAGGAACTCTCTTCTCCTCCGCTCCAGAGACGAGGAAACAGCCTTAGTGACATGATGGAAGCTGTCGGGCAAACAGCCAGAAGTGGCAAAGCACACGTCCCAAGCCGCAGTCTGCGAAACCCAAGCACCGAGCCGTGTGGACAGCCCAAGAGAGCACGTACAGATTCTGACAGGTGAGCCGTGGTCACCGGTCCATTCAAGAGGCCTTTCCTAAGCAGCAAGTATGTGCCAGCTACTGACGGGACGGACGGATGGGGACGGACACACACACACACACACACACACACACACACACACACACACGTACGTCTGGATTCCAGTCCCTGCTTTACCACTGCATAGCTATGCAAGCTGAGTAAGGTTCCAGCTTACACGAATGACTCAGAAGAAAATATGCATATATTTCTACACACACATACAGTCTGAGAAAGAAACAAAAGAATATTGATAAGCAAATAGGACAAAGCGTAACAATTGAGAATCTGAGAAAAAAAGGAGTAGGAGTTCCTTGTACTATTCATGCAATTTCTATGCGAAGTTTAAAATTAAATCAAAATAAAAAGTTACAGAAAAACTCACCATGGTGGCAAAACAAAATCACATGACCTGCTTGGTAACATTAGCTGCTTAGGTTTAGAAACAGGGTATGTGAACGGTAGTCTGAGATTAGAAACTAAGAAAGTGATCAAAGAGGGGTCTGCCGGGGCACCGGGTGGCTCAGTTGGTTAAGCCTCCGACTTCAGCTCAGGTCCTGATCCCACAGTTCGGTTCGTGAGTTCGAGCCCCACATCGGGCTCTGTGCCGACAGCTCGGAGCCTGGAGCCTGCTTCGGATCCTGTGTCTGCCTCTCTCTGCCCCTCCCCTGCTTGCATTCTCCCTCCCTCTCTCCCTCTCTCCCAAAAAATAAACATTAAAAAATTCTTAAATAAATGAAATAAATAAACAAAGAGGGGCGGGCAGCGGGAGAAGGAAGAAACAGGAGTGTTAAGACTGGGGCTGACCAAGCTGAAGACCCCGCGGCCGGCGGGGAGAGGAGGGCGGGAGGGGTGGGGCTGCAGCCACAAGACCCCGCCCCCAGATAGAGACCTCATCAGCTGTTTGAGAGACGCAGAGTCACCCCACAGGGCGCAGCCACTCCTCCCTCGGAACCGGAAGAGCCCCCCGCACAAAGAGGAGCACACCAAGTGCTGGTGACAGAAGGCAAAAGGAACCCTCACACGCACTGCTGCTGGGGCTGTAAAAATTGCCGTTTCTTACGAAGTTAAACTTGCAGTTCTCTTATGCGCTGCAATTCCCCTTCCAGGTTTCTGCCCAAGAGAAACAAAATGTCTGCCATCCAGAAAGTTGTACACAGATGTTCACAGCGGCAAGACGAGCCAAAAACTCATCATCGATCCAAACGTCCACGTTGGATCGTTGGCAACGATTCAAATGTTCACGAACCAGGACACCGATAAATAAATACAACGTGGTCGGCATCTACACAGTGAAAACTAACCAGCAATAAAAAAGGACAAGCCAAGAGCATTCAATGGGGGAAAGGGCAGTCTTTTCAAAAACGGTGGTGGGAAAGCTGGATATCCACAAGCAAAGGAATGAAGTTTGACACTTACACCATGTACAAAAATTAACTGACATGAGTCAAACACCTGAATGTATAAACTATAAAACTCATACAAGAAAACACAGAGCAAAAGATTGGACACTGGATGTGGCAATGATTTCTTGGATTTGACACCGAAAACAAAGGTAACAACAGAAAATCGGAGTATCGTCAAAGTTAAAAACTTTTGTCCAAAGGACACAATCAACAGAGTAAAAATAAAAAGGCACCCCACAGAATGGGACAAAATATGTACAAGTGTGATTACTGGATAAGGGATAAGTATCCAGAATATATAAGGAACTCCTAAAAGAACCTGAATAGACACCTCCCCAAAGATGACATACTCATCTAGGCCAATAAGCACGTGGAAAGATGCCCAGCATCACTGATCATTAGGAAATGCAAATCAAAACCACACTGAGATACCACTTCGCGCCGTCTAGATGGTTATTTTCAAAAAGAGAAAAGTTTTGGTGAGGATGTGGAGAAATCAGAACCCTTGTGCACCGGTGGTGGGAATGTAAAAAGGCACAGCCTCTGTCAAAGAGTGTGGCGGTGCCTCAGCAAGTTAAATCCAGAATTACTACATGACCCAGCCATCCCGCTTCTAGCATAGAAGCAAAAGCTGTGAAAGCAAAACCTGGAAATTATTTGATCACCAACGTTTACGGCAGCATTACAGAAACAACCCAAATGTCTGCGGACAGACACGGTGAGACAAAGTGTGATCTATACACTCACCGTGAAATATTATTCTGTCTTTAACAGCAGTGAAATTTTCGTATGTGCTACAAGATGAATGAACCTTGCAGATTGCATGCTAAGTGAAATAAGCCAGATACAAAAAGGACAAATTCTGTATGATTCCGCTTATACAAAGGACTTCAGGGTGCCTGGTTGGCTCAGTTGGTAGAGCACCCAACTCTTAATCTTGGAATCGTGAGTTCAAGCCCCACATTGGGCACCGAGAAGAAAGAGAGAGAAAGAAAGAGAGAGAGAGAGAGAGAGAAGAAAAGAAAGAACTTCAAACAAATTCTCAGAGACACAAAGAAAATAGCAGTTTTGGGGAGCAGACGGTGAGCTGCTGTTAAATGGGCACAGAGTTTCAAGATGGAAAAAGTTCTGGAGACGCACAACAGTGATGGCTGCATACCAGCGTGCGTGCATTCACTTACAAGTGATTTAATGCATACATTTTATGCGTATTTTACCACAATAAAAAAGAAGAAAAGAAAAAAGGACCAAGCTAATGGCAGATGTCACAACACAGGTGTACCTCAAAAACATGCCAGTGACAGCAGTCGAACTCAAAAGTCCACATTAAAATATGGGATCCCACGTACACGTTGGGAAAGAGCAAATCTATGGAAACAGACAGCAGATATACTGGTTACCCAGGATCGGGATTGGGAACAGGACCCGTTTACAGACAGGCTTGAGGGATCTTTCTAGAGTGACAGACATGTTCTAAGTGGAGTGTGGTAGTAATCACACAACTGTGTGCATTTATCTAAAATTTCTGAATTGAACACTTATTAAATGGGTGAATTTTATGGCACGTAAATTATACCTCAATAAATAAAAATTTTATTTACCAAATTAGAACTTAAAAAAACGCACAGGCCTTCTGGCGTGGGTGCAGATAAACTAGATTTTATACAAACTAGCTCAGCTTTCTGGCGAGACTATAAAGCAGTGCAGCTTTTCTCCAGAACAACAGGTTAAAAATGCTTCCAGTCTGACCCAAAATTCCACTTCTTTGAATTCATCCCAGGGACATAATCAGGCAGCACTGTTTCTAACAGGAAAAGTACTAATGGCAACGGGAAAAGAATAGGGGGACGGCTCAAAAACCACGGTGCTTCATTTAACAGGGCACAGGACAGCCGTGAACCGTGATGCCGTCACTAGACTTCCGCACGCAGGTTACCGCCCGGTCTGTCTCCTTCCACGTTACACCTTTAGCAACCGACACGCTACCTAAGCACGCAGCAGACGTTCGTGTTTCATGTGACTGAAGATTACTAGGAAAGATTTCACAATATGAAATTGTGATTCCTCAAAAAATTAAAAAAAACATTTGCACGTGCACAGGAAAAAAAAGCCTAGAAAGATATGAAAGCAAAATATCAACCTTCATCTCTAGGTGGCGAGATTAGGAGAGAAAAATTTTTTAGCCTATCCGTTTTCTAAATTTTTACCAATTAACATGTATTACATGGCTCAACTGGAAAACAACTTCAGAGGTGGAGCCGTCTCAGGCAATAAGGTGTAAGGCTTGGTCTACGCAGCGGGTTGCGAAAGGTTTATGGAGACAAGTCAAAAGTGTTTTAAAATTTTTTATTTATTTATTCAACAAAAATTAAGCACTTCCTATGTGCCAGCCACTGTTTGGGGCCCCGAGATATAGAAATAAATGAAACAAACCCAAATCCCCGCATTCACACAAGTGGAAAGTCACCTGGATGCTTGAACGAGACCAAGTAGAGCTGAACCCCGGCGCCAGGACCCCCCGTAAACACGAGGGTGATGCCCGCAAGACGACGGACCCGCAAGCTCACCGGGTTTTTGCCTGGAAGAGTAACAATCCGCCAACAGCAAAGGGAGCGAGTGAACACAGACCTCGCGCCCCTTTGAGCTGCTCGGCGTGGAGGACAGCGCCAGCAGCCACCAACTGCGAGAACCGGTGGCCTCTGGGGAGAGCCAATCTGCAGCGAGGGCAGGCAAGAACAAAACGCTCGTGAGGAGTTAAAGATCCTGTCCCCCAGAAGAGAGCCGTGGGGCACAGGGCGGGGGACACGGCACTTGGCATGGGAGTAAGACGGCATGGCAGGAACTGACTGACCTCAAAGTTCTTCACCAAGTTTAGGCGGTCTGTAGCTGAGGAGGTATTCTGAAGGTCAACGATGCAAGAGGAACCGTGACGTGGTCCTCAGGTGCTGGGCCAGTATGTCTCATTTATCTCTGTGTCCCCAGAGTCTAAAAGAGAGCCACGTCTGTGGGCTAATACAATCAAAAACCCTCAATGATTTGCAGAGAGCACCCTTAAACTTCAAAATTCAACGCAGCTCAGTAACTTGTTTGTTACAAATAACCTTTGCCTGACTTCGTAATTTCTTTCAAGGGAACTTTATCGTCGGCTTTGCCAACATGGCTTTTTAACTAACACCTTAGTGATTTCTGACCTCTCTTTCAAACGCAAACCAGTCAGGTCCTTACTATTTCACACCCCAACCTTTTATGCAATTACACCTGGTTTAAGCCCTCGTCCTTCCCGCTTCTCTGCCAGTTATGCCTCGATCATCATGATAAGTCTCACTTAATCTCTTGTCTTCTTCCAGTAGCTACGCGTGTGCCATTCTCACTTCTGCTGCCCGTGTTACTAGCCAGTGAACCTGAACTCTAGGTACCTTAAATGACGTAGACTTGAACAGACTTTATTAAAGAGGGGCAGAGTGACCTCAGTTCAAACCGCAGTGGATTCTTACTAGCTGTGTAACCTTGAACCCCTTACTGCCACCACTTTACTGCCGAAGTAAACGCTAACGCGAAGGCACGTGATCAGACCACTCTCCAGATCAATAATCCAATGGCTCTCCATCACCAACAGAACAGGCTCTGCTGGCCTCTTTTGCATCCATTTCTGCTTCATGGGGGTCTTGAAGCTCTCAGCTTCTCTGCTGTTAATTATCATCTTGCACACGCTTTGCTCTCCAGCTACAAGGCCTACCCTATCCCATCCCTTTCACGCACTCTGGTTAACTTTTAGTATCTTCTTAACCTTAGTACAAGCACTTTTTCCCCGTGTAAAGTCTGTCATTCTCTGCTCCTATTAAAACCTGATGTCGTTTCTCTTCATATCACTAAACATTTTAATCCTTTGTGTGTGTTTCCCCAAGATATCATAAGTTCCTGGCATAGCACCCAGTAGGCGCTAAAGAAATTTGGGGAATACTGATCAAATATTTGTCAATGTGGATACCACCACCAACAGCTCACAGGGCTAGAAATTTACAAATGACTAACTATGTAAGGAAGAAAACACAGTGCTCAGTACACCACCATTTTTATCTGCACCATATCCACATCAGAAGTTTTTGTAAAGGAAAATTAAGGAAGGTAGAGTGACTCATTAATAAGTTTGTACCAAAAAATTCTGATTTTTAGCTCACAGGAAACCAAAGAACCAGAAGACGTGAACTCCTCAGAAGGCATGGTCCCGTTCTTACAGAGACCCTTGAGAGCTGGGACCCGACCAATGCCACCATTTGACACTCACTGGGACAGGAAGGAGCACTCCCTTTCACCGCTCCCAGGCAGTCATCTGAAAGTGACCCTGAGATCACAAACCCAAGGCTCACAAAGATTAGTAAAAGGTGACTCAGATGGCCACAGAGCTATCAACACCATCCTGGCAGTCTCCCCACCTTGACTATCTTTTCCTCTCCAAGTAGATCTGAATGGCGAGATCACGCGCTGGTGTCAGACTTCCCAAACTGCACATAGGCTCTGCCACTTAATCAGCTGTTTGACTTTTTAAGTGGCCTGCACTCTTTACACCTCTGTATCATCATCTGTGAAACGGACAATAACAACACTCAGTTCATGATTCTGTTGTGAAGACTTGAAAAGTTCCTGTGGGCACAAAGGGAAACTTCCTTAAGCTGATAAAAAATCTCTATAAAAATCGTACAGGTAACATCACACTTGATGTGATCCCACAAAGACCAGAAACAAGGCAAGTGTGTCCCCTCTCGCCACTCCTTTTCAACATGATACTGAAGGTGCTAGCTAGTGCAATAAGACAAGAGAAGGAAATAGAAGGTATGCAGATTACAAAGGAGGAAATAAAATTGCCTTTGTTCACAGATAACGTGATTGCCTTTGCAGAAAATCTGAATCAACAACAAAAAACTTCTGAAACTAGTAAGTGATTACAGCAAAGTTGCAAGAGTAAGGTTAATATAAAAAGCCAACTGCTTTCCTATACACCACCAAAGCGGAATTTGAGATTAAAACTATAATACCATTTACATTAGCATCCCAAAAATGGCATACTTGGATAGAATAAGACAAAATACGTATAAATTCTATGGGAGAGAAACTGCAAAACTCTGATAACAAAATCAAAGAAGAACTAAATAAATGGAGAGATAGTCCATGTTCATGGGCAGGAAGACTCAGTATTGTCCAGAGGTCAGTTCTTCCGAAATTGATCTATAGATGCAATGAAATCCCAACCAAAATCCCAGCTAGTTATTCTGTGGCTATCAACAAACCGATTCTCAAGTTTATATACGGAGGCAAAAGACTTATAACAGCCAATAAAGGGGTGCCTGAGTGGCTCAGTCAGTTGAGCCTTGACTCTTGATTCTGGCTCAGGTCATGATCATACGGTTCATCGGATCTAGCCCTGTGTCGGGCTCTGAGCTGACGGCGCAAAGCCTGCCTGGGATATATTCTCTCTCTCACTCTCTCATTCTCTCTCTCTCTCTCTCTCTCTCTCTCTCTCTCTCTCTCTCTCCCCCCCTGACTCTCCCCCACTTGTGCACACTCTCTTTTTTTAATGTTTATTTATTTTTGAAAGAGAGAGAGGGAGACCCAGAATCCAAAGCAGATTCCAAGCTCCAAGCTGTCAGCACAGAGCTGGATGCAGGCCACAAACTCACGAACCATAAGATCATGACCTGAGCCAAAGTCGGACCCTCAACCGACTGAGCCACCCAGGCGCCCCTCTCTCTGAATAAATAAAATAAAGTCATTAAAAAAATAGCCAATACAATGCTGAAGGAGAACAGAGTTGAAGGGCTGATACTGCTCAACTTCAAGATTTAGTATGAAGTTACAGTAATCAAGACATGTCGTATTAGTCAAAGAACAAATAAACAGATCACTAGAACAGAACAGAGAACCCAGCAAAGGTGCATATAAATATAGCCAACTGATCTTTTAACAAAGGAGCGAAGGCAATACGATGAAGCAAAGACGGTCTTTTCAACAGATGATCCTGGAATAACTAGACTTCCACATGCAAAAAAAATGAATCTAGACACACACTTTACAACCCTTCCATAAAACAAATACAAAATGCATCACAGATCTACACATAAAACCCAAAACTATAAAACTCCTAGAAGATAACAAAGGAGAAAATCAAGTTGACCTTGGGAATGGCAATTACTTTTTAGATGCAACACCAAGGCCATGATCCATGAAGAGACAATCGGTAAGATGGACATCATTAAAATTAAAAACTCCTACTCCGAGAAAGACAATGTCCAGAGAATGAGTAGACAAGCCACAGCCTGTAAGAAAATATTTACAAAAGACACATCTGATAAAGAACTGATTCAAATTATACAAAACTTGGGGCACCTGGGTGGCTCAGTCAGTTGAGCGTCTGACTTCGGCGCAGGTCATGATCTCGCGGTCTGTGAGTTCGAGCCCTGCGTCAGGGTCTGTGCTGACAGCTCAGAGCCTGGAACCTGCTTCAGATTCTGTGTCTCCCTCTCTCTCTCTGCCCCTCCCCTGCTCGTGCTCTGTCTCTCTCTCTCTCTCTCTCTCTCTCTGTCAAAAATAAATAAGCATTTAAAAAAATTTTTTTTTTAAATTATACAAAACCCTAAAAAGTGGGCCAAAGACCTTAACAGACAGCTCACCAAAGACACGGCAAGAAAGCGTATAAAAAGACATTTCACGTCATACATCAGGGAAATACAAATACAATGAGACAGCCCTACACACCCATGAGAATGGCAAAAATCTGGAACACTGACAACACAAAATGCCGGCAAGGATGTGGAGCAACCAGAACTCTCAACCCTCACTGATGGCAATGCAAAACGATACAGCCACTTTGGAAGATAGTACGGTGGTTTCTTACAATACTAACTACTTACTTTACAATCCAGCAACAACAGTCTTTGTATTTAACCAAAGGTGAACATGGGAGTTTTACGGCAGCTTTATTCCAGCTGTTAAAACTCTGAAGCAACTAAGATGTAGGTAAATGGGTTTATAAACTGCGGTCCATCCACACGATGGAATATTATTCAGGGCTAAAAAGAAATGAGCTATCAAGCCATGCAAAGACATGGGGTAAACCGAAATGCCTATGACTAAGTGAAAAAAAACAATCTGAAAATACTACATACTGTGTGATTTCAACTATATGACATCTTAAAAAAGGCAAATTTGTGGAGATCATAAAAAGATCAGTGGTTGTCAGGGGCTGAGGAAGAGAGGGTATGGATGAACAGAAGGACTACAGAACATATTTAAGGCACTGAAATACTCTGTATACTAACATACACACATCTCATCATGTTTGCCCAAACCTGCAGAATGTACACTACCAAGACTGAAGCCTGACGGGCTTTGGGTGGTTATGACGCATCAATGTAGATTCATCAGTTGCTTAAATTTTTTTTTAATGTTTATTTAGTTTTGAGGGAGACAGAGACAGAATGTGAGGGGGTTAGGGGCAGAGAGAGGGAGACACAGAATCCCAAACGAGCTCCAGGCTCTGAGCTGTCAGCACAGAGCCCGACGTGGGGCTCGAACTCACGAGGTGTGAGATCACAACCTAAGCCAAAGGCAGACGCTCAACCAACTGAGCCACCCAGGCGCCCCTGGATTCATCAACTGTAACAAATGTACCACTCTGGGGAGATATTGGGGGGGGGGGGGACGCGGAGGACATGCCTATGTGAGGACACAGCAGGTATATAAGAAGTATCTGTACCTTAATTTGGCTGGGAACTGAAAATTCCTCTAAAAACATTAAATCTTCAGGGCGCCTGGGTGGCTCAGTCAGTTAAGCATCTGACTCTTGATATCGGCTCAGGTCATGATCTCGCGGTTCGTGAGATCGCACCCCAAGTCAGGCTCTGTGCTGACAGCGTGGAGCCTGCTTGGGATTCTCTCTCCTCCTTTCTCCACCCCTGCCCCTCCCCTGCTCTCTTTCTCTCAAAATAAATAAACAACCATTAAAAAAATTACCTCTTTAAAAGAAAAAGCTGATGTGTCTGATAACCTGTTGGAAAGGAGATGTGATTTTTCCGACCCCTCCCCCCCACCCGACACTGCTGTCACCACTTCTCTGCGCAGAAGCCTTCACTACCTCACCGCGGCTCAGCTGCACCAACCCCACAACCAGAGTGCTGTCCACACCTCTGCACTACCCCAAGAACCCAGGAAGGTGGAGCTCACTGGACAAGCAGGAAATTATATCCGCTGAACCAGGAAACCTTTGGTGGAAGTCGTCTCAGAGTCTCTGTTCCTCTCTGCTTTACCAGTTCAGCGTTGTTCCTTTTCAGATTAGAGAAGAAAGCTTTTGCTCTACATTCAAAATAAAATAAGTAAATAAACGAACAAATAAATAAATAAAAAGGTGGGGGAGGGGGCTCAGTCGGTTAAGCACTGGACTCTTGGTTTAGGTTCGGGCTGTGATCTCACTGTTCCTTAGTTCGAGCCCCACATCCGACTCTGCACTGACAGCCTGCTTGGTATTCTCTCTCTCCCTCTCTCTGTCCCTCTCAGACACTAGCCTCAGTATACACAGCTTGGCAAGAATTTGCTTAGTGAAGCTATTATTTTAGGCAATTAAATAATCTGTCAAGAATAATTTTTCCCACTCAAAATGATTCTATTTCATAAAGTTGCATAGCGACTGAGATTTGATATTCATTGAGAAAAGAGCTACATCAAGGGCGCCTGTGTGGCTCAGTCGGTTAAGCATCTAACTTCGGCTCAGGTCACGACCTTGCAGTTTGTGATTTCGAGAGCCCCGCATCAGGCTCTGTGCTGACAGTTTGGAGCCTGGAGCCTGCTTTGGATTCTGTCTCCCTCTCTCTCTCTGCCCCTCCCCCATTCGCACTGTGTTTCTCTCTCTCTCTCTCTCTCCCTCTCTCTAAAACAAAAGGTTAAAAAAATTCACAAAAGAGATACATATTATACATTTTAAGCGATTACCTAACAAATTAAGAAAAATTGTTATGTATTCTATTCATCAAAACTAAGTTCTACGTTTTCAAATTATGTTATTATTTAATCGTTACAATAGGTAACACTTAAAATCTATTAAGTAAACTATTAGCTTGCATGTTTATTATTTAAGAAAACAGCAAAAGATTATTTTGGATACTAAAATATGGCAAATTAAAACTTCTGAGAGTAGTATGGAATTTCCTGCCTCTAAAATATCTTAATGGTAAAAACAACACAACACAAAACAACCCACAAAAACTTCTGCTTTTATAATGGACAACTATGAATTTTAATTAAAAGTTTATAATTACATCAAGCCCCAACTACAGTTAGAGATTCGATCCGTTCAGAAACGGAGTATTTACCTACATTTCTAAAGTCCTACCCATTTGACCTTTTTCTTTCAACACCAGGTTGCTTTCAAAGCTACAGATGAAAAGGCACTTTTTTTTTTAATTGAATAAAAATCCTCTTGCCTTAAAACATGTTGGAGGGGGTGGTAGCGATAAATAGAATGAAGGAAAATATTTGAAATGAAAATGATTCGAAATCAACTAGGTCTCAGTTTACCTCAATTCTCTTTCTAGGCCAAATTAGCTGCAGTATTTAACTTTTTTGAGGCCGTAACATCGGATGTGACACCTACTGGTCGGTGGCTTACTGGACCTGTGTTCACAAGTGGATGCTTCCTTCACCGGGTTGCGGAAATGAACAAGGTCTACATCGACAGCGATTTAAGGAGGTCGTTAGCGTTCCCAACAGCTCGGATAAGGTGCTGTTGCACTCGGCCTCATCTTCCTCTGACACAGCTTGGTCCCAAGCTTTTATTACATGTGAGGATTTCAATGGCTTTGAAATTCAAAACCAGCTGCTTTTGGAAAACTACCTGTATCTTTCGTATGCCTCGTTCTTTTATCTCCTTCTATCCTGGGGATGCTAAAGTGTCATATCTTTTTTGGAGCGTTCAAAAAAATTGTCAAAAATTTTTTTTGAAAACCCTTAAAGCACTTTTAGACTCAGGCAACTGGTTTTGAGATGCCCTGGAAGGGGGAGCTCCAAGTCATTGGTTAGAGCACAAAATGAAGCGGCTGGGAAAGAAGGGGATGGAGAAGCAGGGGCCGGCTTGGGAAGGCTTGGCGGTTGAGAGAAAGGACTCTGGTCTGGCAGACCGGAGTTCAAAGTGTGCCAGCCGCCCACCAGCAGAGTCAACCTGGGACAAATACAGGTTAGCCTTTGCAAACTGTCTCACGTGTTGAATGAAGGTAACGCCACGTCTCCGAGTTTTTTGGGGACTACCTGAGAGAATGCTGAGCGCAGAATCAACCGGTATTATTATTCACCGGAGGCAGTTCACGAAGTTCAAAGAGCTAGGAGGACCACTAAAGAATTCGGAGAGGAGAAAACGGGGAAGAATGTACAGCAGAGCCGGAACTGGATGAAGATTAGGGAAGAGCCGGCTTTAGCGATGTCAATGAGAAGCCTTCTCCGCGTGGCCTGAGCAAAGACAGTGAAGAGAAACCGTGGGTGGACTGAAATACAACGGATTTCAAACTGATAGGAGGGGCACCCCGCTGGCTCCCCTGCGGAGCCAGCCTCTCTAGATCTCTGAGTCCTGAGTTCGAGCCCCATGACGGGCGTAGAGATTACTTAAAAAAAAAAAATCTTTAAGAATAAATAAGTGTATAAAACTGATAGGAAGTCAGGGCTCACTGGGGTGAAGGAGAAGGAAGAATCAAAACAAAACCCAGCTTTTTTGCATACCATCCACCCTCTGGGACAGGGGGGAAGGGAGGGTTGTAAGATACTGCTGGGAGAGCTACAAAAAGCAGAAAGCAGCTAAACTGTAGGCTTGCCGAGTTTCATCTAGTTTTGGAAGACACATTTGTGAGCCAGATGAATACGGGTTTCAAGTGCAACCAAAAAATCTGGATTTGAGATACAGATCTTGGGACCGTTACTATATACAGTACAGGCGGTTAACTGAAGCTATGGTCCTGGAGGTCACCCAAGAAGTATAGCCTGGGAAGAACGTTAAGGTCAGAATCCTATTAAATTTGAGTATTTAATGGCTATAAAGAAGAAACATTTGCAAAAGGCAGAGATCGCAAACAGAAGCTAAGGCAGTATCACTAAACTCATGGGAAGAGTTTCAGGAAGGAAAAAGTTGTTAATGGTGCTAAATTTTATTGAGTAATTAAATACACACTCCACAAAAATCCACTGGTGGGGGAGGAAGGTGCTTATATCAGGGACAAAATATAAAAGGTATAAAGAAAGACAGATCTGCTCCTTTTTACCGAAAAGTTTCAAGTTCATTTTTTCTAATGACATCCAAAGACAAAAATTCAGATTTAGTCCAACAGGTTCACAGATACATCAGTTAATAAGCACTTCCTGCAAAGTTATCAAGAAACAATTACTTCCTAAAACACTGACCCATTTTTTATAAAAAAGCCATACAGGAAAACGCTGCAAAACTGCCAAGTCCCCCTATCACACAGAACAGGGAGGCCTTGCAGATGGGTACTAAGCCACTGGTTCTAGGTTCTTTCAAGTTTTACCAACTTACCGCCTATTAACATTGTTTCCTTATGTCAGCAGACGGAAAAAATGCTGCATTGCCCCTGAATGGAGACTAACGATAGAAACTTTGAATGCAGTTATTAACCCCTCTAGATCACTTTCTTCCCCAACTGTTAAGGAATAAAATGGAGCTATCACTATTCTTATCTTGCCTCAACATTAGATCCTTTAAAGTTTTCTTCTCCCTCCAGAAAACTGGCTTCTACCTGTGAATGAAACCAATATGCCGATGATCATCTGCCGCCTCTCTGCCACGCATCTACCGTACCGGCCTCGGCCTGACACAACCAGGGAGGGGCAGACTTTTAGTACATTGGTTTCAGACCAAGAAAAAAATATCCGTGATCTAAGTAGTTAAGCACTAACACAAATTTTAAATATTCAAGGGAAGCCCAAACAGTGGTTCTACTCATGAGGTATTTATCTGTGTAAACTCTGACACGTCCACAAAATTTAAATGCGTAGAAAAATGCATTTCGTGGTAATTCTTTCACTAATTAAAACCGATGACTGAAGTTTTTTTCTTTTACTCAACTGTTAGGGAAACCCAAGTGTCTGGAAAACTGAAAACTCTTTACCCGTAACAAACAAAATGACCCATTAAAAAAACTTTTCCCCCGAAACAAACACGATGACCAACACAGCGACATCAGACTAGCTCTGGAAGTTGCAGAGGCGATGTTATTGGCAACTGAGACAGAAACTCACAGAAAATGAGTTAAATCATTTAAATTGCAGCTGAACTAGACTAAGACTCTACATGGCCAACTACTGTTGCGTCAGGGAGTGACAGCCTGCCTCCCATTTGTCAATTAACTCAGTGTTTTCAACTGTCTTGAGTTTTGCTGTCGAACAACGTTTTCACTTTAACCCAGAACATCGGTTAGCGAGCTCATCACCCCAACAGTTACGGCCTCCCCGCTGCACACGAGCTGCCCAGGGCACAAGGTCGGTAGTTGGTGCCCAACGAAGAGGGCCCCCGAAGACAGACGGGCCCGGGGTCGAGAACGGCTGCGTGCGCTGCGTGCGCACGCACGGTCCCGGCATCGAACCGAAAAGCTACGAGACACCGGAAAGGCGCTCACATGCCACCTCAGGCTGCAGATGGACACGCGCCGACCCCGTTTCTCTGCCCACCGACAGCCCGGAGGCGCACAGGCAGTGGCAAAGGCGGTCCGCACCTGCGCAGAGGCAGGGGTGTGGGCGGCCCCCCAGCAGCCCCTCCACAACGTCTGCGCACAGCTCCCGGGGGGAGAGCACCTCTTGTGCGTGCGCGTAGGGGACAGAGCGCCCACTGCAAAACCCGTCTCGACGGCAGCCCGGCACTTCCTGGCAGCGACACGTACGATAAGTACGACAGCCCACGACGGTGTAATTGTTCACTTACGCAGGAAAAAATGTGCCCAGTTTTCTTCAGCTCATTTCAACGTCCAGAAAACGGATTCAGATTCATCTACAACTTGGAAAATGGGACTTAAAGCAGGTTATCGGTTTAGGCAAAGGCTCATCAGCAAACCAGAGAGCTTCAGAGGGGCACCCTAACAGAGCGTGTAAGGGGCATTTCCCATTGGAGAGAGACATCGTGAGGCACATCCTGCCGGTGGCGGCATGAACTGGCATCACGTGTGTAGAAAGCCATTTGGCCACTGAAGTGTTCGCATCCGTCCAGCTACGTAAACCCGCTGGGGATTCTTCCAAAAGAAAAATAATCTGGGGTGGAACGGGGAAAGAGGAAGTCGTTTGAAACGCACCAACAGAAGTCTGTTTAATGCGACACTGTTCAAAACGGTGAAAAAGTAGGAGCGGTCTGCATGTAGCACAGGCAAAAGACTAGGTAAATTAAGGTGCCACTAGCCCAGAAGACCGATAAAGTTAAAATGATTTTAACGCATGATACGGTTTCGTGAAAGAGAATGTACAGCCGCACTAACTGACCATCGTGGGGAAAACACAAGACCTGGTGAAGTGCAGAAGAGGGAAAAAGTAACCGCACGACACAACGCTCTTACGGGTGTTGTGGGAGACTTGTTCTGATTTTACCACCGTTGTTCTGGGACGGTTTAAGCAATGCCAGAACAGGCAAGCACTGATTAAAAAAGCTCTGCATGAACTGAAGGTGCAGCAATGTACGGCAAACGCGATTACACTGGCCGCAACGCCGAGCCGCCTCGGCTCGGCACTCGGCCGGCGATTATTCAAATTCACTTTTACTCCCCGATTTCTAGATCAAAGGGCAGCAAGGTAGAGAAAACACTCCGGTACCCAAACCACTGTAGTTATTTACCAGTAAAAAAGCGTCAACAGACTCGCAGATACTTTTTACAAAGTTTTGATCGCCTACGATAGCCTTCGAAACTATAAACGCATCCATTTCCTGTTTCAAAAGGGCGTTTCTTACCTCTACCCTTCAAAGAAAGGAAGTTTGAATGAAGGAGAAGGCAGTTTTACCTCGCTCTACACGGAATGCACTCGATGAGCTTTTAAAAAACAAAATCACGAGCCCGCTAAATCTCCAAACTTAAGCTACCCTGAAGGCGGTGGGGGAGAGGGCGCCCTGGGGGCAAAGAAGGAACTCAAAGGGCTGGCACTTCAGTCCCTGGGACATCAGAAACGTGCGCCCACCGCAGGTGCCTCTCCCGGCACTCAGCACCCCAAGTTGACGGAAAACGACCCACCACACACCTCAAGATGTCACTTAGAAAGCCGACAAGCGCCTGCTCCCACGTCCAGCCCCAGAGAAAGCCTGTCGCCGGAGAGGGCTTCGATCCCCACGGTCTCAGTGACACTCAATTTCTGAACTGAAGATCACGATAAAACAAAGTCAAGTTTGATTCTCTCAACACCTATTTCCTGTGCAAACAGCCCTTTTGTTCTGCTTCCCTGCGTGATTTTAATGTTCAGTTTGCGTCAGAAAACAGCCACAGTGACAAAACCTAGCATACACAGCAGCACACAGGAGCAAGAGCGTGAAATAAAGGGTTATTAAAAGATCGGAACAGAAATCCTACCCACAAAACCTGCACAATTTTCTGTTTGCTTCCCCTCAGATTAACTTCACTTGAAGCTGTGCTCCGCCGCAACCAAGCCTGAGCCGCAAGCTCCTCCTCCTGCGCGGCTACTGGCCGAGGACGGGACGCCCCGCCCCGCTGGCCAGGCCCGTCGCTGTGATTGGAGGCGGCGCACATCCGTCATCTTAAAGAACTTTTCCTTGCTAGCAGGTTCGGCCGCACACACTAAAACCCCCCCTGATAAGCTGGTTTCTTAAAGGAACAGGAGGTCGTGTTTCAGTTTTCCCATCACATCCTGTTTGCTTACTCTTTTGTCTGGGCAAAAAAATAAATACTCCACGTAACGGCAACGAAAACCTGACAGAAGCAGCTTTAATGTGCAGTTCGGTGACCAACTGTTTAAAATGCAATGCTTTTAGCCTAAATCATGTTGTATTTCCACAGAGCCATGAAGGTAAAGTTACACTTTATAAGACAGGCTCCTTTTTCGATAGAGTTCACATTTTGCCTGAATTTTTTAAAGTGGCAACAGAAAATCCACTGCAAAATTTTGCTAAAAGGAACAAAACAGTGTTTCCTCTGGGACTTAAAAATGCGATGATTTCAGGTATGGAAAATATATAGCACTAAAATCCTAGCTGCAAAATATTTCTAAGTTACCCAATTCACTGATACTATGTTCTCAGCATCACAACACAGTAAAAATTTTGGTGACATCAAACCCTGACATCTCTACTTAAAAGGGAAGGGAAACACGGAGGCAGAAACGCTATTTCCGTATTAGCGGGGTTAGCGGTCTGACCCGAGCACTCTGCCACGGCCAACACGGAGCCACTGCAAGCCGACATCCACAAAAGGGAAAGGCAACCTGTTCCAAAGACATGTCCACATACAAAGTTCAGGAAGATTGAAGTTGCCTTATACTTAAAAAATTACGGTTGCCTTTTTTAAAAAGGTAGACCAAACTTTGCAGCCCACTGGAGCATTCGTTCACTTAAGGGGGCAAGGGCGCGCCGAGGTGCAGCCAAAGGTAGGGTATGTTCGCCCCGGAAAATGCGAAGTCACATTAATGTTACCTCCAGAGACTCTACAGTCTCTACATAAGCACTCGGATTTTTCAACAAACAAACAGACCGACCGTGACTCTATACATTGCTAAGTTTGCTATATTTTACTCTCTTTACTTAAGTTAGAACTGCTTATGTTTTAGTTCCTTGGCCCATCAAATATTACTGTCACTAATGCTTACCTGACCGAATAGCATCATTCAACTTGTTCAGTAAAGTGTAATTTTCACCTCTACCAAAAATTTTAACTGATTTATGAGAAAAACCAAAAGAGTAAGGCAAATTAAAGTGGTTCTTCTTAAAAATACTTTCAGTAAGTTTCCACAACAATTTTTTAAGTTAAACGTACGGTTTACAAAGCTCAGAATCTTGCAAGCGTCATTCCTCACAGAAAACCCATATACTACAACACAGACCCAACAAACTTGTTTTGAATACAAAGAGAAGTCTGTATGAAACTGAAAATGCACATAATTGCAACTAGACATGAATATGGAATAATACCCTGCAGAAGCCCAAACAGCTGCATCATCTATTATGCCTTTTAAGTGGACAAATTGAAAGAGCCAATTCACAGAGGCCTAGTCCCAAGATCCTTTGCAAGGATTCACTGCTGTGAATGCTCAGTACTTCACGAGTCAAGTTCAGGTTTTCTTCCCACTGTGTGGACACTCTTGCAAAAGAACACTGGAAGCAGAAGAGGTACAGGAGCAGGTACAGAAAGGGTACATAAATTGAGTTACAGCATAAAACCTGGAAAAGAAAACGTTTTAGATGGCCACAGTTTGATAGGGTTATAGAAAAAGATGGCAAACATTTAAATCTTAAAATGTGGCAAGCATAAAATTAGTACACAGTTACAGGAACCAAAAAACCTTTGCTCTGACATCAATTTTTCACTTCAGTCAATTATTTGTATAAAATAGACACCTATCACATACACTAAAATAATACCGGGACCCCTCTCGATCTGTAACCAATAAAGAGATATGGACTTAGCTATGCCGGATTGTTCGAAGATCTCTAGGACCTACTTGGAAGAACTTCATGGTGACAAATACCATTTTAGGTGGCTCACAGTTTAAAAATACGAGGATTTTGTTCCATTTCTCAATCAGTAGAAGAAAACAGCAAAACTAAGTAAAAGGAAAGCAATACCACGACCCAGATTATTTGAAAACAGTATCGCTTCATAGGAACAAGAGGCCTGCGAAAGCTCCAAGGCTCCCTGATTGCATGTGACAATACCACTTTTTGAACACTGAGTGTTCAAAGGATACACAGTATATTCTTGGTGGGGGAGGAGCTCAGAAGCTTCCCCAAACCTATTAACCGACCAGAGTGTAGAAGATAACAAGCCAGAACAACCTGGTCCCATCTCACTTTAAAAACACGCTCCCTAAAGAGGAAGGGCCCAGATTAACTTTTGGTCTGGTACAGAGCAGGATAGGGTGAAAGCTTTCTCAGTATCTTAAAGGGCTGCAAATAGCTCAAACTATTCCTCTTACAACAGAAATTAATCCTTGGCATGATCCCTGGACACCAACAGGTGGGTTTATGCAGTAGTTGATAAAAGGGCCAGCTTGACATTCTCAGAGCATGACCGGGTCACTAAAGATATGGTCTGAAAACCACTATCTGATGGGGGAAAAAATATATACACGTATACTTAAAGAAATATTTCCATGACAAATATACACTGCTTACAAAGGTGAGGCCCGTATTTGAGTTTCCAACTCCTGATGTGTGTCTTCCGTCCATTAGAGGAAAACGACAAAAGGTGAGCCCTGGCAGCAAGGGAGTGGTAAAGGCCCCTTCAGCAAACTACTAATCTCAAAGGGAACATTAAGGATAGAAAAGCACAAAACAAGCTGAGGTGTCTTTCTAGAAGACAATAAATTGCCTTGTTTTAAATCTAATGGGATAAACAAGGTCACCAATAAATGTAAACAAAAAAGGAACAGGGATCACAGTACCAGGACCAAAGTATAAATAAAGGAAAAAGCAATCACAGTACTCAACTCTTAAGACTGAATAACTGTAACGTTTCGTGTGCCAAATAACATACCACAGACGATCGAAGGAAACTGCTAGACACAGAAAAATGATGGAAAACAGACTGGCCGACTTGTAGGTCCCCTCTCTCCTTAGCAGCCTAAGCTAGAAAAAAATAAAAGATAAAAAGATAAATGATCCACACTAATTATCTAATAAGATTAATTTTTATGTAGTTGTCAAAAAAAAAGCTGTTTTTTCACAACAGGCATGGAAAAAGGTTTTTAAATTATACTCACAGACAGCTAACAATTTTGAAATGCACAAGGTGAACAGGTAACATCCTCGGATGAGTATAAAGTAGTGTTCAAAGTCAATACGAAGGTTATTAACTCATCAAACATTCTGAACCCCTACTACACACTGGGCACCACGAGCTGCTGTGGACGCCACCGCAAACTGCCCCGCCCCTGGAGAGACTCAGGGTCCAGAGTCAGCTCTGTTGTCCAATAGGGATGTGACAGGAACCACAGCAATTTTCGGCTTTCCGGGAGTCACGTTAAGACATTAAACTAGTTCAATTAACTGTCGTCATATATTTTACTTAACACAAACCACATAAAATGGCATTACTTCGATAAGTAATCATTTTTAAAACTGAGGTTGCCTTTTTCTTTTTTTGTACTGCAAATCAAGTTCCCATTTCACACTTACAGACCAACTCGGACTTGCCATATTTCAACAACCAGTAGCTACTTAAATTTCTGTCTCTGCTGTCCACACTAGCCATGTGTGCCTGCTAGGCAACTGGTATGTTACTAGTAGACTGAGGAACTGAACGTTTACTATTACTTAATTGTACTTAATTTAAATAGCCACAAGTGGGTACCTACCAGATTGGAAACAACAGCTCCAGCGGAAGAAACAGACATGAAATAAGACAAATCACACACACTTAATGAATTGCAGTTATCACAAGTGTTTGCAGAGGAAATGTCCGATATGAAATGAGTAAGTACAGCCAGCCTCTTATGGCACCTTTAAGGAGGGAGTCTTCAAGGAAGTCACAATTAAGCGAAAAGGCACAGCCTATGCAAAGGTCTTGAGTGGAGGAAAACTGAAAACACGGTAGAAATCATGAAGGAGAGAAGCAAGGGGTGAGACAATCTAACTTGTAGGAGGCTGACTCGGGTCCCGGAAAGCAGACAGGACAGGAAGGCGGGGAGCGGAAGCAGCCCTGTCTAGGACACAATGTGAGTCCCCCAAAGTAGCCTCCAGCAGCCCCACTGCCCGCTCAGTAAACTGCAGTCATGCCAACCTTCCGTCAAACCCTAGTCACGTCAAGCTCTGCGGCCCTCCTTGTGCCAGCGGCTCTCTGTGCTTGGAAGCCTCCCCCAGCTCTTTCTGGATCTTAGAACTCTGCGTCACAGTTCCGAATTCTCCGCGGCACAAGCTTTGGGCTCAAAACTCTTTATTTACAAGGCAACTCTTACCAGACAATTTTGCCAGAGACATTCAGTGTGCCGCCGTTATTATTATTATATCATTATTTTCATGTTCTGGAAGATTGGGGAAGCTAAAGAAAACTCCCCCAGCAAACCCTGGTACCCCATCAGGCTTAAATGTGACATCCTCACAAACACGTTCTCAGGACAGCCAATTAGCACCTTCCAATCTCTATCAGCACACCCAATTTCTTTCCTTCCTAGTACTTGCCAAAGTCCAAAAATTCTTTATTCATTGGTCTGTCGACAGCCTCGCTTTCCCAAAGACCGTGAACTCTGAAAGCAGAGGCCCCGGACAGTTCACGGCGGCAGCCTCAGTACCACGCACCCCCCCCCCCCCACCTCACCCCACCCCCAGCGCGGAGCAGCTGCCAGGAAGACTGGTAAGTAAATATTTGTCTGTCACGTGTCACGATGTAAGGATCACAGCTAAAGCCCTTCTCAAGGGAGAATTTAACAGCACTAAATTTTTTTATTGTTACACAACACAAACCATTAAGCGTAGAAATAGATTTTACGTTTTTAACGTAAAAATTCAACCCCCCCCCCCAAAAGTGAAGACCCTGAGGAATCAACTAAAAATCCCAAGGACAAAGCAACAGCCAAAAGCTGGGGGAGGAAAAGGGAGGGAGACTTAACAGCAACAAAATAAAAATACATTATTATGCCCAATTACTAAAACAATGCGTGCCAGTATCAAGTCCTTCATATTGAACAGAAGCTATAAAGAACCAAGTATATATATATGCTTTCAGTATACGGTAAAAGCTTTATTTCAAGGCAACAAGAAAAAGATTTTTGTTAATGGGGCTAAAACAACTAATTATCGAGGAAAAATAGGGGAGGTTATTTCACTTCACATATTACGTCAAAACAAGCCCCGGGTGAATAGAGAGAGGTAGATGTGAAAATGAAACCACAAAAGAACTAGAAGAAAACAGTTATCTGGACAAGAGAATCCATTAAGTACAAAAGTAAAGGAGAAGCCATAAAATTTCTTAAAAGGTAAAAACTCAAGTTTAAAAAAAAAACAAAGCACCGTAAGCAAACAGAAGGGAAATGAAGAACCAGGGAAAATATGTTCAGCGTGTGGCAAAACGCTGCTATCCTAAATCTATAAAAGAATAAAAAGGCATCGCAATGATAAAACACCACCCCAAATGAGTAAAAGACAAATTAGACGAAACAATACCCACCACTCCAGTCATCATCATAATTAATCTAAGAAGTACATCATGAATCTTATGAAAAGGGAAGGCACGAAAGAAAATCAAGTGTTGATAAGGATATAGAGGAGAAGACGTGTATTGTCTCACATTTTTTGGTACACTTTATACTGGTTTGGCCAACTGTGTATTATAATGCTAGTTAAATTTTTAAAGTAAGATTTGGCAATATTTCTAAAAAGACAAAAAATGTTCACTTGCTTTGACTCTGTAAGACAGATCGAATCCTAAAGAAAGATGTAGCTCTTAAGAGCGTCTTCACCACAGGGTGACGGTGACAAAAAGATAAAGCAACAAGTCACACCCAGCAGGTGAGGAACCACAGGAGGATGGAAATGGCATGTGCCCTGGCAGAACCCTGTCACTACCTGTGGCTCTAACTTCTGCCCTCAGGTCGAAGACAAGAACCAAGCAAACCACGTCAGAGGACAGGTTCTAGGAGAAGCACGGCAGAGTGACCCAGTGGGCAGGGACTGTGGCCTGTGAGCGCATCCCTGAAGGAGTGCCATCCAAGCAGAAATACGGTGGAGTGTGCCAGGCAGGAAAACCCAACAACTTTGAAGCCAGCAGCTCTGCATGCTCAGGAAGCCCAAACAGACCAGGACAACAGCGGTGCGGGGCTCGGGGACAAGGCAGGGCCGGCCTCCCAGGGCAACGCTGTCCCGACAGAGCCTGACACGAGTCCCAGCTGCATGTCACGTGGAAAACACGTATCGGATTTTGAGGCCAGTCTAAAAAAAGTTAAGTAGAACATCTTGATAACTTCTCATGCTAATTACTTACAGAAATCCTAATATTTTGCGTTTAGCAAATTATATCTCACCTGTTTCTTTTTTTAACGCGGCTATCAGGAAATTTTAAATTACTTATGTGGCTCCCGTTATATTCCCATTGGACATTACTGCTCTAGGGTCTAGGTGCCACAGTAAAAAGTTTCAATTTTATTTTGTGTATTGAAAGTCATCAGAGGGTGCCGAGCCTCTGATGTACACATTTAAATTACTGCCGTCCACAGGAGTAGCGCCCAGGCTACAGGAGAGCGGACACTGGGGCAAGGGTACCACGCGGATGACTACTGGTGCCATCCTGTGTACAACAGAGGCGCGGAGACAGATCGTCTTTGGGGAAAGTCGTGAAGGGAGAGGCAGTCTAGTGTGGTTTACGATTCCACTTTCAACCGTCCAGAATGTCCACGACCGAAAAGGCTGGGGGTACACTGGCCAAAACGTTAACAACAGTTATCTATTCTTTGTAACTTTCTATTTCTTCTGAAAGTTTGGGGGGAAAACACACATTGCCCTTAACACAAAAAGGAGGCCTTTTGAAAGATTTGAAGGATACATGCGTTTTTGGTAGGGTGTAACAGCCCTACCAAAAAAGCGCACCCTGCTCTCTGCAAACTACACATGCTGGCAAACTACCACACACCCCCTCTACTGGGTCCTTGAAGTCAAGTTACTCAGAGCTACGCATAAACGCCTATTACTCGCACTCGCCATTTTCCGGAACTGAATAGCCCCCTACCCCTGAGCACACTGCCGGGGGCCTGATGCGCGGCACACAGCTCTGGAGGCACACCTTGGGGTGCCCGCGGGGCCGGGGATAAGGGACTCAAAGGTACTCAAATGTGTGGTGAACTTATCCTAACAGCGAGCACACATCCTTCTCCAAAAACGTGCCACAGGACACACACGGTGTGAGCCCACAGAAGAGCACCCGGGTCCCAATCCTGTCCCGTAAAGCAAGGCTCTGCCATCTGACAGGTGCTTCCCTTACCCGAAGTCTGCAAAGCTAGGAGGATAAACTGAGGACAGGTTTCTCTTCCAGGAGTATGCTACGGAAAAAGAGAAGGTTTAAGGAATTTGCCAGAGATTACACAAAGCGGGGTGGCACAGAGTGCTTCATTTCACACGCAATCAAGTGTTTTTTTTCTACCGTATTTACTTCTGCGTTGAGAAAGTAGCGAGCAAATAAATGGTGCCCGACTTCGCAGTGTGGTTTCAAAGGAAAAGCGTCCTTACACGCACCTTGACGGGAATCTTTGTTTCTCCTGCACCTGTTCAAAACCTATTGGCCAATCGCTACGGCTGCGAATCTCCCATTAAAATACACCTATTTTCCTCCTGACCACCTAAGACTCCCTAGCGCAAGCTACCTGCATCGTTCACGCCAGAGAACGTCTGGCGCTCCTGCATCAGGAGCCAGAAAACAAGAAATGCTCCCAAGAACACGGCTGCTGATAGCAAAGCACGGTGCAAAATATTTCCAAGTGCCTAACCCTACTCGAGATGAACACAGTATCGTACAGCGAAGAAGTGATAGATGGCCACCCGCTCTTTTCACAACACTTAAAAGAAAAGCAATCTGGGGGCGCCTGGAGGGCTCAGTCGATTAAGCGTGTAGCTTTGGCTCAGGTCATGATCCCGCGGTTTGTGAGCTCCAGCCCAGCGTCGGGCTCTGTGCTGACAGCTCGGAGCCTGGAGCCTGCTTCGGATTCTGTGTCTCCCTCTCTCTCTCTGCTCCTCCCCTGCTCACACTCTGTCTCTCTCCCAAAAATAAAGATTAAAAAAAATTTAAAAAAAAAAGAAATATCTATTGGAGGGGCGCCTGGGGGCTCAGTCAGTTAAGCGTCTGACTTTGGCTCAGGTCATGATCTCCTGGTTCATGGGTTCGAGCCCCGCGTTGGGCTCTGTGCTGACAGCTCGGAGTGTGGACCCTGCTTCAGAGTCTGTGTCTCCCTCTCTCTGCCCCTCCCCCGCTCACGCTCTGTCTCCCTCTCAAAAATAAACATTAAAACATTTTTTTTTTTAAAAAAAGAAGCAATCTGGACAACCCACTGCTTGAATACACACCTGTAGGTGGTGGAAAAAACAGGGGAATGATAAACACCCAGTTGACTGGACTGGATTGATGACCTACGTAAGGGGGAGGGGGAACAGAGCAGATAAGAAACCCAGGGGCAGATCCAAGTTTTATTCCAGTTTCTGGTTTGGGAGCGACAAGTCCAGGATTTTCACTCTGTTTTTCTCTTTATACGCTGCGGGGCTGTGCGTTCTTCTGCGACAGCAACTATGTCTTTCGATACTTTTTTTTTTCCCCTTTGCTTTTCGGAAGACGGCTTTCCTGAGCGTTAACTGCTGTGCGGAAAGGCATCCACGCGGGACGGGGAGCCTGCGAGCACCTGGGGCAGACCCGCACGCCCAGGAAATGGTCACCGAAGCCCAGACAATAGCCCCTCCAGTCCCACGCTGGCCGCCGGCACCCCGCCCCCCGCCCGCTCCCTTCCTTCCACCGTAAAACGCCGACGGAAAAAAGTGGAGGCAGCCGGCTGGGTGAAGTCAGATGTGCCCATTTTGCAGGAACGGAGCCCTTCCCCCCGGAAGCTGCGGACGGCGGCCCTACGGTCACTAACCGCCTCCCCCCGCCCCACCCTACCGACCTCGAGGCCCCCGGGGTGTCACACGGCGCCCCTGCCCGGCCCCCCCGCAGGCCCCGACACACCGCTGCGGGGGAGGGGCGCTCGGGACCCCCGCCCCCCGCCCGCGCCGTGACAGGCGGGACCCCCGCCCCGGGGCCGCAGCAGGTGGAGGCCCGCGTCCCCGGGAACCCCAGGATCCCCGCTCGCCAACCGCTCGCTACCGGGCCGGGGGTCCGCGAGCGCAGCCCCCGGCCCGCCCCCCGCCCTCGCTTCCGCCCGCCCGGGAGCGCCGCGGCCGCGCCTCAGCCGGTGGGGGAAGGGAGCGGCCCCAGTCCCCCGGCCCCCCGGCCCCCCGGGCCCCGCCGCGCCGCTCACCTGGCGGCGGCCTTTCCCGCCTGCCGCGCTGCCCGCCGCCGCCGGTCGCCGCTGGAGAGTGGGGACAGGTGAGGCCGCCGAACTCCTGCTCGCTCCGGCCCCGCCGCCGCCGCCGCCGGCCCTCCGTCCGCTGTTTATTAAACTTTTCTGTTTGGTTGTTCGGCCTGTGACGCGGCCGCGGGCCCGAGCTCCGCGATTGGCCGACGCCCGGCGCTGACGCGGCGCCCCGCCCGCCGCCTAATTATTACCGACCGGGAGGGGCCGCGGGGCGTGCGCGCGGGGGGCGGGGCCTGGCGCGCCGGAGGCGGGGCTGGGGCCCGCGGCGCCAGGCGATTGGCCGGCGCCCCGCGCGGAGCCGCTCCCCCGCCCTTACCGCCTGGCGGGCGCTTCCTGAATTCGGCTCCGGTGGCTGCCCGCGCGCCGGCGGGGTTGGAGAGTGAGGGGGCCGGGGTCCGGCGGCGGCCCCCTCTGTCTGGGGGAGGTCCGTTCTGCCCCCGCCCGCGGCGCTGGGAAGTGTGTGCTCCACCTGCCAGTTGGGCCCGAGGGGCGCGGAGCCGGCCCCGCGTGCAACCGCGTGCCCTCAGCCCCGCGAGCGCAGGGTCCGAAGTCTGGGGGCGCCGGCGCGCTGAGGGGAGCGAGACTCGACGCGCTTGCCCACGAAGGCCCAAGTACGTGCACACGGGGACACACGCGCCCTCCCGAGACCCCGCCCAGCGGAGCGGTGCAAGCTGCCCCCGCAGTGTCCCGGACCCCAGGCTCCCGGGCAGCCCCGCGGGAGGCCCAAGATCACAGCTCCAGGGCATTCAGCCCCACCTTGAGGGAGGGTGGGGCCGACCGGCGGAGGCCGGAGGGTTCTGTTTTCAGATCGGATGTTTTATTCTCCGCGAGTTTTTTGCATTACTGTTGATGTTCAAAACTACAGTATCAGAATCCTAGGTATCTGGATTGCTGAGCTTTTTGGTGCTGTTTACGATGTAAAGCTTGAAGTGAGTACCTCAGTGTCTTCGCCCCAGTGGGGTCTCACTTTGGGGAGTCAGATCTTCGCGGGGCTGGCCGTGTAAAGGTTAGGTCTCCTGCAGCAGGACTTGGGGATAAGAAGTGGTTAACCATTGAGAAGATGCAGGCCAGAAAGGCTTCAAGGAGGAGGTGGCCTGCATTGGCTTTGCGCACTGCAGAGTGCATGGGGCTTGGCCATGCTGGGATCCCAAAGCAGCGTTTTCCTGCTCTCCTAAAGAGGCCGGAAGATACAATCGGGAGTTGAAGAACAGGGTGACCTGTTGTGAGGTGACCGATGCTTCAGGGCGAAGTAGGGAATGTCTGTCCCATGTCAAGTGGAGGCTGGTGTCAGCGGTAGAATGGGCACGGCGGTAACCTGCAGGGAGCTCGCCCAGGGCCTAAAGGTATTCATCGGGTGGGCATTCACGTTCAATTTTAAAAACACAAACCTTAGGTTAACCCATGAGAAGGGGATTTTGGCCAAGAGTGTCGTCTCTGATAACGGAGACCAGGTTATATCGGAGAAAGTCCCAGAAGCCAAATTGAGTATTTCGCTTTACTTGGTGGGAAATGGGAAGCCATAATAGAACAAAAAGAACTACAGAAAGGGAAATGGTGGGTTGTAACCATTTGGTGGGTTCTGCTGGAACCAGGAATGATTTTGCAGCCTGGTTTTCTTTCAGCTTCTTCACTGCCCTCCTGTCGTTGGAGAACTGTATGGAAAGAATTTAGGATCTTGGCCACGGTTCACATCCCCGCTCAGACACATTTTTGACTCGGTGATGTTGAGCCATACCCATAACTCCCTGGGTCTCAATTTTCTATTAGTTTGGGGAACATCAGTGAACAAAACAAAGATTTTTCTTTCTAACGGAGGGGATACAAGCAAAACAGTCATACGTTTTGTGTTGTTAGAAGGTGGTAAGAGGAGCACCTGGGAGCATACAATTTCGGCTCAGGTCACGATCTCGCAGTTCATGGGTTCGAGCCCTGCGTCGGGCTCTGTGCTGACAGCTCAGAGCCTGGAGCCTGCTTTGGATTCTGTCTCCCTTTCCGTCTGCACCTCCCCCTTTTATGTTCTGTCTCTCTCTCTCTCTAAAATAATTAAAACATTTTTAAAAAATGATGGTAGGGCACCTGGGTAGCTCGGTCAGTTAAGCGTCTGACTTCGGCTCAGGTCATGATCTCGCGGTTCGTGAGTTCAAGCCCCGTGTCGGGCTCTGTGCTGACAGCTCGGAGCCTGGAGCCTGCCTCGGATTCTGTGTCTCCTTCTCTCTCTGCCCTTCTCCCCCCCCCCCCCCCATGTGCTCTCTCTCTATCAAAACTAAATAAAAATGTAAAAAAAAATTTTTTTTAAAGATGGTAAGAGGTAGAGACAAGAAAACATAGAGCGGGGTTGAGGATGGAGAGGCAGGTTGTATTAAACACGCCGTCAGCATAGGCGTCACTGAGGAGGTGGGGTCTGAACAGAATTGTTAGCGGTAAGGGGGGTGACCTATGAAAAGAACCCAGGGGAAGAGCATTCCAGACTGAGAACGGTTGGGCACACGGGCCTCGAGGCAGGTGACCCGGGTAGGATACTGCTGCTGTGAACACTTGTCTACAGGTGTTTGTGCGCACACAGGTTTCCACTTCTCTTGGGTACGTACCTAGCACTGGAATTACTGGGCCGTTGTGGTGCTTCTGTTTTAATCCCTTGAGGAATTGGTAACACTGTGTCCAGAAGGGATGCGCTGTGTCACGTCTGCAGGGGCAAGGAGTGAGAGGGTTCAGTGCCTGCACACCCTTGGCCACACTGCTGCTCGTCTGGGTTATATATAGCCCACCCCAGTGAGGACCAGTGTCTGGTGGTCGTGATTTGCATATGTCTGATTGCTAACAATGTTGAGTGTCTTTTCATGTGCTTATTGGCCACGTGTGGATCCTCTTTGGAGACATGTCTATTCAGATCCTTTGCTCATTTTGAAATCGGGTTATTCGTCTTTTATTTGGGGTTGTGAGGGTTCTTTACATATTCGGAACACAAGTGCCTTATCAGATACATAATTCACAAATATTTTCTCTCATTTGTGGTTTGTCTTTTCACTTGCTTGATGATATCATTTGAAGCGTCGAAGCTTTTCATTTTGCCTTATCCTTTTCTTGAGTCCTTCTCTCCGCAACATCAACTTAGTCACAAATTTCACGGATTTGGCCTTAGAGATATCTCTGAAATGTACCCCCCCCTACCCACTGCCCTGTACACCCCCTTATTATTTCTGGCCTGAACTTAAGCAGTAGCCTCCAATCCTATTCTCTCTTGTAGGCCCCACCCTGATGGCCCTCCAGCTGTTTCCAGAAGGCTCTCCCTGAAACACAAATTGAACAGGTCAGACCTCTGCGGGTTCCGCATTCCTCCTGGCACAGGTCTCGAACTCTTCCAGTAAGAGTACCCGCACCATTTAAAACATTGGGTTGCAGGGCCGTGACCCAGACACCGTGAATCGGAATCTCTAGGGGATGAACCTGTGCATCTGGGTCTAATAAGCCCCCGGGGGGTTTTATTCTCAGAACAGTTATGCCTACAACAGTGGTTCTAAGCCAGGGGTGGTTTTGTTCCCCAGGGGACATTTGACAATGTCTGGAGACATTTTTGGTGGTTACACCTGGGGGAGGGGGTGTGGCTGTCACCCAGTGACTCCCTGCAGAGAACCGTCAGCCCCGAATGTCAATCGTGGTGAATTGAGAGCCCTGGCTGTGTTTGTAGGAGATAAAATACAAACCCACGTTTGAGTCTAACTTCTTGGTTCCCAACTCCATCAGAGGTCTATGGCTCTGTAAGAACCATCCCCAACTTAGTGGCTTGAAACAACAATTGACCTTTCTCATGATTCTGTGGCTGGACCGGGCAGTCCTGCTGTCCCCCGCCCCGGGCTCTTGCTGGAGACCGCTGAGCTGTGCACCTGTCCCGTTGGGTCTCTGGTTTCACGGGCGTTTCATAGTGTGGAGGTTTTGGAGATACAAAGGGTGTGAGCTTGAATGCCACTTCTGCCGTATTCTGCTGATCACAGAGGGTCACAAGCCTCAGATTCAAGGAGCAGGGAAAGAGACCCTACTTTTTAAAGCAAGGAACTCGCAAAGACTTTGTGGCCGTGTTAATCCACCAGCAGCCTACCTTTTCAATGCTGTCTCCAAGGGCCTGCCTCCTTGTCACCTCAGTGGGGGACGCGCCAGGGCCAGACGAGTCGGAGGCTCCGGGCAGTGGGGAGGAAGTACCCCCAGGAAAACTTCTCAGAGACTTGTGTTAGCAGGATGTCTCTTCTCGTGACTTTTCATCAGAGTCTAAACCAAAGGTTCTGAAACGTTTTAGGCTCGGGACCCTCTCACACTCAAAAATTATTGAGGACCACTGGGTGGCTCAGTCAGTTGAGTGTCCAACTCTTGATTTCAGCTCCGGTCATGGCCTCAGGGTCATGGGATCGAGCCCCGAGTCAGGCTCGGCATTGAGCGTGGAGCCTGCTGGGGACTCTTTCCCTCTGCCCCACCCCTCTCTTTCTCTCTCAAAAAATGAATAAACTTAAAAAAAATTATTGAGGACCCCAAAAAACTTTTATGTTGGTTATATCTACAAATGTTTATTGTATTAGAAATTAAAAATAAGACATTTTAAAAAATAAATATTGGTTTATTTAAAAAATATGGGGCACCTGGGTGGCGCAGTCGGTTAAGCATCCGACTTCAGCCAGGTCACGATCTCGCGGTCCGTGAGTTCGAGCCCCGCGTCGGGCTCTGGGCTGATGGCTCAGAGCCTGGAGCCTGTTTCCGATTCTGTGTCTCCCTCTCTCTCTGCCCCTCCCCCATTCATGCTCTGTCTCTCTCTGTCCCAAAAATAAATAAACGTTGATAAAAAATAGTAATAACTCGTTTAGATGTTATTCACGTTGGTGTTGCCTGGGTAGTACAGTCCCTTGAGCGTCTGACTCCTGATTTCGGCTCAGGTCATGCTCCAGGGTCATGGGATTGAGCCCCACATTGGGCCCCACGCTGGGCATGGAGACTGCTTGAGATTCTCTCTCTCTCCCTCTGCTTCTTTCTCGCTCACACACTTTCTCTCTCTGTCTCTAAAAATGTAAAAATAAAAATAAATTTCAGATGGAAATTAGCTATGTTTTCCAGAATACGAGTCAGTAAAAAGAATGACACCATGTTACATTTGTGCATATCTCTTTAAATTTTTTTTAATGTTTATTTATTTTTGAGAGAGAGAGCATATGAGCGGGAGAGGGTCAGAGAGAGAGAGGGAGACACAGAATCCGAAGCAGGCTCCAGGTCCCACGCTGTCAGCACAGAGCCCGACATGGGGCTTCAACTCACGAACTGTGAGATCCTGACCTGAGCCGAAGTCAGATGCTTAACGGACTGAGCCACCCAGGTGCCACTGTGAACATCTCTAACATTTGGCTTAACAAAAGGCAGCCTGATTCTCATTTGTTTCTGCATTCTCTCTGATGCAATACCACACATCACGTAGCCTCTGGAAAACTCTATTGTACGCTCATAAGAAAAAGGCAAATCATGACTTAGTATTATAGTAAAAACAGTTTTGATGTCACAGACCCCCTCAGACTGTTTCAGGGACCCCTAGGGGTCCATGGATCACACTTGGAGAACCACCCAGGCTGTTCCAACTTGCCCAGGCCGAAACTCCCTGACTCGGACGTGCTTCTGCCCATCCGTGAACGTTCATCACATCCATTTTCCAGCCCTTTTATGACCTTACTCTTGTGTAGGTTCTCTCGGCTTATCCCTACCAAACTCCTACTCATCCCTCAAAACCCCCTGTAAAGGCACATTACATGCTGAAGGCCTTCTTGACACCTTTAGGCAAAGTCAGGACTCCTCCCTTACGTGTTTTCACACACTCTGTCCCTCCGTCTGCAGTAACACTTACCCTCCTTAAGTTGAAATTCATCAGTCTGTATGTTTGCCTTCTTGTTAAGCCAGAAAGGTATTTTTCTGAAGTTTGGGGTTTTTTTTGTTTCATATCGGAATGAATTGAAGGTTGTAAATTGATCCGTGGGCAAATCGCTAATGAAGGACCCTGCCAGCTGTCCAATCCTCCCCTTCCTCTGGGTTCTGCTTGAGGCCTCCTTTATCATGTATTAACTTTTTGTGCATAACAGATGTCAGGTCTGTTATTCTGCCCCAGCACCGGTTCCGGCTTTATCGAAGCCCCGCGATAGGTTACCCACATCGGCTCAGAACAAGGTTCATTGTCCGGCGGGATCTGTCTTTCCATCCACTATGGCTCTTTTTCTTCTGAATTTTCCTAGAAGTTCTGATCTGTTCATGTCTTCAGGTTAACTTTGGAATCATTTTGCCAATTTCCAAGAAATAATCCTGCCAGGGGTGCCTGGCTGGCTCAGTCAGTTAAGCATCTGACTCTTGATTTCAGCTCAGGTCATGATCTCACCGTGTGGGTTCAAGCCTCGAGTCAGGCTCTGTGCTGACAGCATGGAGTCTGCTTGGGATTCTCTCTCTCTCTGCCCTTCCCCCTCCCTCCCTTCCTCGGTCTCTCTCTCTTTCTCTCTCTCTCAAGATAAATACAAATAAACTTTTTTTTTTTTTTTAAAGAAACAATCCTGCCGGGATTTTAACTGGGATTACATATGCCTATAAGGGTTTGGGGGAGCAGGGAGAGGAATGTGTATCTTCATAGAGTTTGGACGGCCCATCGAGAGGTCTGAGGGGGTTTCTTTTTTCATTTATTTGGCTTAAAAAAAGGCTCCCAACATATTTTGTTTCCTTAATTTTATATTAGTGAGTGAAATATTAAAGAGAAATGCACACAATCGTATTTCTCCTTAATGATTCACTCATTTATATAATGCTTTGTTGATACTGGGGATAAATTGTCAGTTTTTTTCTTATATTTTCAAACAGGTCATTGATGATATAATTGGTACTTAATTCTATATATCTTATTTTATATCTAAGCACTTAACTGATCTTTTTAAAATACTCTTTAATAGGGGTGCCTGGGGGTGGGTGCTCAGGTCATGATCTCACAGCTTGTGAGTTCGAGCCCCGTGTGGGGCTCTGTGCTGACAGCTCAGAGCCTGGAGCCTGTTTCAGATTCTGTGTCTCCCTCTCTCTCTCTGCCCCTCCCCCGCTTGCTCACACATCTCTCTCTCTCTCTCTCTCTCAAATAAACATTAACATTTTTTTTGCAATACTCTAATAATTTTTCAGTTGGTTGCTTTCCCTCTTCCTTTCTAATTTATATCCTTTTTATGTCTTACAACTTGTAGCCAGATTTGTCCAAGCCAAATTAAATAATATTGACCATATCTGACACTTGACTAATTTCTGACAAATGCTGACACTTTTTTAAAACAATGATGCCAAGGAAACAACTTTTATGTGTCTACCTAGCGTTCATGGGAAACGGCTGTCGATTGTATGTCTGTGTTCTCCGCATCTGTCAAGACCCCACTAAGATCCCCTTCATCTGATCTGTAGTCATACAATAGCACATGAGTAGGCTTGCTGACACTGCCTTTTTCTTTTCACCTTTATCTACCCGATCTAGCCCAGTTCATCATCAGTGTCAAGTTGGCTTGCATTAAATGATTGTAAACGCCGTCCGGCTGGGGCACACGCTTCCTTCTGTGCTGAGCCGGGCGGCTCTCTTGGGCCAGAGGATGCTTACCCCCCCGAGAGAGAGCACGGGCAGAGGAGTCTTGGCCGGCCGTGCCCACCGTGGTCCTGTCTTACCCACGTTGGCTCTCTTCTCTCCCCTCTGCAGACAGGAAGGGGCCGGTCTGCCCGGTGATGGGCTGGCGTTCAGACACTCCCCTCCCAGCAGCAGCAGGGAGGATGCCCTCGGGGAAACTGAGGCAGCAGGTCCCACCTCTGCCCCCACCACCCCTGGGGCCCAAGGTCCACCTGCTGGGAGCTGATGGGGCAGGAGCACCCATCACCTCACCCACGCCCGACGGCCACCCGGATGGTGAGTGTGCTCGTAGTGTCCTTCCTTCTCCAGGATGCGCGGTCTTCATATTTGGACTTTCCAACGGTGTTCGTGGGAACTTTCTCCGTCTCTCCCTGGCTCACTGGTCAGGCTTCTCGCTCCATGTTTCATCAGTTTTGATAACTTTTTAAATTAGAAAATGGCCTGTTCCATTGAGATTTTCAAATGTGTGCGTGTACGTCTACACCGTGAGCCCCGCCGCCTCCTGAGCTAGGGGGTAAGGTCACTGAGAATCGCAGACCTCACTCCTGAGGACCCCGGTGGAGCCGTGCTCAGCTTGGGGTCACTGACTCTAGTCGATGGGCCTCTTTGAGGGCCTGAGGGCAGCTGTAGATTCTCTCCCTAGAAAACTGCGTTGACCGTACGCGAGGCTTTTCCGTCTGGGGTAGAAAATTCCCGCACCTCCCACGCCCCGTCTGTGGGCCACAGGCCTGTGCCCCTGAACTCCACAGCTAGGAGTCCCAGGGGACAGGCAGTTGTCAGCTGCTAGGTTTCGTCCTCACGGGTCCAGCTGGCAAGGCCGTTCTGACTGTGAGATGAGAGTGTGGGGCACCTGGTGGCTCGCTCAGTGGAGCGTTCGATTCTTGGTTTCAGCCCAGGTCATGATTCCAGGGTCATGGGATCGAGCCACACTTCCAGCTCTGTGCTGACCGTGTGGAGCCTGCTTGGAATTCTCTCTCTCCCTCCCTCCCTCCCTCCCTCCCTCCCTCTGCCCTTCCCCTGCTTGCATGCTCTCTCTCTCTAAAGAGAGAGAGATTTATATTTATGTTAGATCACATCTATGTGTTTATATTTATGTGTTTATATTTATGTTAGATCACATCTAGTTTATATTCTTTACAAGGCTACTTTGATTATTCAACGCTCAATTTGTTGAGCATAACAAAATTTCTTTGTTACGAGTTAGTATGATTGGACTGTTTTCTGGTCTCAGCTGTATTTCTCATTTTTAATTTATAAATTGGGTACTTGGATTTATACATCAGGCTTGTGTCCTTGGCTAATGTGAGTCTGCCTTGAGAAACGAATCTCATGGAGCGCCTGGGTGGCGCAGTCAGTTAAGCGTCCAACTTCAGCCAGGTCACGATCTCGCGGTCCGTGGGTTCGAGCCCCGCGTCAGGCTCTGGGCTGATGGCTCAGAGCCTGGAGCCTGTTTCCGATTCTGTGTCTCCCTCTCTCTCTGCCCCTCCCCCGTTCATGCTCTGTCTTTCTCTGTCCCAAAAATAAATAAACGTTGAAAAAAAAAATTAAAAAAAAAAAAAAAAAAAAGAAATGAATCTTGTGACCGAAGCAGCCTTCTGAGATGCAAGGCGGGCCTGATGTGATAACCACATCAGGGCAGGAATGCTGCCTCAGGCAGCCTCTCAGGGGATGTCCCACTTGCCCCATCCAGTCGACGTCCCAACAAGCACTGTGACAGCGGACGTGGGCCATTCTCTGCACCTAAAACTCTCCTAACCCACCTGTGTACCCTTGCCTTTATTCTAATGGTAATTACCAGGCTACAGCCCCAGAGTTCAAATGATTGTCTGGTTTCATTTTCATTTTAAAAATGCACCATCTTGGGGCAACCTGGATGGCTCCATTGGTTAAGCGTCTGATTCTTAATTTCAGCTCAGGTCACGATCTCACGGTTCGTGGGTTCCAGCCCCGCATCGGGCTCTGTGCTGATGGTGCAGAGCCGGCTTGGAAGTCTATCTCTCCCTCTCCCTCTCTCTCTCTCTCTCTGCCCCTCCCCCACTCATTCTGTCTCTCCCTCCCTTTCTGTCTCTCTCTCTCTCCCCCAGAGTAAGTAAATAAACTTAAAAAAAAGTCTATACTGCGAAACACTAGGAAGTAGAAAAAAGTAAAAATATACATCTTCTATTTATCAGTTCTAGTCTTTTTTATAGCTAATTGATTTAAATACTTGACCTTAATTCTCTACTTCCTAGTGGTGTCCTTAGGACATTTCCCCCTTCTCCTGAATCTGCCCAGTGGGCGTGTCCTCTTGTTCTCTCTCTGATACAGAAGTTACAGAAGAAACTTCCCTCCAAGGCCAGCAGTGCCTTGTGGTGCGCACGTCCCGCACTGATTTCCACGCCGGCTCTGTCTCTCCCCCAAGAGCTCCTCTCATTTGTATTTTCAGAGTATCCCTTCTTTTACTCCATTTCAGTCTGAGAAAGTGTCTGGGGGACACAGACAATGAGGTATCCAGGCCGGGCTTTTGGAACAGATAAGGGACGGTGGGTCAGAACCAAGGAAATCTGGATCAGGTATGAAGTGCAGTTAGTAACAATGTCTGTGTCCGTATTGATTCATGGATCGTGACGCATGTTCCATAAGATGTTACCAACAGGGGAGGGTAGGCGTGGAGTAGATAGGATCTCTCTGCACTGTTTTCATGTCTTCTCTATCAATCTAAAAGTACTCTAAACTTAAAATTGTATTGAAAAAGAAAACCTCTCTGTAACCCCTCAGACGCTCATCAGAACCTGTTTTTTTTTAAATGTTTATTTATTTATTTATTTATTTTGAGAGAGTGTGCGTGCCTATGAACAGGGGAGGGACAGAGAGAGAGAGAGGGAGAGAGAGAGCATTCCAAGCAGGCTCTGCACTGTCAGTGCAGAGCCCAGTGCGGGGCTCGATCCTATGACCCTGGGATCATGACCTGAGCCAAAATCAAGAGTTGGAAGCTGAACCGACTGAGCCCCCCAGGCGCCCAGAATCTGTTTCCTCCCAAAGGCCTCACAGGCGTCAGTGACCTGTCTTGCCTGGGCCTGGGGCCAAGAGACCTCATTAGGGGCCACTTAGTGAGTAAGACGGGGGCTGCCCGGCCATCTCCAGAAGCCGATACTAATGGAGGCGGGTGCTGAGTGTTTCCTGTTTGTCCCACAGGGACTGCCCCCAGGAGCGTCCAGTTGTGGGAAACACTGGCAGGAGACGGGAGTGAGAAGGACCCTGAGGCCTGGTTACTTGTTCCTGAGATCAGCCCTGCTGGGTCACGGAGGTGAGAGCGTCTATGGAAGGCCTGTCATCGTGGCCTCTTGCGTTCAGCTCTCCCCATCTTGGTTCTGGTAACAGCCTTCCCCTCCTGCCCTTATCAGCCCGGAGCACAGCCTGCCCTCGGCACCACGGGCGTGGGGCTTATCGGTGGCACCTGGCGACCCCACCAATGCCTGGGTAGCAGACACATACATGCTGGCCCTCGATAAATGTTTGTCAGACGAACGGGCCGGGCACTGAATCACGGAGTGGTTGCAGTCACACGCGAGCCTTGTGACTTGTGGCCACACCGCCGGTGGTTAGAAGACTGTGCGGTTGGCGCTGGGCACAGCTGATGGCTCCTCTGGGGGGACCAGGCCAGGGATCTGGGGCAAGTTGTTGAAGCTGGCCGGGCTCGATTCCTTCTCTTTCGAGTGGGGATCGTACTGTCGTCTTCACTGAGTTGATTAAATGAGAAACAATTCACGCAGCGCGTGGCACGAAGATAAATGCTCTGTAAACAGTAGTCATACCTGTGATCTAACCCAGGCATGGCTAAAATCACACGGCCTTGTGCAATAGGTAATGAGGGAGGACAATTAACACACAAACGTAATTGGCAAGTAAAGTTGTAAACACGTCCCACCCAGCGAGTAAGCAAACAAACACAGAGTCAAACAACAGTGAGACACCGTGTCTTGCCTCTAAAGTGAGCAAATCGCTGTAGTGATACTTAAAGCTGGAAAGGACACAGTCAGGGACACTCAGCCATTCAGTGTGGGGCTCAAAAATACCAGAATGCAATAGTTTCAAATTAAAAAAAAAAAATGTTTATTTTTGAGACAGAGACGCAGAGTGTGAGCAGGGGAGGGGCAGAGAGAGAGGGAGACACAGAATCCGAAGCAGGCTCCAGGCTCCGAGCCGTCAGCACAGAGCCCGACGCGGGGCTCGAACCCACAAACAGTGAGATCATGACCTGAGCCTAAGTCGGATGCTTAACCGACTGAGCCACCCAGGCGCCCCGACCTTGTATTTTATAATCTGAAAGGGAATTTCCTAAAAACCAAAAAGTTGAACAAAGAAAAACCTAACAAAACTGTATGGTATGATCACTGGTTGGTAAAAGTAAGCAAAACTTTGTGTATGGAGAAAAATCTGGGAAAAACGAGAATTGAGTGGAAATTGGATGTTAAATATCTTTCTTCCTCTTCTGAATTTTCCATGTTTACAGTTAAGAATGAGTATTACTCTGGTGCTAAAAGGAAGCATAATCTTTTAAGTTTTCTTAATAGCACAGTTAGATGTGCTCACAGGTGGTCATTTTCAAGGTGAAGACACTAACAGCCCAGCAGTGGATTGGGTGCCACCAGGGGCCGGCCCCCAGCTGGGTCCCAGGGCTCCTTGCTTTGAATATTTGGATTTAAACATTTAAATGCTTTGAGTACAGCAGATTGCCCTTAGTAATGCAGGTGGGCCCCATCTAATCAGTTGAAGGCCTAGGTAGAACAAAGACTGACCTCCTCCAGGCAGGAAGGAATTCTTCAGCCAATGGCCTTAGGACTTGAACTGCACCATAGGCTCTTCCCCGGCTCTACAACCTGCCAGCCCACCTGCAAATTTTGGATTTACCAGCCTCCAGGATCATACAGGCCAATTTCTTAAAAAATACCTTTCTTGCACACACTCTCTCTCTCTACACAGATACACCCTATTGGCTCTCTTTCTCTGAAGAACGCTGACTAATATGAAGCCCAAATAGAAAATGTTTTAGGCTTTGCGGGTCGTGCAGTCTCCGTCCCTCCCCATTCCTCTGCCACAGACAATATGTAAACACATCTCAATCTGGGCACTGGTGACATTTTGGGCTGGATACTCCTTGTTGTGGGGCCATCCTGTGCACTGTAGGGTGTTTAGCAGCCTCCCTGGCCTCTAGCTTCCAGATACCCATGGCAGCTGTCGGTCATGACAATCCAGGATGTCCCCTGGGGGGGGGGGGGGGCAGAGAGGAGACATACCCTCACCCTCACTGAGCACCGTTGAAGTACATGAGTGAGCCTGACTGCGTTCTAGTGGCCTGGGGACTGGAGTCTGCCGACCCCGCTCTGGGCAGTGTGGTCTTGGAGCTTTGCAGCAGGGGCCCCGTGGTTGGGAGTGTGGGGACACGGTAGGAGCCCTGTGAGGTCACACGGAGCCCGGCCACATCCCAGGTCTGCCGCCCGTTCCTGAAGGTGCCGTTGCTCTGATGAGGGCAGGTCTCAGAGCAGCCCAGTGCTCTTCTGTGCGTCCCAGCGAGGTCGGAGGGCTGGGGAAGACGGGGTGTTGGGTGCGTGGCCACGATCCCCTGGGCCACCCTCGGCACCGTCTCCTCCTCAACGACCCCAGGGTCTCCCCTCGGGCGAGAACCGTAATAACGGTTTCCAGGTAGCAGGAGGTTTACCAGCCCGCTTCAGGTGGGAGCAGTGTCTGGGGCTCATTGGCGACTTTCTCTGGCCCGGTGTGCGGACGGATGGACAAGGCAGGCACCTGTAGACCCCCGGGCGGAGGGCGGGGTCACCGAGGCTACACAGGACGGGGTCATGAGCCGTGACCTGGCCTTGTGCTCCGCACGCTGGGCATGGATCACTCCCTCAAAGCTTGGCCCAGAATGAGCCCCATGGTCATTTGTGTCCCAGCCGAGGACTTCCTGGTCACGCTCGGGGTTGACCTAGCCCCACTCCAGCTATGTCTGACAGCATACAGCCGCCCCTAGGGAAGCCCAGCCCTCCAGGAGCCCTTGGCAGGGCCTCAAATGCAGGGGGTAAGCAGCGAATGTGGTCGGGCGGCTGCCTGCAGCACCTGGGACAGCTCTGGAGCAGAGCACCTGTGGGCAGGCCCCGCGCCCGCGACCCTGTGCCACAGTCACTGGAGACTTCACGGGCCCACCGAGGCCCAGGCCCACGAGGGAGGAGAGGGCCTGGGTGGTCTGGCTTGGCCAGCGTTTGAGAACCCTGGGTTAAAGCCTCACCTCTGACCCTCCAGGCCCTACTGGCTCCGTATTGCCACGTTAGCAAGACCCCGAGATCTCTTTACGTGACCTGCACTTGGGGAAGTGCTAGCCTGGATCGTAAACTCGCAGCGTGGATGTGGGTGGGCCCCGAGAACAAGGCTCGGGCCCCGAGAAGCCTTAGCTGAGCAGCGCCGGCCACCAGGACCAGCTTGGGGCAGGGTCACCCTTCTGAACCGACAGGGAGATGACAGAGTCCAGTCAGACAGAATGAGCTCCCTGGCGGGGAGAGGCAGGAGGGGCCCATTCCCTGGGTCCGGGGCCGCAAAGACATCTTGGGAAACGTCAAAGGCCGGGACCGTTGTGGCAGACGTCAGGCACGGATTCCGTTTGCCAGGACCCTCCCGGGCATCTGTGCGCTTGGCCTAGCCTTCCTGGCCCAGGCCAGCAGCTGCCCGAACCCTGCGTCCTCTGCCTTTGCTCTGCCTTAGACCTAAGCTCAACCTTCAGATCCGATGACCCAAACCAGCTTCTCAGTTTTGCGAGTCCTGGTGTCTGGCCGCACTCACCGGCGGTGGCCCCAGGAAGCGACCCCCGAAGACCCCACCCCTGCCCAACCGCAGCCTGGCATTGGGAGTCTGGGGGTGGAGAGTGTCTATGAAAGCCCCTCGGCCGTGCTCACAGAAGCCCTCTGCCTGGCTCCTCTTTCCAGTTCCCCACCGGCGTCCTCCAGGGCTGCCCTGTAAGATCTCCACCACTCCTTATGCTGGTCACTGCTCTGTCCCTGTGGTTCCCCCATACCCCGCCCACAACTTGGTCCACAGTCCTAAACAGATCTTCCTCACATTGTCCTGATTTGAGCAAGCCCCCTGTTGGGAGCCTGCCAGATGGAGCAGGGAAGGGTCGCTTCCTTCCGGAGAGCTGTCGCCCCAGCCCCAGCGATGCCCGCTAAGCTCGCCAGCGTCGGGGCGTCCCAGTCTTGGAGTGTGGCACACACGACCAGGGGCTCCCTTCCAAGAGATGACCTTCCCACCAGCAGGCATGACCCGGCCAGGAACCAGACGCCAGAAAGGGAGTGAAATCCCAGATTTCAGCAAAGGCTAGGGGCTCCTGTCTGTGCAGAGCGCGGCAAGATTCCTTTTCTGGCCACGGAAGCTGGGCTCAGTGACCCAGACGGTTCCTTCCAGCTGTGAGGCTGCGAGCCTGCAAATGGCCCCCGCTCCTCTGACCCCCTCGTCACGCTCTCTGGGTCCCCAGGACACGCTGGTGGCAAGTGTGCTGGTCGGGAAGGAGAAAAGCAAAGATCGGTGTTTCTCCTGCCTCATCAGCTGGCTGCCTGGGACTGACCCCAAAGCTACAGGGTGCGGGTGGGGGCAAAACCCACAGGGCTGCTGGCTCAGAGGGTTGGGAAGGTCAGCGTCAGATTTCCCGGAGGAGGCGTGGGGTAACGCAGGATCCCCCGCTGCAGGACTTCAGACCCTGGCGACAGGGCGGTCGGAACATGGAGGTCTGCCAGGGAGGTGGGGACACAGCACTGGGCCAGGGGAACCCGGCAGGAACGAAGCCAAGGGGTGGCAGGGGCGGCCTGCTGTCAGATCCTGGCCGAGGGGCCTGGGCAGCGTCCAGAGTCCCCATGGGGTGGGAAATTGAGAGAGGACCGGGTTCCAGGCAACACGGTGTTCTCGGTTGGGACCTGGGGGTCCTGTGTGCAAATGGCTGCAGAGGAGACCAGAGACAGGAGGTACATGGCCTGTGTCATGCTCACACTATACCCTAGGACCTCTGCCAGCTCCCTCATCACGGAGCCCCTTCCTCACGAAGCGCCCTGCTAGCTGCTGAGGGTGGAACGATGCCCGGGAGCAGCGGGTCGTGCGCCTCGCCTGCGAGCTCAGAACTGTCCCTCTGCCTTCGTGAGCACAGCCTCGGCGGGCCAGGGGCGGCTGAGTCAGCAGGTGGCAGGTCTGATGGCCTGGATCCTGGCAGCTGGGGCCGGCAGGCTGCCAGTCACAGAGCTCCTCCCGTGCCAGCCCAGCTGCCCAGGAAAGCGTGTGGGTGTGGACCCAGCCAGTACAGCAGAGGGCTCAGGCCGTAGGTGACCAGCTGTCCCAGGTTACCCACGACTGAGCCGCTCCCAGCAAACGGGCACAGGCGGTCACTCAGCACAGAGTGGTGAGGCCCTAGGATTGAGGACCTCGGGCAGCTGGGAATGCAGAGAGGCCAGGGACTGAGTGAGGCCGTGTCCCCAGGGAGTAATTGCTGGCCCCAAGGCAAAGCCCCCAGGCGGGACCCCTGGAGTCCAAATGCTGCAGGGATCCTGTTTGTTCCCAGCCGCCCTGAAGGACCACACGGCTGGCTGCCTGGGGGACGCAGAGTTCGTAGCATCTCTGACCCCAGTTCCTCCAGTGGTGGTTCATTGGTCACTCTTACACACGAGGAAGTGGAGTCAGAAGGGCGTTGAGGGTCAACTGTTCCACGGTTTTGGTTTGGGTGTGGGCTCCCAGGATCCCCTGGGTGCCGTCTTATCACGGTGACTGTACGTGTTTACCACGTACCGTCTTTCCCACCGGATTCTCCTGCAGAATCTCCCGTGTGGTGTCTTTGCATCTTGCACACCCGAGGCGCTCAGTAAATGTTTACGGAGCGAACACACAGATGCAGGCTCGCTGTTGCAGGGACCAGGGGCCGAAGGGCAGACGGAGACGGTGCAGCTGGTCATTCTGCATAAGGCAGGACCAGGGGACCGGAACAGACACCACAGGAAGCCTGGTTTGAGGCAAGGAAGCGGCCTCACGGTCATCCGTGGTGTTGCTAGAGTTCCTGGCAAAGGTTGCGTTTGTTTAGGCCCCCCCCCCCCCCCGCCAGCTGGCCTGCCCGCCGGGTCCTGTGCCCTCCCCCTTTCTTGCTGGCCGTTCGTCCCTCCAACACCCACGTGCTGCACCCCACTGAGGGAGCGCTGGGCTCCCCACAGCACTGGGAAGTGCGCAGAGGCTCTAGAACGGGGAGTCCCCCACCGCAGGGGTGCCTGTGCCCCGGGGGCACTCGGCACAGAGAGACACACACAGACTTGCAGAGCCACGATGCAGGGGACAGTCGGTGTCGGTGAAGTGCCGGGGGGGGGGGGGGGCCGTGGCGTGACCGGACAGGTGTGAGCCGGAAGCCTGAGTAGGCGGCATGCTGTGGCCGTGACGTGGAGCCGCCCTGTGGCTCCTCCTGCTTGGGTCCTCTGCCCCTGTGTCCTTGCTCACCTCTGCGGGCTCCGGGCTCGGCTGCCGTCGTGACTCACCAGCGCCGCGGGCGTGTGTGCGCTCCACTTGGCTCTCAGCCCTTCCGCGCCCACCGACGCTGGCAGCCGTCTCACTCCTCCCAACTCCGCCCTCTCCTGCCCCGCTGACTTTGATGCTTGCCGTTTGCCTTCTGTGCCTGCCAGCTCATGAATTATTTATATGCTGTGCTTCCTCCGCGGGCCACCTTGGCAAACAAGACAAGTTCCTGTGGACCTCATCGTGGCGAGGGCTGGGACAATAAGCGGTCGGTCATACACAGTGTGCCGTGCGCTGTGCTGGGCGTAAGCACTGTGGCCCCGGGGCTGGAGCGGGGCTGGACGCGGCAAGCCTGGAGTCAGGGAGGGCGTCAGGGAGGCTGCAGCCCTATTTCTGGCGTGTAGACCCTGCCATGCCTTACAGCTTCATGCCTTGTCCGCCTGTCCCCTCGCCCACCCTTTCCCTTAGTCGTTTATTCATTGGCTCATTCACAGGCCATCCGAACACCTGTTATGTGCCAGATGCTGTGCTAGTCCTGGGAATACACGATGAAAAAGATTTGTCCTGTGCAACACTGGACTTTTAGGTTCCCACACGTGCCCCTCTCCTCCCTGCTTCACTGCTCCCTCTGCCTGGAAGATCGCGGTCCCACCCTCCACCCCTTTCCTGGTTTACTGCCTCCACCCTTTAGACCTCAGTTCAAAGGTCACCTCCTCGGCAGAGGATTCCCTGCCCCCTTGACCAGTTTAGGGTCCCATTATGATGCTCTCATAAAAACCTGTCATTTTTCTTTCATAGCACCTGTAATTATGTATTTCTTAGTGGGACTATTTCACTAATGTTGGTCCTCCCAATCACCTGTGTAGAAACTCATTTGTTATAGTTTTTACACTGTTTAGCACATGGTAATGGTGTAATAAATACAAATTGGATGGATGGATGGATGGATGGACGGATGGATGCATAAGTGGGTGGATGGATGGATGGATGAGTGGGTGGAAGGATGGATAGGTGGGTGGGTGGATGGAAGGAAGGATGGATAGGTGGGTAGATGACAGGGATGGATGGATGGATGGATGGATGGATGGATGGATGGATGGATAAGTGGGTGGATGGAAGGATGGATGGATAGATGAGTGGAAGGAAGGATGGATAAGTGAGTAGATGAAAGGATGGGTGGATGGATGGATGGATAAGTGGGTGGATGGAAGGATAGTTGGGTGGATGGATGGATAGATGAGTGGGTAGAAGGATGGACGGGTGGGTGGGTGGGTGGGTGGATGGATGGATGGATAGGTGGGTAGGTGGATGGATGGAAGGAAGGAAGGATGGGTGGATGGATGAGTGAGTGGAAGGATGGATAGGTGGGTGGATGGAAGGATGGATGGATAGATGAGTGGAAGGAAGGATGGATAAGTGAGTAGATGAAAGGATGGGTGGATGGATGGATGGATAAGTGGGTGGATGGATGGATGGATGAGTAGGTGGAAGGATGGATAGGTGGGTGGGTGGATGGAAGGATGGATAGATGAGTGGAACGAAGGATGGATAAGTGAGTAGATGAAAGGATGGATGGATGGGTGGATGGATGGATGGATAAGTGGGTGAATGGAAGGATAGTTGGGTGGATGGATGGATAGATGAGTGGGTAGAAGGATGGACGGGTGGGTGGGTGGGTGGGTGGATGGATGGATGGATGGATGGATAGGTGGGTAGGTGGATGGATGGAAGGAAGGAAGGATGGGTGGATGGATGAGTGAGTGGAAGGATGGATGGGTGGATGGACTGTTGGATGGATGGTCAGTCGGTTGAATGGATGGATGGATTGAAGGGCGGATGGATGGATGGTTAGTTGGATGAACTGGAACTGAGGCATAGTGAAGGCAGGGACCAGTTAGGGGACTGATCCAGGAGTCAGGGAAGGAAGGAGGTGAGGATCAATGTATAAGCCAGAGTAGTAGAAGTGGGAAAGTTGAGGAGAGGGTCGACAGGAAGGAATCTGCAGGATGTGGCCTCTGGTTGGGTGTCAGGAGCAGTGCAGAGGGAGGAACACAAGGTGACAGCCGGGATTCCGACTGCAGGCTAGGGAGACTGAAAGTAAGAAAGAGCGGTGCCTGGGCGGCTCAGCCAGTTAGGTGTCCAACTCTTGGTTTTGGCTCAGGTCCTGATCTCACAGTCTGTGGCCGAGCCCCACGTTGTGCTCTCTGCTGACAGTGCAGAGCCCGCTCGGGAGTCTCTGCCTCCCTGTCTCTCTGCCCCTCCCCGCTCACGTGCTCTCTCCCTGTGTCAAAAATAAAATAAATAAACAGTAAAAAAATAAAAATGAAAAACATAAAAGAGAACAGGTTTGGAGGTGTGGGACAAAGATGTCCTGCCAAATTTGAGGTACCTGCTGAGGCGACAAAGTGGGCATTTTAAATTCTTTTTGGCCACTGCAAAAGTTAGGACAATACTAGCTTCCCTGAGAGAGAAACTCCAGCAGACCAGCGGCCTAACACAATACAAGCTTTTATTTAAAACATTCTCTTTGGTCCCCGTGATAGTCCGGTACACGTCTTCCTGTTCAGCCTGATGACGTGCTGACACAGAGGTTTAGGGACCCAGGGCCCTTGCATCTTGTGGTTCCACCATCTCCTTGGGCCTCAGAGCTGAGGGAAAGAGACGGGAGAGCACTCGCCGGCTTCTCAGCCACCTCGGCCCCAGAGGACCACCCGTGAGGAGAGCCTACCTCACACCGTACAGCCAGAGGTCCAGACTTGCTTGCTCAGGCTTCCTGGAGTCCAGAGCACGGACACCGGACCAAGGCCCTGACACTCAGGCGTGCCACCCCCACACTTCGGCGGGGACCCTGACCAGCAGCCCAGCAGAGCCCATCCAGTGAGGGAGCCTACGCCCGAGGCCGTGGGGGTGGCTCTCCTGGCTGCAGCGTCCACCCACCCGCTATCCAGTGGCCCTGAGACCGTGCCTGGGTCCCCTGGTGGTGGTTCTGTGCTGTGATCTTGGACACCGCTCTCTGCTGTGTGGTCTGCTTGTCCTTCTGGAGTCTCTGAGAGCTACTTACCGCCTTTTTTTTTTCTAAGAAGTTTATTTTTTTGTTTTTATTATTATTAATGTTTGTTTATTTTTGAGAGAGGGGGGGGAGACACAGAATCCCAAGGCAGGTTCTGCCTGGACAGCAGAGACCTGACGCGGGACTCAAACCCACGAACCGCGAGATCATGACGTGAGCCAAAGGTGGATGCTTAACCGACTGAGCCACCCAGGCGCCCCTACTTAATATCTTTTTATTTTTTAATGTTTATTTATTTTTAAGAGGGCGGGGGGGGGGGACAGAGAATGAGCGGGGGAGGGACAGAGAGAGAGGGAGGCACAGAATCTGAAACAGGCTCCAGGCTCTGAGCTGTCAGCACAGAGCCCTATTCGAGGCTCAAACTCATGAACCGTGAGATCATGGCCTGAGCCAAAGTCAGACGCTCAACTGACTGAGCCACCCAGGCACCCCTACTTAATACCTTTGTAAATAAAGTTTTTCTGCGTACATTTGCCAGCGGTGTTTTCTGTTGCTTGTGAGCAGACAGACCAAGAGTAAGTATACGGTAGCAGCTGGAGGCCCTGAGCTTGGGAGACTTGGGCCAGAGCCTCCCCTGGAGGTGTTTGCAGCCATGGGAGGGGACAGGGTGGCTCTGGGAGTCTATGTCACCATGCTGGAAGACAGCGTGGTCTGGAGCCTCCGCACATGAGTAGGGACTAGGAGCTCACAAGGCAGGGAAGGAGCTGTCTGTGCAGCTCTGTTCCTGGTCTCCCCCCCCCAACCCCTACCCGCCCAAAGGCCCTGCCTGGGGGTTTGCCCTTTGGAAAATCAACTCCTAGTCCAAGAAGATAAATCCGTCTTTTCTTCAGGCCGTGGTGTCTTTCATGGTGACTTTCTCGTTCTTCTTTAACGACCGACAGAGTTCTGTAGTCTTTTTTTTTTTTTTAAGTTTATTCATTTTTGAGAGAGAGCAAGAGAGCATGGGGGAGGGGAAGGGGGGGTAGAGAGAGAATCCCAAGCAGGGCTCCACGCTGTCAGTACAGAGCCGGACATGGGGCTCGAACTCACAAACTGTGAGATCACGACCTGAGCCGAAATCAAGAGTCGGGACGCTCAACCGACTGAGCCCCCGGGGCGCCCCCAGAGCTCCGCGGTCTCAAGGCCACCCCAGAAGACTCCTGTCATTACGATGACAGTTACAACACCCACTTACCTAGAGCGATGGCACCAAACGGGTGACGTCGGTGACGCCCTCTCAGTGCAGCAACCTGCGTCCCCATGGCCCTCTGGCCCACGGAACCCAGACACGGCCTCAGCACGCTCTCACGTTCGCGGGCGCTCGCTCCCGAGATGCGGCCTGCTGCTTTGCCGGTTCACACGGTGTTTTATAGATGAGAAAAGTGGTAACTCGAGAGGTTAAACGACTTGCCCCAGTTTGCACATGTATGTCACAGGAGAGTCAGGATTTGAACGCAGGGATCTTTTTATTTATTTTTATTTTTATTTATTTTTTTAGTTGAGAGAGAGAGAGCACGCGTGAGCAGAGGAGAGGAGCAGACAGAGAGAGAGAGAGAGAGAGACGATCCCAAGCAGGCTCCAAGGTCAGTGCGGAGCAACGTGGGGCCCAATCCCCTGCCCCTGGGGTCATGACCTAAACAGGAATCAAGAGTCAAATGCCCAACTGACTGAGCCTCCAGGCGCCTTGAAAGTGGGGATCTGGATGTAAACAAGGTGTTCCTTATCTGTGTGTCTTCTAGGTGACAAAGACCTCTTTCTAACGCATCTCAAGGGACAGAGAAAGCCAGGACCAGCTTTCTCTGGTCCTTTTTCCTGGGCCTCTAGGGATGGCCCAGCAGGTCGCACTGGCTCATTAACAGCTGGGAAATGGGATTATGGGCCAGACAAGCAGCTGCAGACTTCCAGTCTCTGCATGGAGTTTGTGCCCATGGTTGGTTCTATGTTCTAAGAAGCCATGGGTATCTGCCCACAGGGGGTAGAGGTCAGTGAACTTAAATGTCCAGAAAGATAGACCTTGAGCATCTGGAAGGTTGGGTCATAGGGGGTAGAGCCACGGCCACTGAGAGTTAAGGACAGAATTTTGTCCAACGATTCATGCGTTTTGGGGTTTTTTTTAATTTCTTTTTAATGTTTATTTATTTTTGAGACAGAGAGAGACAGAGCATGAACGGGGGAGGGTCAGAGAGAGAGGGAGACACAGAATGTGAACCAGGCTCCAGGCTCCGAGCCGTCAGCACAGAGCCCGACGTGGGGCTCGAACTCACAGACCGCGAGATCATGACCTGAGCCGAAGTCCGAGGCTCAACCGACTGAGCCACTCAGGCGCCCCAGCAATTCACGTGGTTTTAAAAAAGCAGCCATGTCTCGTCCTTCAGGGATGGACGGCAGGCCCAGCAAAGGCGCCAGCCCACGAGGAGAGGCTGGAGCTAAAATGGGCATTTCCAGACTCCCTTTCCCCTAAAGTACAAGGTGCGGGTTACTCTCTACCAACCACATGGACTGCGTGTGACGGCGAATTGTGCAGAGAGAAGAATGTGGCAGGGACTGCGGCAGAGGCACTGCGGAGCTGGTGGCTGCCGGTGACTCCCCGAGGTCAGGGTGGCTCCTTGGAGACGGCTGGACGGCTGGCTTCCTGCCTCAGGAGCTCCTTCCCCACGCACACACGCATGTCCCGTGGCCGCTCGGCTCTGTGTTGTGGTTTTGGGAGTCCTTCCTGGAGGCGCATTCCTGTGTCTGTTTCTTTAGTCCCTCCAATGACTCTGTGATCTGTCTTTAACCCTTAATAAATACCTTTCTGGGGTGGATCCTGTGGTCTGCAGCCTAGAATCTGACCGATGCCCCACACCTGGGAGGAATGCGTGCTGGTACTCAGAGGCACGCTGAGCCTGGGGCAGGTCCACTGCCCTCCCCCGGGGACTGGGGTCGCGCCCCTGCCCTGGCTCCAGCTGAGCAAGTGTCTTTTTCTAAACTAGAAGCCCATGCCCTCTGGGAGTCATACCAGCTTCCAGTTCCCGTCACTGATAGTCCTGGTAGAAAGGAGACGAGAAGGAGGAAGGGTCCATTCTGCTTCTAGAAGGAAGTTAGTGAGCTATACGTTGAGCACGTCTTTCAATAACCCTGACCCAGGGGCTGCTGGCTGCGATCTTACTATGCCCTGGTTGGGTGTAGAGTGTGTGTGTGTGTGTGTGTGTGTGTGTGTGTGTGTGTGTGTGTGTCCCCACAGGCACTTGCCTGACCCTTGTGTTGATCACGGCTTCTGTTTGCTGAATTCTGATGCCTTGCTGTCTTGAGGCTCCCAGGGGACTGCCCTTCGCAGGGTTGGCCTGTTCCTGGGGACAGTAAACAAGGCACCTGGAGAGCTCCTTTCCAGTGCAAACCACATTCAGAATCCACATTCCCATCTCCCTCCTCTGTGGTGCCCTCACCCTGCAGGCCACCGTCCACCTGTCCTGTAGGACCAGGTACCACACAACTAAGGACAGCCCCTATTATGCCCAGAGAGGACTGACCTTTTTAAAAAAGTTTTTTTAAATGTTCATTTACTTTTGAGAGAGACAGAGACAGAGAGTGAGCAGGGGAGGGGCAGAGAGAGAGGGAGACACAGAATCCGAAGCAGGCTCCAGGCTCCAAGCTGTCAGTACAGAGCCTGACGCGGGGCCCGAACCCACGAACCGTGAGATCATGACCTGAGCTGTAGTCTGAACCGCCTGAGCCCCCCAGGTCCCCCCAGAAGTGGCTGAGATTACTCAAACTAGCCCATCTTCAGCCTTCTCACCCTGCCTCACCTGTTCCTTCCCCAATTTCCCCCCATCCCCTCTGCCTCCTGACCGTCCCTGGTGCTTCTATGAGTATAACAAACTGTTTTCAATGGCAGTTGACTCCGGATCTGATGGCCTCGCCATACCTAACAAATAATTAAGCCTGTATTTTAAAACACTCCTCTGTTCATTCATCCATCCATTGAAAGGATATCTCCTTAGGCCTCTCAAGCGTCAGGAATGATTCTAGGCCTCGAGAACCCAGTGATGCACAAATCAGACACCGTTGCTGCCTTTGTGAAGTACGGTTGGGGCAGCAGACATGAAACAAATCGTCACACGGACAAGTGTATGATTAAACAATACAAGTTAGACAAAAAGAGGAAAAGATTACAGGGTGCCGTGCGAGCACAAGGGGGCAGGATGTGGCTTCTAAACTGAAACCTGAAGGGGGGCCTGGGTGAAGAGTGGAGAGAACATCTAAGGAGACAGAGCAGCATGTACTAAGGCCCTGGGGCAGGAGAAGGCATGGGGTGGCCAGCGCACCCTGCGTGAGAAGGCGCAGGCCTCAGACCTCCTGTGAGGCTGGCAGGAAGCCTCAAAGGGCATCTTAAGGACTTTGAAATTCTTCCTAAAAGTAACCCCACACCTTTGAAGGGTCTGTAGAGAGATGTCTGGTTTACTTTTTAAAAGACCACTTGGGGGCGCCTGGGGGCTCTGTTGGTTAAGCATCTGACTTGGGCTCAGATCACGATCTCATGGTTCCTGAGTCTGAGTCCCATATTGGAGTCCTGCTTCTCTCTCTCTGCCTCTCCCTCATTTGCGTCCTTTCTCTCAAAAAACAAACAAACAAAAAAAAGCCACGGGCACCAGGGGGCAGAGTGCAGGGCGCTGGGGAACGGGGGCGCAAGAGGTCAGGGAAAGGGGTGAGTCTGAACTGTGTCTGAAGTTTGTGGCCTTGGCTGGCTGTAGGGGTGGCGGAGAGGGAGGGGTGGGGGCTGCCGTGCAGCTCCCGTCTAGACCTCGGTAGGGCTTGTGGTCCAGACAGCCCGGGTCTCTCCTCGTAACCATAACCAGCCCTGCCCGGACGAGCCCCAGGCCCAGCCCCTGCCCCGGCTTCCCTCCCGGGGGCGGTGAGCACTGCCAGTGGACATTGTGAAGGCATCTCTGGCCCAGCGCCTCTCCCTGCCCTCGACCTGGGACCTCACCCGGAGCCGCCCTCAGCTGCCCTGACTCCCGCAGAAGGGTAACAAGATACGAATTTTCTCCTTTCCCCCTCTTTAATGCTCCTTGAAAGAGTCATGTCCCCTCTTTGGGGAGTGGGGAGGCAGGGTAGAACTATTTCCAGGACTAATACGACATCTTCTCTCCAGGGAGTACAAATCAGTTATCGGTCATTTATTATTTATTTATTTATTTTAAATTTTCTTTAATGTTTTTATTTATTTTGGGGAGCCCGACAGAGTGCAAGCGGGGGAGGGTCAGGGAGAGAGGGAGACACAGACTCTAAAGCAGCTTCAGGCTCCGAGCTGTCAGCACAGAGCCCGACACGGGGCTCAAACTCACAAACCATTAGATCACGACCTGAGCCAAAGTTGGTCGCTCAACCGACTGAGCCACTCAGATGCCCCCTGGTAATCCTGTGTTTTTAAAACACAGACCCCCCCCCCCCCCCCCAGCTACCGTCCCCCCTGCCAGCCCTTGCACGGTGAACTAATCTTTCTGTTGCCCGAGAAATGAAGCTGGCTGTTTTTTTAAAAAGCACATTTACAGAGATGAAATTTACATACAATAAAATGCACCCATTTAAAATGTATAATTTGCTGTGGGTTTTTTTTTTTTCCAGTTCAGTGGGTTTTTACAGTGTCAACACCGTGTAACTGCCAGCCAACACGATCAGGATATAGAATGTTTCCATCGCCTCAGAAAGTTCCCCGTGCCCTTTGCAGTTGGTTCCGGGCCCCGGGAAACCACCCATGTGCGTGCTTTCCGGTTACGAGATCGGCTTTGCCTATTTAAGAATGTTCTGTGAATAGAATCATATGGCAGGTCATTTTTTGGCATCTGGCTTCTTACACTTAGCATAATGTTTTAAAAACGTCCCCCGGGGTTGCGCGTATTAGTAACGCATTCCTTGGCACAGATGCGCCGTTCTGTGTATCCAGCCCCCTGATGGGGTCGTTAGGTTGTGTCCGGCTTGCGGCAGTTATGAATGAAGCTGCCATGAGCATTGGAGCACACTTCCTGGGGTGGATATATTTTTGTTTCTCTTGAGCAAAATACAACCGTGGAATTTTGAGGCTGCAGGTTCACCCTGCCCTACTTTGTTCTCTCCTTCCCGTCGGCCCTGTGAATGCAGCTGTCCCACGTCCTCGCCATACCTGTGCTCAGTCTGCTTTGTCTCTTGTGTTGCAGGTGTTCTGGTGGGTGTCGAGGGGTGGGCTGGTCGACTTGTTGTTATTGAACGGTAAGAGCTCTTTATATATTCTGGGTACAAGTCTGTTGTCAGATACGTGACGTATTGCAATTTTTTCCCCCTCTCCATCTGTGACTTGTCGCCTTGTTCTCTTAACAGTGTCCTTTGCACATTTTAATTGCAATGGGGCCCAGTGTATCAGGGTTTTTTTTTTTTTATGGTTTATGAGACCTTCTGGCTTCTTTGTGATCATGCTTTTCCTGATAGGAACTGCAGGGTTATTGTAAGAAAAAAGTGAGAGAATAAGGTCTTTGGTTCCTATGGGGCAAAGAAATGTGGGTAGGAATTTGGGGGGGCCTGGGGAGGGAGAAACAATTAGGAGGGAGGTTCCAGTGTCAGGATGGCACCCTCACTGGAGAATCACTGAGGCTTCTGCCCCAGTGAGCTGTTGTTCCACCACCCCCTGGAGGGAACCCACCTACATTCTGGTTCCGCCAGTTTGCAGCAGCATTCCGTGGCACACAAAAATGCAGAACGCATACCACAGACAGAGTAGGGAGGCCCGAGACCTCTGATCTTGCTTCTTGAACTGCCCCTAGAACACTCTTTTGGGGTCCGGCCTCCTGCCTCCCACGATCTGAAGTCCATTTCCGTCCCTGCTCGGGGCCTCCCTCAGTCCCGGGCAGCCCCTCCTGTCAGCACGCCCTGTCCCTTCCTCCACCTCCAGCCTTTTTATGCCATCTGTCCATTGGCCCCTCCTGTCCCCCAGCTCGGGGGGGTGGGGGAGACGTCCTTCGGAACCCCACCACCTGCCTGCTCAGGCCCGCAGGCTGACGGCGGGGAGGGATGGGGGGCTCTGTGCCTCCATTCTGGAAGGTGCAGCCGCGGGCCACGCTCCGTCATGATGCGCGAACACTGTCCAGACTGAACGTGTTTCCAAAGATTGCTCAAAGAGACAGAATTTTTTTCCCACTTGGCTTTTTTAAGTCACGAGGAAAACCTGCACGTGTTGAGACTATCACAGTGCCCGAATAGCACGTCGCTGATTCATCAGAGGTGGAACAGCTGTGTCTACACGTTTGCTAGAAAGTAGTCGATGTAACAGAGAAAAGACTGGAAAATGGGAACTGAAAAATCATTCAGTAAAATTAAAATACTGTTCTCTCCAGGGATCGAAAGGTTTTTTAAAGAAAGCTTTCAAGAGGTTCAAAGTCAGCAGGCAATTAGTTGTAATGGTGCTCGAAGGCTCAAAACGAGAGACGTGAGCTAATGAAAACACTCATGAATTCAAGGGTTTGCTAAAGTTTGAAGCTAAAGGTGAACTTTTAATTTGACTCACCTTTGGTGAGGTTGCCGCGAGACCCCAGGCCATCATAACCCATATGCTTCACGAAGATTCATCCTTAATGGATGATCTCTAACTCTCAAAGTGGGCAATTTTTTTTTTTTTTACTTAATCATTTCAAATGATCTTTTTATTACACAGTAATTATAAGTGACCGAATTCCATTTTGAGCCACTTATGCCTCATTTTCCTCAATGTCATGCAAAACGTTTCAGGGCGTCAAGTTAGGGAGGCCCAGCTTTTGAACCAGAGTTATCAGTCTTGAACCGGGTTTCCCCGAAACACGACTGAGTGTGGCACAGTGATGTCCGAGTGGATGTAGCAGGTGGAAAGGGTCCAGAACCTGCAGCCGGATGCGCCCACGGGGCACCTGCCGTGGAGACCGGAGACGGCATTGCCGGGAGGAGGGGCCGGCCCTGGGAACGGTGGCACAGTGTGGACTGGGGACACTTGTCTCCATACATATCCTCACGTGCCTCTCTGCCATCATCACAACTTCATGTACTCACATCACACCAATATCCACGCCCCGAGAGCAGGGGCGGGAGGCACTGGCAGGGACGGAAGTGGACGTCATGTGCCATGGGCGATGTTGGCTGTGCGTCTGGATTCGAGTGTCTGTTGTTCTACGTTTTGCTTTTATTCAGTCGGGATGAAGGCCAAAAGCAAAGACAAAGCCAGGGCGTCATCTTTGGCCCAGGAGAGCCCACAAGAAACCGCCCAAGTCCTCACGGTGGCTTTAGCACAGGGAGGAAGGTGGGACCCGGCACTACCTGAGGCCCAGGCAGGACATGGGTTCTAGGAGAGCTGGGGCCCAGGCAGAGTTAGCTCCCTGTGACACAGGGACTCTGGAATATGGGATCAGCAGCCAGACCGCCTTGTTCGGAAGCCCCTCGAGGCCCCTGGGGCCCCCAAACCTTCCCGATCCGGGAAGGAAGGCAGCAGGGAGCCTGGCGGGTGCTGACTGACGCACTCTAGACAATGGTGAACACCACCGGCTCCTGCCCCCAGGTGTGTGCTCACCTTCCAGCCACTTTGAAGGGTGTTTGTTTACACTCCTTGCTCATCTAATGACGGGAGACGGAGAGATGAAGCCTTCCGAGGGGTTCAGCCAGTCCGGGAAGTCCGTGGTGAGGGGCCGAGGAGCAGGGGAGGAGGGGAAGGCACCGCCCCAGGCCTCTGGCACAGCGGCGTGCCCCTCTGCTGTCCCTCTTGGGGCCACCGTCCCCGGGCCCACCTGGCAGAAACCCTGAACGGTCTGGCCTTTTCACGCTTGGCAGCCGCTGGGACCTGCCCCATCCACGACATCACCTGGTCCTGTTGCCAACGGCCCTAAATGTCTTCAAGCCTTTGCCAGCCTTGGCGCGGACTCCGTGCCGACTGCGGTGGGGGCGTGGATCCAGTCCCCCGGTGACGCGTGAGGGACCCTCACCAGGCAGAGCGCGCTCTCCGGGCTGCCCGGCACCGGGTGGGGGTGCGGGGCAGAACGGTTGGGGGCGGGGCGGAGAAGCCAGAGACCCGGTAGTGGCGCCCCCTGGGGGCCCTCCGACCGGGGCCGAAGGAAGCGTTGCTCCGGTCTGACGTTGCCGGCGCGCACGTCTCCGGGATAAAGTCCTGGGTCCCTACAGTAAGTATGTTTATATTTTTAAACTGGAAAGTTAGAGGAAAAAGTGATTTGGGAAATGTTGTCCCCTCCAGGAGGTGGAGCTTTGTGCAGAATAGAAGGGGCGTCCCTTCCTCCCGCGGAGGCGGCGCGCGCGGCGGTGCACACCTTTGCCCTCTGGGCTGGGTGCCCGCGTGTGGGCACAGCCCAGGGCCTCGCGTGCTGGCCTGGAATTCTTCTTCTGGTGTCACCCCCCTCTCTGCTGCGGGGCCAGCAGCCGGCCGTCCCGCCCCCACCGGCCCGGACCCTCGGCCTCTGATGCCCTTCTCCCGGCCGGGACTCTCCTGCTTCCCCCGCGCCGCCCGGGAGGACTGACATATCTTCTGTCCCGCACCCCGACCCGGTCGTTTTTAAGCCTCTTCTAAAAAATATATTGTGAGGGGCGCCTGGGTGGCCCAGTCGGTTGAGCGTCCGACTTCGGCTCAGGTCGTGATCTCACGGCCAGTGAGTTCGAGCCCCGCGTCGGGCTCTGTGCTGCCGGCTGGGAGCCTGGAACCTGCTTCGGAGTCTGTGTCTCCCTCTCTGTCTCTGCCCCTCCCCTGCTCATGCTCTGTCTGTCTCAAAAATAAACATTAAAAAAATGTTTTCAAATAAAAAAATACTAAAAGTTACTGTGAAACGTAACACTGCCTCAGAAAAGCGTAGAAAACATATATTCCCAGTTCTGTAAATTACTATGAAGCGGATATCCAAGCAACCAGCAATCAGCGCAGGAGATGGAACGTTCCGGGCCTTCTCCCCCCTCCGCTTCCCTTCCCCCAGAGCCTTCTCTGACTACAGTCGTCTCCATCATGCCGACTTTTAGGGAAATTTCTTCCCGGCTTTTTTCCTTTCACCGCACAGGATTGCCAGCCTGAGTTCTACGGCTTAGCGTCGCCTGTTTTGAACCGTTTGTAAATGGAATCACACAGCGTGCACCCTTGTGTTTTGTGTCTTTGGCTCAGTTATGCATTTGTGAGACTCATCTGGGTCGCTGTGCGTGGCTGTGGCGGTTCGCGTAGACCGCTGTGTAGATTCCGGTTGCATAGACAGACCCCCTGTTTCTGACCTATTCTACGGTGCTTGACATGGAATTGTTTCTAGTTTCCAGCAGTTAGGAACGCTGCCGCTGTGAGCCCGGAGCCTGTCTCCCGCTTGGCGCGTACGGGCGTCCCGCCGGGTGTGGGCCTCGGGGTGGGATTCTCGGGTTCGGGGTCTGACACGTCCGCAAACCAGTCAGCCGCCGCTCTCTGCACCTACCAACACTTGGCGCTGTGGGCCTTTTACGTTTTAGCCACTCTGGGGGGCGTGAGTGGCCTCACCCAGCGTTTCCCTGACGGTTAGGCTCTTGCTCGTTTTTTGCTGTGCGTGCTGTCCTTTTCATTCCATATTCTGCACATGTATACGTATATACGTACGTACGGAAAACGTACACGTATTTTATACATATACGTATACCTAAGGCGCGTATAATAAAATATACTTCTATTTTATGTGTATATATTATATACACTTCTATATTTACGTGTATACACTTACATCTATATGTGTAAGCATTTTATTATACGTATGTGTGTAAGGTGTGCATATACGCGTGTAATCGGTTCTCTGTGTAACACGGATATGATGCTCTGCGTTACCAGTGTTGCAAACACCACCACTCAGGCCCGTCATTCCCTTAACAGATCCTTTGATGAAGAGTCGTGCTTAATTATTATGTAGTCAAATGTATCAGTCTTTTCCTTATTGGTAGTGCCTTGATGTCCTGTTTAAGAAGCATTTGTCATGGGGCGCCTGGGTGGCTCAGTTGGTTGAGTGACCAACTTCGGCTCAGGTCATGATCTCGCGGTTTGTGAGTTCGAGGCCCGTGTTGGGCTGTGGGCTGACAGCTCGGAGCCTGGAGCCTGCTTTGGATTCTGCGTCTCCTTCTCTCTCTACCCCTCCCCCATTCGTGCTCTGTCTCTCTCTGTCTCAGAAATAAACAAACATAAAAAAAATTGGTTTTAATTAAAAAAAAGTATTTGTCATGAATACGTTATTGATAGTATCTAGTAGGAGCTTTTAAAACCTATTTTATTTTTTATGATATATTCTTCCGCATTATATTTTTAGAGACATTCTATCAGATCTTTTTTTTTTTTTTTAATTTGGAGAGAGAGAGAGAAAGAGAGGGAGAGATTGTGCACGAGTGAGGGAGCAGCAGAGAGAGAAGGAGAGAGAGACAGTCCCAGGCAGGCTCCACACTCGGTCTGGAGCCCAACACGGGGCTCGATCCCACACCCCTGGGATCATGACCTGAACTGAAATTGAGAACCGGATGCTCACCTGACCGAGCCACCCAGGCACCCCTGAAAACTGTTTTAAATCGAGGTGTATCACATGTAAAGTGTGTAAAGCGTGTGAGCTTAACTGTGCAGCCCGGTGAATTTTCACACAGGTATATGCTCCGGTCAGCACACTCGGCTCCAGATAGGTATTTCTGGCGAACCAGATGGCTTCTGTGTCCGGTCAGGTACGGCCCCCTCCCCCAAGACAAACACCGTTCTGCTTGTTTCTCTTCTGTCTTGTGGCTGGACTTCTGAGCCTCAGACTCGGGTCTCGGGCTCTACGGATGCGTTGCTGCGAACATTCTTGCACGTGTGTTCTGGTGGGCAGAGCACGGGTCTCTCGTGGGTGTTTGCCGCATCCTAGGAGCGGGACGGCCGGGTCGTGGTGTTGATGGTGGAGAGCACCAGACCTTTCCCACGGTGACTGTACCAGTTTACGCCCCAAAGACCACATCCCCACCAACACTTGGTATTGTCAGACTCTTTTTTTGTTTGTTTGTTTTCAAGTTTATTTATTCATCTTGAGAGAGAGAGACAGTGCGAGCGGGGGTGGGGCAGAGAGAGGGAGAGAGAGAGAATCCCAAGCAGGCTCTGTGCTATCAGCGCGGAGCCCGATGCAGGGCTTGAACTCACGAACCGTGAGGTCATAACCCGGGCTGAAATGAGGAGTCGGACACTCGACCGACTGAGCCACCCAGGCGCCCTCTGAACTCCCGTACGTCCCGCTTCTCTCTCTCGGCGAATGTCTGTGAAGTTCCTCTGCGTGTACCAGCCGTCGATTGCTCTTATTGCTGACTGGCTTATGTCGTACAGATACAGCACGCTCCGTGCATTTCTCTGTTGGTGGACACCTGGGATGTTTGCCACGTCGGGCTGAAACGAATAGCGCTGTTACGAATGGCCTTGCAGAAGGCCTTTTTGTGGATACACGTTTTCATGTTTCCTTCGTAAATGCTTTGGGTGGAGTTGCTGGGTCAGAGGATTTTCCCGCCTAACATTTTATTATGAAAAATCCCAAGTGTACACAGAATCGAGAGCATTTTAAGGGAAATGGGAGCAAGCGTGTGCGTGCTGTTGTTAACTTTGTCACGCAGCTGTCCATCTTGTCCCTCTGGCTACGACGAACCCATTTTATTTCCAGTAGACTGGAGACCCCAGTGCACTCCTTCCCTATGGTGCAGCTTGCATGTTGTGAACTAGAATTCAGTGTTTGCTTAGAGTTTTTCCTTTCGACGTAGAATTTACAGATGGTCAAGTGCACATGAGATTCCTCCTGACATGTGCACCCGTGCTCAATTTCGACCAATGCGTAGTAACCCAGACCCCACTGCTGTCACCCCAGTGTTACCATCACTCCGTACTTCTGCTCGTCTGAGACAATTTTTCTGTTGTTGTTTTTTACAGTGAAAACTGTGCACTGGATGATACGGCATTTCCCTTTCCTGGAAGGCTTTGTTCACTTAATGTTTTTGACATCCATCCACGTTGTTAACTAGATGAGCCGACCATCCTTTTTTATCCCTGATCGGTACTCCATGGGTCTGTGGACTCCAGTTTGTTTATTCAGTAGGACCCCTGCGCCGTGTCTGGTTTGGGGCCGTCATGAAAAAAGCTGCTGTGAATGTTCTTTACGAAACTTCGCGGAAACACGCCGTCGTTCCTCTTGAGTGCACACGGCGGAGTGGGAACGCGAGTCCTGTGCACTTTTCCGTCGAAGGAAAGCGCCCAGCTTGCTTTCCAGAGTGGCTACGCCGTGTTACAGTCTGGCCAGCGACACACAATCCCAGCCGTTACCCCTTCTCGCCCACATCTGGTCACGCTAACTTTTGTGCGGTAAAATGCACCTAACAAAACTTATACCTTAGCGCGCTCCGTGCTCCCATAGTGCCCTGCGCCCGTCACCAGGACTCAATTCCAGACACCTCACCACCCGTCGTGGAGACTCCTCCCCAACAGGCGGCCGCCACTATGCTCTCTCCCCCAACGCCCGGCAGTCACATGCTACGTGGCCCACCCCACCTGCTTTCTTGCTCTCCGCCCGGAAGGCTCCGTGTTTCCCAGGGTCGCCGTGTGGGTATGTCGTGCCCCCTTCCTTCAGATGGCTGAATGATGCCCCACCGTTTGGAGAGACCACGTTTCTCCTGCTCGCGCCTCAGCTGATGGACGTTTGCCGTGACTCCACCTTTCGGCTGCTGGGCGCACCACGGTTTTGTCTGGACGCCCGTCCCACTTGTTTTGAGTGTATACGTGGGGCGGAAGTGCAGGTCCTGGCATCATCCCGCGTCCGCCGGGGCTATTTGTGTCGACGCTCTACATCAGAGCAAGGAGCTTCCCTTCTATTATTAACTTACTTTTCAGAACATCCAGAATGGATACTGCATTTTATCACAGGTTCTCCTGCATTGACTGACTTGATCGCACAACTGCTCCTTTTATTACGTCCATTTGGGAAAATATTCTGAATGATTTTAAAAACATTAAACCGACTCTGAACTCCCGGGGTGAGCCCAGCTTCACACCGCGTGTGGATATCACAGTGACTCTTACTTAGCCTCTCCGCTGTCCTGAGACAGGACAGAAGGGTAAATGCTGCCCTGCGAGAAACGGCCCCAAATGCTTAGACTCCCCAGTTTTGTCCCCATCTTGTATCTGGGCCCAGTCGTGGCTCCTGCCTCCTCACCTCCCTGCCCCCACAGAGCCAGTGTTCAGTCGGCTTTGGTGGGTCGTTCAGTGCACCGTCGCTGGGCATGGAGCTCCAACTCCTATGTAGTCTGCAAAGCCCAGCTCAAATGTCACCTCCTCTTTAAAGTCCTTCCCTACGTCATGATCTGCATAATCATCCCTTCTCATACTGTCTCCCTGGCTAGATTTGGTTTTTAATTTACATCCAAGTTAGCTAGCATGTAGTACAATAATGATTTCAGGAGTAGATGCCAGTGATTTTTCTCCTACGTATAACACCCAGTGCTCATCCCAACCAGTGTCCTACTTAATGCCCCTCCCCCATTTAGCCCATCCCCCCTCCCACACTGCCTCCAGTAACCCTCTGTTTGTTCTCCGTATTTAAGAGTCTCTTCTGTTTTGCCCCTCTCCCTGTTTTTATATTATTTTTTCCCTTCCCTTATGTTCATCTGTTTTGTCTCGTAAAGTCCTCATATGAGTGAAGTCATATGACTGTTGTCTTTCTCTGACTAATGTCACTTAGCATAATACCCTCCAGTTCCATCCACGTGGTTGCAAATGGCAAGATTTCCTTCTTTTTGATTGCCGAGTAATACTCCATCGTATACAGACCACATCTTCCTTATCCATTCATCCATCGATGGACATTGGGCTCTTTCCATACTTTGGCTGTTGTCGACAGTGCTGCTAAAAACATGGGGGTGCATGAGTCCCTTCGAAACAGCACCCCTGTATCCCGTGGATAAGTGCCTAGCAGTGCCGTTGCTGGGTCGTAGGGTACTTCTATTTTTAGCTTTTGAGGAACCTCCACAGTTTCCCGGAGCGGCTGCACCAGCTGGCATTCCCACGTACAGTTCCCCTGCCAGATTTTAAGCCCACTGAGGAGAGGGACACATCGTGCTTCTCTCTGTGTTTATAGAGACTGTCATTATGTAGTGTGTGTTCAGTAAGTGTTCAGTGAACTGAATTAGTAAATCCTTCAGGCAGGACAAATAGCAGCAGAACAGGAAAAGCCGAGGGGTCACTACGTTCTATATTGGCTTTTTTTTTTAAGTGACAAAACACTTTTCTCGAAGGAACCCTTTCGCGGCACCCAGCCCAGCAGGCACAGACAAGAAGAGGTGCTCTGACGGAGGTGGGGGTGCTGGGAGCAGAGAGCCCCATCCCTCAGCTCCCCGGACCTCAAGGGGGTCCCCAGCTCACCACCTCTCCCACAGCAAGTCCAGAGGCCAGACGGGAGGAAGGCCCAGCCCCAGGTCACGCTGAGCCGCGGGCTCAGCTGGAGCGAACCAGCCGGTGGCGCCTCTCCGACACCCCACGGCCCTGATGACCACCGCTGACCCGCATTTCATCCCCCTTGTCGGTCCGGCCGGTTTCAGGCCAGGCGCGAGGCTGCAGCCCTGTGAGTTAGTGGTTGTGCTTGTGAGGAGTGGGCGGCACAGGGAGAGGAGCGCTGAGCTCAGGCGGGACACCTCTCGGGGCCTCAGCTGCCCCGTCTATGAAATGGGCACAGAGGCTGGCAGCTGGTCCACCCAGCATCCCACGATGGTCCCCACTTGTGCCGTTGTGAACATCCGTGTGTCCCGTTCAGCTCCCGGGTGACGTTTCTCCTGTGGGGGCGTCAAATGTTGACCCCGTTTCCTGTGCTCCGTCCGAACCCTGAACGTTCAGCAGGCTGCTCCTCTTGAACTGCTCCTGCCCGGGGCCCTGCACCCTCCGTCGGCCCCCCCGCCCCCCCCCCCCCGCACCCTGTGCCCGGCCCGCCTGCCTGCCCACACCCTGCACCACCCACCCGTGCCCTGTGCCCTGTTCTGGCCTGGCTTCCTTCCTCTACTTTGGTCTGAGACCCTCTGACGGAGAGGTCAGCAACAAAACCACTGAAACGCTTGGCTTCTTGCATTTCTTGCAACTCTGGGATCCGAAGTGTTGAAAACCTCTTTTGTGTTCCTTATTACAATTACTAGCACCCAAAATAATGTAAACATACTATAAATCTTTATATAAGAGTGTGCCCTTCCATTGGAAATCTCTTAATCAAATAGGGCCTTAAAAATCATTTCATCTTCGCCGTACATCTGTGGATGACTATCCTTTTTGCGAGGGTTCCTCCCCAACTGCCTTTTTGTTTTATGTCCTTTACGGCCGTCAGCACCGAGAACCATTTTGTTACCGTTTAAGGAGGCAGGAGCGAAAGGGGTTTTGTTGTACAAATGCCATTCGGTCGGTAATCCGCCAAAAGCACATGGTGATCCGTCCCCGGATTGTCTTTAAGGTGAAGTTTTTCGGCTGGTTTCTTCTTAGCACCTTCTCCGCAGAGACACCAACCCTGTGAGCTGTCGCTCTGCTGGAGGTTTGCACCCCCTGGGGGCCGCGCCGCCGAGGGAGGCCGGGGGTGCGGGGCAGCAGGGGAAGGAGACCTCGGGAAAGAGCGCGCGTGAAGCAGGGTCCCCCCTGGAGCTCGGTGCCCGGCTGCCCTTGGGAAGCCCTCAGGTGCCCTGGAGAGCCGTGAGTCGCCCCTGGTTTCTGCGCCCTCTCGGTCTTGCGTGGGCTCCGCAAGCTCACAGACGGCGTCCGGCTCCCGTGGGCACCGCCCCCACTGCTCCTCTGGCCGCCTTCTCCCTGGGTGACTTCAGCGGCTCCCAGGACCCTGGGACCGGAGTGCGTTAATGACCCCCAAGTCCTTGCGTCCCGATGTCCAGCCGCAGCGTCTCTCCTGAGCCGCGGGCCCACCGGCTTGCCCCCCGTGAGTGCCCCGTCCGCGCGTCGCCCGCGCCGTGCCCCAGGCAGACCTGCTCCTCCCCACCAAACGTGCCCTCCTTTCTTGGGTGTCACTGCAGCACGAGTGTCCCTGACCCACGTGACCCTGCAGTGTCCCGATGCCCTTGCCACTGGCCACTGTGTCTCTGCTCCCTGAGTCCTCTCGTCCACCGCCTGCTCCTCTCCACCCAGTGGTCTCTGCCTTGTCTGGGTCCCGCGCGTGTGTCACCGGCTACGGGCACATCCTACCCCACCTCCATCACACTGGTCTTCTCCCGCCCGGACTCGCCCCTGCTTCCGGAATGTTCTTTCCAGAATGCAGATGTGACTGCGCGGGTGCCTTGCTTCAAGCCCCCCGCAAACAGGATAAGGTCTTGCCTCGGTCCCCGGCTGCGGGACGCTGGTTTCTGCCGAGCTGCTCGCAGCCCCCGCACCTTGCCCATCCCCGGGCCCAGCTCTCCGCCTGGCTGTCTCTCTGGGCAAATTCCACACAGCCTGGAGTGTCAGCTCCGTCACCGTCTCATCTGGGAGGCTTTCCAGCCCAGCCCGTGTCCCCGTCTGTCCGCACACGGCACGCCGTCCCGTCACTGTCACTGCCGTGAGCGACTCGAAGGCAGGTCTTCCCTGTGGGAACTTCCGAGCTTCACAGGAGGCGTCGCAGGTGAGGGGGTCCCTCACCCGCGAGGGGCGTTGGCGGGGTGCACAGTGGCCGCAGAGGGAGGGGACGCCTCTGCCACCCACCAGCGGCCTCGCCCAGCCCAGCAGCCTGTCTGAGCGTCAGCCTCTCGGCCCGACAGCAGGTACCAGACGGAGGGCTTCCTGCTTCTGCTGTGTCCCACTGGGGGCCCCGAGGCATGTCGTCCTGGGCGACAGGTGCCCTCCGGGAGCCCCCGTGACCACGGTCAGCGGTGACACCGAAACCCTGCCCGTGGGTCGTGGTGAACAGAGCTGACAAAGGTTTGCATGACTCGTGTCCACGTGTGAATTGAAAAAGAGTCTAAACAGCATCTCACCGGTGCGTTTTGGAGTCAGACGGTCCTGGATTTTAATTCCGAGTGCTGCGTCGGCTGTGAGGCCTGTCAAGTCCTGGGTGTTGGACACCAGGGGACACCGTGACACCGAGGTGACAGGAGGCGACAGGAGGTGTACCTCTTACTGCCGGCCACGCGGGGGTGCAGCGAGTACCGTTTCCCTCAAACATGCCTGTATCCCCTCAGAGTCCTTGACAGTCCCTGTTGTCTGTTTTGTTTTCCGGTGGCTTCTCTCTCTGTCTCGCCCGCATCCCAGCCTGGGACGTCCCTGGGGCCAGCACCTGACTCTCCTCTGCCCCTGGCACCCGCTCCTGCAAGGCCCGCAGTCCCACTCGGGAGGGCCTCCTTCTGGGCCCATTAAAAACCCACATGGCCCAGGTCTGCGTGCTTGGCTTTCGTTGCTTCAAACTCACGACCAGGGAAACATGACAAAGCCGGAGCTGGCGCTTTCGCTGCCGGTGACCCCAGCGGCTTTCCCGCCTGCACGTGCTGTTCGGAGCCTGGAGGGGCCCCGGGCAGGCGGCCTGCGGTCCTGTGCTGGGGACCCACGGGCCGGCCGTGTGCACCAGCACAAGTGCTCGGGGTACAAGCCCTCACTGGTGTGGGTGGGAGCCAGCAGGCTGGCAGGGAGGGGACGGGGCCAGAGAGGGCAGGGGCTGGGACCGGGGGCCCCTCTGTCTGGGGTTCTGAGTCCCTGTATCCTGCCGGCCCCTCTACTTGTGGGAAGAGGGGTGCAGGCATCTCCCCTAGAGGGTCCACACCAGTGGCCCCAAGCTCCCTGTGGTGGGGGGACCCCTGAGCAGGTGGCCGTGTACTGACGAGCAGCTCTCAAGCAGTGAGGAGGCAGCACAGGCCACGTGGCCTCCAGACCACTTTCCGGAGCCCTGGTGCTTCCTCGGGGCCACCGGGCACGGTCCCCATAATGACACGGGGACGTACCTCTGACCACCAGCCCCTCCATCCCAGGACCAAGTGCCAAGAGGGGGGCTCAACTCCGGGGACCGGGCTTTCCCTCCTCCAGGCCCCGAGAGCTTGTGTTTTCCCCGCCCGTGACATTTTTCTTTACATATGTGATAGTTCAAATGACTCGAGAAATGGGAAGTGGGAAGAGGAGGTTCTGGAAACCCCCCTCCCCCGAGCTTTTCTAATGCCGGCGCGACGTTAGAAGCTGTCTGTGGCAGGCGCGGAGGCAGGGGCTCCGGGGGTGACAGAGGAGGGGGGTTTCCTTTGGAAGTCACCTTCATTAGAACGATTAGAACGAGGTCACGAAGATACTCCAGTGCAACCGAGCTTCTGTTGTCAACAAAACACTTGTGCCCGGGAGGAATTTTCGTACCTGCAAGATGGGGCAGCGTGGACGGCCGCCGGGCGCCCCTGACTCGTCGCTAGCGTCTGACCCGTTGCCCCTCTCGTTCTGTCTTGCTCCGCACCTCACGTTCCCTTTGCTGAAGTGGAAGCAGTCCTGAGGGGAGGGGCGCCCGGGGGGCTCAGTCAGTTAAGCGTCTGGCTCCGCTCACGATCTCACAGTTCGTGGGACTGAGCCCCACGTCGGGCTCTGCGCTGACTCTGAGGAACCTGCTTGGGATTCTCTCTCTCTCCCTCCCTCTCTGTCCTTCCCCTGCTGGCTCTCCGTGTCTTTGGGGAGCTGGGAGAAAATCTGGAAATGTTCTTCTGGTCCACGTGGGGAGGGGGTTACAGGTGGAAAGACAGGTCCAGAGAGGAAAACGGGCCCAGGAAGCCCGAGCTTGCGCTGGGCCTACGTCCGGGTCCGAGCATTCCCTCCGGGCGGTCAGGACCCTGAGCTGCCGTGTGCCGCTGGGAGGGAGGAAGGTGTCGGGGGAACTCGGGGGCACCCCCAGTCCTTAGAGCGTGGGGGACCACCTCGCATCGACAGGGGGTCCTCCTGCTGAGAATCACCTGTGCTTCTCTGAGAGACTGGGGTCATGTTTCCAAGCAGGCGGGACGTCACTGCAGCCCGGGCCCCTCTCTCTGCCGGGTCGTGTCCCTGCTGGAGGCGGCAGGTGCCTCTGTGAAGGGGGGACATCCAGTCTCCTTTATGGATCCGGTCACTGGCGACACGATGGTGGCTTCTGACTCAGGCCAGGGCGCAGGGAGTCCCCACCACGTGGGGAGTGAGGGACACAGCGTTCCAGAAGCCTTTGGGCATGAAGGGCCTGATGGGAGTGATTTTGGCCTTTCTTGCTGCTGGAGCAGCGTCCTGAGGGCGGGGGGGGGGGGGGGGGGCCGGGGGGGAGGCAGTGCCGGAATGTGCCGGACTGGTGAGGGTGTGAACGGGGGCGGGGGGAGGGGAGCCCGGGCGTGAACGGAGGGGCAGGCAAGAGCCTGGGCCTGGTGAGGGCGTCCATGTGTCCAGCGGCCCTCAGTATTTCATCCTTAGTTTGAGGATCAACCACAGCAGTTCGTGGGGCTCCCCTCCTACGGCCAAGATCGGGACGGTGAGGTCACAGGGATCGTGGACATAGAGGTCACAAGGATCACGGAGTGGGGTCACAGGGATCGAGGACAGCGCAGTCACGGAGAAGTTGGCAAAGTCCAGACACCGTCAATCCCTCCATCCCAGTGTCCTCACAGCCTGGCTTGTGCCTCAGGTCCCCTCGGGTCCCAGGCGGCAGCACCAGCAGGGGTCGCCCGTGACTGTTTGTGAGGTTGTTGCCGACGTCTGGTCACGGGCATTTTCCTCACAGTCGGTTGGTTCACAGTCAGGCTCCAGCACGTTCACAGGGGCTGTGTGTGTGTCAGTGTGATGTGTAAGTGCATGTATGTGTGAGCACGAGCGTGTGTATGTATATGTGCATGTGAGCGAGTGTAAGCGTGACGCGTAAGCACGTGTGTGTGTGGTGTGGGTGCATCGTGTGCACGTGTGTGCGTATGTGCGAGTATTGAGCGTGCGTGTATATGTGTGTGTGTGTGTATGAGTGTGTGATGTGTAGGTGTGCGTGTGTGTGCATGTGTGGGAGCACGTGTGTGCCCCGAGGCGTGTGTGAGCAGAGGGGGAGCAATCCCGAAACCAAAGCCTGCCTTCAGCGACTCTCGGTAACAAGACCTCGTTTCCGTCCCCCCTTTCTCCTTCCCTCACAACCAGTATGTCCTTCACGGCCTCAGATGGACATGAGCCCGCAGCTCCGCTGACAGGCGTGGGTCCGAAAGAACGCCAGCAGGGACTCGGCAGATACTTGCACACCCACGTGCACACCAGCGGTTCCCGCTACGGCCAGAAGGCACACGCGAGGTGCCGTGCACCGACAAGCCAGGGGATCCACAAAGTGTGGTTTACACACGGGATGAAATACCGCGTAGCCTTGAAAGGGAAGGAGGTTGTGACACAGGAGGCGGCCCGGATGAACCTCGAGGACACCGCGCTCGGGGACATGAGCCGCAGTTCACGTACACGAGGCAGGCCAGCGCCGCTCACTCACGGGGATGGGGGGGGCATGGTGGCTGCCGGGGCCCGGGTGGGGGCGGGGAGCTATCATTTAGCGGCTCAGAGTGATCGTCGCACGGGACGATGAAAGCGTTTGGGGGGCGGGCGGTGGGGATGGTGGCGCGAGAGCGTGGATGTGGTCACTGCCAGTGAACGTACGATCCCGAGCGGTCACTGTGGGACATTCTGCGTGACGTGTGTGTGAGCACACGTACACACACACACACACACACACACACACAAGTCAAATGGGCCGTGTGCACCAAAAACCTCGCCGAAGCGCGGTTCGTTCCGGCAAACCCCAAGGCAAGGCACCGTTGACTTTCGGCTCCTGGCTCTGAAGGTTGGTAAGACAAGGGTTTGACACGAGGCCGCAGTGTGACCCTCACCTGTGCCCGGTGACTCACGGGCCTCGTGCTGTGGCAGGAAGCGCGGAAGGGAGCCCCTCTGAGGCCGCAAGGCCGGTCTGCGCTCTTCTAAAGACGTCCGGTGCCGACCGTCCCCGAGAGCTCCGCCTCGTCGTCCCAAGGGGGCCTCGGCTTTCTGGGCCCGTGCCCGACGGCGTGGCGCCCGGTAGGACGAGGCGCCACGGCCGAGATTTGCGCGTGGGAGAGGCGCCTGGCCCAGGCTGTGGCAGCTACTGAGGTCGTACTGGACTCGGAACTCCCTCGGGGGACCCCCACCCCCTGCTCTTGCTCGCGCTCCTTGTCTGCCTGGCCGAGCGCCTGCGAGGCAGTAAGGCGGGGCGGCCCGCACCGTGTGGTTGGGTGACCGTGGCCAGGAGGGTGCGGGCGGAGCCCCGTCGGGGGACCGTTGCAGGTCTAGGCAGGATGTGACGGGGGCGGGACGAGACTCAGCCTCCTCGGGTTGGGACACGTCTCGGAGGCAGCGCTGTCAGGACACACCGCCAGGTGACACGTCGGGACGTGCCGTCAGGTGGACGTGGCGCGCGCGTTAAACAGAGCGGACGGGCACGGTCCCGGGCTCTGTGCTCGGTGGATGGCGACGCCATTTCCTGAGATGGGGACACGAGGGAGGAGTGGGCTGGGCTGGGGGCACGCGGGAAATCAGAAGTTTGGTCTGGACACGTGAAATCTGGGATGCCCGCTCACCGTGTGGGTGCAGAGGCCAGGCAGGCAGGTGGCCCTGGGGGTCCGGGTTCACAGGAAGCACGTGGGAGAGGCACACTGAGCGGGAAGATGGCCCAGAGCTCCGCGCGTCCTAGATCAGGCCCGGAGCGGGGAGCGGGGAGCGGGGAGGGCGCCCAGCGGCTTTGCTGTCGGGGCAGAGCTTACGGGCAGGGGCTGCCAGATGGTCCCACCCACACCACGAGGATGGGACCCACCGTGGGAAGTGTGGTCCCGTGACCCGGAAGAGCAGAGGTCAGGGGGTGACCATCCCACGCCGGGAAGGGAGGAACACCGAGCCTCGCTGCATCTCGGAAAACCTGTGTCCTGACTTCTTTCAGGAATGTTCTCGGCGACACCACAGCCTGAGTTCTCCTGATGGCGTCGTGATGGGGAGACACGTTTGTTTGAAACCTGTTCATAAAAAACCACAATTTTGATTTTGACAAAAAGAAGAATTGATCAAGAAACCCCTGGAACCAAGGACTTGAGGGCGACGAGGACACTCCGTCCCTGTCACCCCTCCTCCCTGCGTGTGGGTTCCGTTCGTGCTCGCCGACCTCCTCTCCCGGGTGACACAGCCCGTGCGGCCCCGTCGCTGGAGCCTGGGCGCCAGGGAGGGCCATGTCGGCCGCACCGCGTTTCGGCGCTTAAAGCCTCGAGGGAGGGTTCCGGCTGTGCGGAGGTCGGGTGCCTGCCCCATCCATCAGCTGTACTCAGGGTTTGGAGGGTTTGCGGCCGAGCACGCACCTCCAGCTGGGACCGCGTGATGGGGGCTGTGGAGCGGCGACCCCTCAGAATAAAAGGGAAGTGGTGCTGGACAACACGATGCATGTTCCTACAGAACCAGGTCAATAAAGACCGTCTTTTCTTGACCCGGGCAGGGACCTCCTCCACGGCGGACATAACGCTTCGATTATTTGGCAAATACTCACTCCCCTCCCGCTGCAGGAGGGGCCGTGTGATCCGCACCGTCCGGGGCGGTGGAGGCTTGAAGCCTGTTTCCGTGTTGGGCTCATGCCCTCGTGTGTCAGCCTTCTCCAGCAGTGGCACACAGGCCACTCGTCCCTCAGGGACGGGAGACGCCAGAGCGGGGCCGTCCCAGCCGCGTGCACATCTGGCTCCGGGGTCGGCTCCCCCGTCTGCCCAGCTGCACTCACACCCGCGGGCACACGGAGCCCCCGTCGGAGCGCTGCATGGGGCCGGGGGGCTCCTGACGCAACAGCATTACTGCAGGGGAGTCAGCTGACACGGCCGCCGCGCCTTCCTGTCCCAGCCTCAGCCCCCCAGGCTCTCTGGGGCTCAAGTTCACCCTCTTCTCTTTCCCTGATGCCCCTTCGGAGCCACGGACGCGGCCCCGTGTCCTCCTCCAAACCCCGCACGTCTGCCGCTCGGGGTCTCCTGACCGCTCCTCGTCGGTCCCTGTGTGGTCCTGGCTCGGGCCTCATCGTCTGTGCCCGACGTGACCTCAGCGGCCGCGGTTAGGTTCCAGAACTTGTAAAGAACTGTTCAACTCGGTAAAGAGAACAATTTGAGTTTTTAGGAGACGGACGCGTGCTTTGAACGGATGCTTCGCGAAAAGAAGGTACAGAAACGGCCAGTGAACACACAGAGGTGTTAAAACCACAATGAGGTGTCACTCCAGACCCACCAGAAGGGTAACATTACAAGGACGGACCACACGAGTGTTGGCGGGGAGGCGGGGCGCCCGGGGCCCCACGTGTGGAGGGGCTGGGGCACGGTGGCACGGTCACTTCAGCACATGCTGCGGCGGTTTCCAATGAGTTTGAGCTTATCCGTACAGAACGCCGCAGCCAGAACGAGCCGCTTACCGCACGGCCCCCACAATCCCACCGCTAGATGTTTCCCTGGGACAGACGAACACTCAGTCCGCTAGGAAGACTTGGCGTGCAGCGGTTTTTAGCAGCTTTATTCGTGACCTCCCAAACCGCCGGGCGGAGAATGGATAAACCCCTCGAGGTAGATGCACACGATGGAACGTATCGCTCAGTAATAAAAAGGAACTTGATTTTCTCAACCGCGTGCACGACCGAAGCCGTTCAGCTGAGCGCCAGAAGCCAGGCGTGTGCGCTGACTGATGTCCCGTTTGTGGGATTTCAGGCCAGGGAAAAGGAGCCCCCCGTGACATCCAGCAGACCAGTGGTGGCCCGTGGCCAGGGGGGCGTAGGGGACCGGCCACAAAGGGGCACGAAGAGATGTCTTGGGTTGGTTGAAACGCTTCGTGTGCTGATGGGGATGTTGACACGGGTGAGAACTCACTGAAGGGCGCGCTTCAAGTGGATGAATTTTTACGTCTGGAAATCCTCCCTCAATAGCACTGATGAACAGCCTGTTTTCCCGTCTTCCTCAGTAATCAGTCCTGCAGAGATAGTACCTCCTAGATCACAGATCTGACCATGTCTGTCCCCTGCGTAAACCTCCTGAGGTTCAGGGGTGCCCGGGTGGCTCAGTCGGTTGAATGTCCGACTTCGGCTCAGGTCACGATCTCACAGTTTATGAGTTCAAGCCCCGCGTCGGGCTCTGTGCTGACGGCTCGGAGCCTGGAGCCTGCTTCGGATTCTGTGTCTCCCTCTCTCTCTGCCCCTCCCCCGCTCACACTCTTTCCCCTAAAAATAAATAAAAAACATTTAAAAAAATTTTTAAAAACCTCCCAAGGTTCCTGTTCCTTTTTGGCCCATTCCAAGCCCCCCGAGCTGCCGTGGCCTCGGATCCACATGTGCTCTTGGCGTGGCTGAGAGCTGGGCCAGCTGGGTCGGGATGCACGTCTGTACTTCCCCCTGGCTGTGCTCAGGCTCGGCCCGACGGTCCTGTATTCGTCCCCAGGAGCCAGCTTGAAGCTGGCCTTCTCTCGGGGACGCCCCTGGCCCCCCGCTGAACTTCAGGTCCTGTTGTGCTGTGCCAGTGTCCCTAACGCTCTGTGGCAGAAACATCTGGGGGTTTGGGAGACTCTTGCACCGTGAGCACCTGCTAACAGCACCACCCCTGGATGCCGCGCGGGGCCCCGCCCGTGGCAGGTGCTCAGAGAGCTCGGGGAGCGTCGGCCGAGACAGCGGCTTCGGGGTGTTCTGAGTTCTTGCTCCGCACAGAGCGCTGCCCTCGGGCGGCCCGGTCTCACCTGCTGTCACCGAACACACTTCTGCTTCCTGCCTTTCTGCTTTAGATCAGCTGTTCCATCCCGAGCAGGGAAAGTCCGAGGCCTTCTGCCACACTCACTCGACGGTCCCATTCAAACGGGCTCTTCTGCGTTACCTTCCCCCACGATGACATTCGGGGAGAGAAGAAGACTGCTTCCACTTTGCTGGGTGGAACTTGGTGCCAGGACCGATGTAGCTTCAGCCGTGACATCAGCGTCGGGAAAATCCTCAGCGTGGCCGGCCGTGGTAGTGACAGCGCCGTGAGCAGGGCAACGGGTATCCAAGTAAGACGCAGACGGGGAAGGAGAGGCTGGTCCGGGCGCGCACCTGAGCGCACAGGTGCGAAGGACAGACTAGCGCGGTGTTCCAGGTGGCACACAGGCATTCTGTCTTATGTGGGACCATTCATAATTTTAACCTCCCCCTGGCCTTCCCCCCCCTCTTCCATCCCCTTTGTGGCCTCTACAACCGTAGTTGAAAATCCAACCCCAGGAGCCACGTCTGTGGACGCCTCTCTCCAGCCCTCCGTGCCTCCCAGCTCCCTTCCTTCCCAGCTCCGTGTTTTCTCCAGCACCCACCTAGGCCTTTCTCCCAAACACAGCAGGAGACTTGGAGGGGGTCCTACCCGCTTATTTCGCTCACAGAACTTCCTGGAAATTTGTCTCCCTGGATGGAAAACAAGCTCCCACCAGGAGCCTCGTCACATTGGGACAGTGGCTTTTCTTTTTTTTTTTTTTTCTTTTTTTTAATTAAAAAAAAATTTTTTTTTAATGTTTATTTATTTTTGAGAGAGACAGAGACAGAATGTGAGTGGGTTAGGGGCAGAAAGAGGAGACACAGAATCCAAAACAGGCTCCAGGCTCCGAGCACAGAGCCCGACGCAGGGTTCGAACTCATAGACCATGAGATCATGACCTGAGCCGAAGTCAGACGCTCAACTGACGGAGCCCCCAGGAGCCCCAGAACAGTGGCTTTTCTTGACTGGGAGCAGACTGGCCTTTGTTATTTTCTGATGGTTGAGGTGTGGCCCCAGCAGACGGACGGAGGCAGATGTCCTGTGGTGCACATGCCCCTGCCCTTGTGTTGAAGACCAGTGCTCTCTGGAGAGTCAGCTCCCGCCACGGCTCGGGAAGGGGACGCAGCTTGACTCACTCCGGCGCTAAGAGTTAGCCAGGGCTGGGGGCTCCCCCGAGCCACCTCCTGGAGCAGCCAAAACCCCAGCAGTTTCCCCCACAGGTTCCGCCTTTGGGGAAAAGAGAAGTCGACCTCAGCAGCCTGTGCCTGAGGTCACGCACTGGGGCCCTGTCCTGGAGCTTGGGTTCCCCGGGCCACTCGCCAGCCAGGATCACCTCAGGGCTCTTCCCTCCTGCCCCCCATCGAACCCCGCCGGAACAGGAGGGTGCTGATGACACAGTGGGAGGCATGAGATCCAGGCCACCTTGTCTCCAGGGGGTTGGGACCCAGGGGGTTCGCAGCCCTGCGGTGGCCTGGTGGGAGCGGGGCTGGGCAGGGTGGCTCCGGACTGCCTCCTGGATCCCTCCCAGGTCAGTTTCCTCTCTGCCAGGCTGCTGTGAGGGCCACGCCGACTACACTGTGCCACCGTGTACGTCCGTGTGGGGCCGTGTACGTCCGTGATCTTGCACGTGCGGCCCACATCGTGCCGGCTTAGAACATCCTGCCCGTCCTCTGACGCTCCTCTTAGCAGTAAAAGTGGCCTGCGTTTCCTCTCCTTGAATCGGTGTGGGCTCGTGACTACCATCCCGCAGGACAGAAATGGTGCCTCTGAGCTCTTGGCTGGGTGACGAACGGCCCGTCACATCCTGCACCTGTCACTGGAGCCCCTGAGCCGCCGCGAGACACGTGTGAGCCCTCTGAGGTCGCCATGCTGGAGAGACCGCACGGACAGACCCTGAGACTGCAGCCAGCCCGGCTTTCACACTCGTGAGGGAATACACTGGTTTGGGCCCCCAAGATCTGGGGTCTGGCCTGGGAAGCAGCGGATGGGCTGGAACCCGCTTGTGGAGATACGGCCACGTAGGTAAACACAGCAGAGAGATACGAGGCAGTTCCCGTGCAGGGATGTGGCAACAATTGCAATCCCACAGCCCAACGTGCTTTGCCAACGGAAGAGGTGATTGGTTGTTAAGGTGACTCACGCTCTTCCGATTGTTCTCAAACACTAATACTTCCCTCAGCCGGAGCCAAGGCGCCATGCTTCTCCGGTGGAAGCTTCTGGACAAGACGTGTACAGAGAAGGCCTTGGTCAGGCCACGGACGCTTGTGCGGTACGGACAGATGTAGGAAGCCACCTGTCATTTCCCTCCGACCATCCGCCCCTGGGCCCACAGCAGATCAGTGGGACGCAGGTGCGTTTCCAGAACCTTGTTCTCGTTGTATGTCCACAACCTGGCTCCTCAGCTTAGGGTGGCTCCAGGAAGGGGCTTCCTCTGACTATTTCCTCCCGCTGCTCCTTTCGCGGCCTCCACCCTCGCCTACTTTCTCCTGCACCAAAAACTCCCTCCGGGCAGAAATCTTGGTCTGTAGCACCTAACACGGTGCGTGGATGCTTGTGGAATAACTGGGCCCCACTCATTCAGGTCGACTCCCTCAGCGTACTCCGAGCAGACCCCCAATTTCATACAAGATTCTGCGTGAGGACAGAGCGGCTCAGGGGACTGTGCGCTGGCCCCCGGTGAGTGCAGACCCGGAGTGGGGTGGCATTGAGAGAGGTCACCGTCCTCTGTGTCTGCACCTAGTCCGGGGCCAGCTGCTCGTCCCTGACCCTGCCAGCCCACCCACCTCGGTCCCCCTGCACTTTCCAAAACAAGAAGTCATTCTCTGGTAGAGACTCTTTCTCTCTCCCACCTGTTCTTGCCTGGAAACTCTGAAATAAAGTAAACACGCTGCAATTTTTAAGAGCCTTTACGGCAACACCTTTGTGGATGCAGATCGGGCAGATGGAGCCCTGAATTCGGCTGGCCCCGGGGCGATATAAATGCCCTTCGTTTATTCACCGAGGACCGACTGCGCGCCTCCCGGGTGCGGCTGGGGCACTGGCACGCGAGAGAAAGTGAGCCCTGGCCTTGCAGTGCCTAACTGTGGTTCTTACAGCACACGCTTACACTGCTCTCCTGGAAATACTCACGACCATGGGAGTATGAGGGGCAGTCTCAGGTCCCTGACACGCCCCATCCCCTCGGAGGTTCTCATGACGCCCAGCGGCATCCGGAGGGGAGAAGGCCGCTGCTCCTGGCTTCTGCTCCGTGGGTGAGTGGACGCAGTGGTGAGGGCAGGGGAGCACCTTCCCGGGGACACGCTCCTCCGTTCCGTGTGGGCCCCCTGTCACCCCAGGACTCCAGGATCAGGGCGTGTGACGTTCAGATTTGCGGGGACACCCTGTGCGGGAGGCAGGAGCGGGGAGGCCGGAGAGGCCGGGAGGAGGAGGGAGGTTGGCCGGGAGACCCTCGCCCGCAGTGCAGTCTGAGAGCGTTGACGGAGCAGCCTATGGGGCAGATGTACCTGCCGCCCGGGGGACTCGGGACGCAGCCGCGGGGCCGATGCCATCACGTTCCTGAAGGAGGAGGCCCGACAGGTGCCCCTTCACGGCCACCTCGAGCCCCGTCACCATCCCCTTCAGTCCCCGCGTGAAATACAAGTCAGCATGAATTTCCCCCGGTTTGTAGTGGTTCGTGGAAACTGACGGAAAGGCTCGCGGTCACTCCACAAATGGATGGAAAGTGAACTCTGCTTCTCCAGGGACCCCGTATTGCCCGCGTGCTCTCTTTCAACCCCCACGGCTCCCGCCTGCTGGCAGCACGGCCGGCCGGGGCAGGGTGACCCCCAAACACCTGAACCACTGTGCGCTCTGCTGAGGAGACTTGAAATCCGCCCTCGGTCCCCGACGCTCCTCTCAGCCAGACACTTGGCCACGTCCGACCCCGGGTCCCCAGGCCGCTGCCCGAGCTCCAGACGGCGATAGGGGTGCCCTTCACGTCCCGCTGCGCACTTGCCCAGCTCCGTCCTTGCGGGGAAGCCGCGTCTCCTCGGTGCAGGGGCAGGTGCGGGGAGAGGGAAGGGGCCGCGTTCACACAGCACCGGCCGACCGGGCTTCCCGCCTTGTCCCACCTCCGCCCCAATGCCAGCCTGCCCTCCCCATCCCTTCCCGTCCCATCGTAGAGATGCAGGGCCCGCAGTGGGCAAGGAGGGAGGTGGCGGGGTGAGGCTGGATCCGGGGACCTATGTGCGCATAAGTCTAGAGCCCCGTCTGGTCCCGCAGTTTCTGATTCAGACATGGGATAATTTACCTGATTTCAGAACGCGGTGCGAGCAGGACTCTGCTGTGTGTCTGGCAGGGGGGAGGACCGAGGGGTTGCCGCCCACCCGTGTCACCCGTGCCCAAGTCCCAGAGGGCGAGGGTGAGCCTCCGGAGCCTCGCTCCAGAGGCCCCTGTTCTGTCTGCTTCGGACGGAAGTTCCCTCCCAGATCTTCACGAACCCGCGGCAGCCGCTGGGTGGCTGTGTGGGACACTTCTCTGCGGGTGGCATTCACATCGTGTGAAACGACCCGTTTACAAGCGGACAGGGCGGCCGTGCGCAGTATACTGACGGTGCCGTGCGACCACCTTGCGGCTCCCCAACGTCTCGTCACAAATCCCACCCTGTTCCCAGGAAGGAGTAGCCCCCGCCTTAGCCCCTGGCGGCCCCCGTCCGCTGTCTCCACGGGTCCGCTTGTTCTGGGCGGCCCATACCGAATGGAATCACAGCACGGCGCCTACCTGGCTTGCTTGCCTTGGCCCCGTGGTGTGTCGGAGCCCCGTCCCTGTTGCAGCCCAGCTCGCTACCTCGTTCCTCTCGTGGCTGAGTGACGTTCCGCCACTTACCCGTTTATCCGGCGGTGACCGTTCGCACTGTGGAATCGAGCCGGTCGCCGTCCCCGGCGCTGCGGTGAAGGTCGCGTGCGGGGGTGTGGGCTCCTGTTTTCAGACCAGGGGCGAGCTCCGCGGTGGAGCTGCTGAGCCGTCTGGTAATCCCACGCACAACCCTCCCAGGAACGGCCGAGCTCTCGCGGGGGCCGCCGCCCGGCCTGCCCACCAGCCACGTGGGAGCGCTCCGGCTTCTCCACATCCTCCCACAGGAGGCATTTGAGCGCCTGCATCCACCGCTCACGGTTTGAGGAAGTGGGCTCTCGCTGAACCGTTTTCCTGCTTCACGCTGTCAACTTTCTCTTTCACACCCGGCCCAGGCCGAGTGACTGGGAGGAAGGATACCGCCCGGTGATGCAAAAGGAAATTTCCCCAGCCTCCACGCGTCGCCGTGCGTCACACCCCGCCGGGGGCCGCGAGCCTTCACCTGCCGTCACTTCGCCGCCTCCCCGAGAGCAGGCTCCAGACGGGGCTGCGCAGCGGGCAGAGGATGGCCGACGGCGAGTTTGGGTACGTTCTCACGCTGGCCCGGGACTATACGAAGCACGTTCTGCAGGGGCCCCAGCCCGGGTCCCACCCAAGCAGAGTATCCCAAGTGCTACAAGACATGGCCTTCTCGGTCCAGGGGGAGGTCGAGAAGAAGTTGAAGCCGTGCCTGGACAAGTTCCACGTGGTGTCGGTAGACACGGCCAGGACAATATTCCACCAAGTGATGGAAAAGGAATTTGAAGACGGCATCGTTAACTGGGGCAGGATTGTGACTATATTTGCGTTTGAGGGCATCCTCATCAAGAAGCTTCTCCAGGAGCGGATCGTCCCAGACGCGGATGCGTTTAAGGTTTCCTACTTTGTCGCCGAGTTCATCACGAAACACACGGGAGAATGGATCCGGCAAAACGGAGGCTGGGTATGTGCCGTGGGATATTTCTTGTTGTTCTTACCTTTGAACTAGGAATTGACAGTTTCTCCCGGTTAAAAAAAAACTACTGTTTTCTTCAGGTGGTTTATTTTTAAAGGTTCTCGTTTTCATTAAAAAGCTTATTTATTTATTTTGGTGGGGGGGGGGGCAGAGAGAGAAGAGGAGACAGAATCCCAAGCAGGCTCTGTGCTGTCAGTCAGAGCCCCGCTCGGGGCTCGATCTCATGAAAGGTGGACACCTAACTGACTGGGCCGCCCAGGTGCCCCTGAAGTTTCTCATTTTATAATAAGAAGACATTTCTGGCTCCTTTCCAGTGAATCCTAGAACTTTCTAGCTGGAAAACACATGCGGTTCCAGCTTTGACTCCTAAAGGCCTTACGAGTGGGGGTAAGATTTGGGAGCACGAGAGCGTCTCCCCAGGGCACCTGTCAGAGGCGCAGTGCCCAGCGGAGGACTTGGCTGTGGCCAGGCTGTCATGACAACGTACAATTAGCACAGAAGGAGGTGGTATCAGATGCTGTTATACTTGGGTATTTACTATTTTGCAAAAGACGGGTACATTTTTGCAAGTTCGTTGTTTACAAACTGATTTTCTTTTCTTCTTTTTTTTTCAATTTTCCAACATAACAAATTCTGGCTGTTAAAGCCTGTTGACTAAAAATAATAATAATAACATGCTATACCACCAGCAAGAAGCTTCATAGAAGAATTTCCACATAACAATTCACTTTATTATCAAAGCCTCAGAAAGCCCAGACTGGGGGGTGGAGGGGCTCTGTTAGAAGGCACTGATAAGGGGCTTTCCACGGCTGGATGTTCATGCTTGTCTTTTTACGCCAGTACCCTTAACACTGACTTATTTTTTAAACTTTATTTTTTTAATTTTTATTTATTTTTGAGAGAGAGAAAGAGAGACAGAGAGGGAACAAGCAGAGGAGGGGCACAGAGACAGGGAAACACAGAATCCGAAGCAGGTTCCGGGCTCGGAGCTGTCAGCACTGAGCCCGACACGGGGCTTGAACCCACAAACTGCGAGATCATGACCTGAGCCGAAGTCGGATGCTTAACCGACTGAGCCACTCAGGTGCTCCTTAACAACTGACTTTCTGAAACTACTTACGGCTCCATGGATCCTCTTTCCAACCCCCAGTCCTAGCCCTCTCCTCTCCCCAGAGGGGAGATATACATTATTAGCAATTATTTTACACGCAAATCTTGCCTATTGAATAACTCTATAGAAAATACACACACTACTGTTTTGTAAAAAAATTTTTATACGTATAAATACTACGTGGTACTTATTCCGGGTTTATTTTTCACCCAAGGCCTTTAAAATATTATTTTAAAGAATACTACAGAAAAAAAAAAGAGCCCTACACCTATGCTGTTGTATGTAAATGCTGTTGAACGTCTGGCCGTCTCTGGCTGATGGATATTTCAGTTATTTCCAGTTTGCGATCGCAACAATACATCACAGAATCTCTATCCATGCACTCCCTTGTGGAATATCGAATTGCTGGGTCCTGGTACATGTGCATTTTTTTGACGTACTTGATCCTTGCCCTCCAGGGGGGCTCTGCTAAGGCCCCCCCCAACCAGCTGACCAGTGTTCGGTCGCAGCAGCCTGTCCTAATTTCCCCAATCCACTGGGTTAAGAAAATGTAATCAGGGACACCTGGGTGGCTCAGTTGGTTAAGCAACCGACTTCAGCTCTGGGCATGACCTCACTGTTTGTGAGTTCGAGCCCCGCGTCCAGCTCTGTGCTGACAGTTTAGAGCCTGGAGCCTGCTTTGGATTCTGTGTCTCCCTCTCTCTCTGCCCCTCCCCCACTCATTCTCTCTCTCTCTCTCTCTCTCTCTAAAGAAAATTATAGCTGTCTTTGGTTATTATGTTTTATTTTTATTTTTTATTTATTTTTTAACAATTTTATTTTTAAGTAATCTCTACACCCAACGTGGGGCTCGAACTCACAACCCTGAGATCAAGAGTTGCACGCTCCACCGACTGAGCCGGCCAGGTGCCCCTGGTTATTACAAATGTTCTAAATTTTGATGCAGTCACATTTTACGGGATGTCCCCTGCATCTTGTTTAAGGCTTTCCGGTGTCATGTTGGGGCATCCCGCCCTCGGTCCCCCCCTGACTCAGACTGACTCGGGCTGGGTGAAGCATGGCGGGGGCGGGGGGCGGGGTGGGTCTTGCTCTCTTCCTCTCAGCTGTGGGCGACGGGTGGAAATTCCCACCGTGCCACGGAGGTTTCCAGCGAAAGCAAAACTCCTCCGGCGCAGAGGAATTCAGTTCACGGCTCTCTGCGGGCTCTGTGTCCGGGCACCCCACATGGTATCTGCAGCATATACGTGGTGATGAACGTTACTCGAAACCTAACGAGTTAGCAGTGTTTTGTGAACTCGTGCAGCCCTTGGCCGGGCAATGGGATGGTCTCTGAGAGTCTCTGGAAGCGGACTCATCTTTCAGGGGGTGACCTGGGTGTAATTGTGCACGCGGCAGGATGAAGCCTTCCCAAGTGGACGTACACATACACACGCGTGCCCATGCACACACTCAGCCTTCACGGGGTCCTTGGGTGTAGGTAGGCTTGAACCACCGGACTTTCACACCTGGACAGCTTCGCTCGTAGACGTGACGGACGCGCTCCTGAAAGCGCGCTCCTTTTCGGCCCACACGAGACACGGGTTGCGTGGAGGAATCAGGATTTGAGTCCGAACACGTTAGCACGGTGGGCTGACACAAGTAAACGTACTCGTGAGGGTTCATCTCGGAGCAGATGGCTGAGCTACAGTCGAGATTTCCCGATCCGTGAAAATCGGTCAGACGTGACCGTCCGGAAAGCTCGGGGTCTGTGGTCCTGTCTGCTGTCACCGGCTCCAAATGAGAAATGCGCGTGCATCACAAAAGATGAGAAGGTCAGTTAGCACACAACCAGAGAACTACTATGATCTAAGTACTTCCCAAGTACGATTAGACACGTTATGAAAACTTTTGGGTCAGGAAGGCAGTATGTCGGCCGCTTGGATAGTGTGAGCACCGACTGTGGGTCACACGGTTCTGGGCTGGCTTCTGGGGTCATTCAGTGCCCGTGGGACGTCCACAGGCTACTACTCGGAACCTTGTTTCCTCGTCTGCTGAACGGGGAGAATAATGCTTCCTCCTCCCAGGACCCGGCGTGACGATTAAATCAGTTACTGTTACACACGAAGCACCTGGCATAAGCACTCAGTACAAGTTTAGGGTTATTGTTAGCACTAGTGTTGTCAAACTTCCCCGATTGACCAGGTTCGGTCCTCCCAAGTTATACCAGCCAGGGTTAGATATTAGTCACCATCGAAACCAGATGCCCTGAAGGGAAAAGGTAAGACCAGCATATCGCTAGGACCAGCTATGAAGGGCACACGGGAGATTTCAAGAGGCTTCACTATGTAATTCGGAAAACCACCTTAACACGGAAAGAAAGCCCCTTTCAAGACGGGGACACACAGTCAGCACTGGTACTTCCCAAGCAACCACAAGAGTCAGAAGGGGCGAGACGAGCCGTTTTTGTTTGCTTGGTTACGGTTGTTTATGATCTTCCTGCTCTGAAGAATGGTCTTTTTGCGCCACACGGAAGGACACACGGAGACTTGTGCCCGCGTGGCTGGCTGCCCGGCTGGCAGAGGCGTTTCCGAGGCGTGAAGCACAAGCAGCGAGGGGACAGACCCTCCATGAGTCTCTCGCATCCTCTGCTTCGTTAGATTTGGGGGCGAAGTTCTGATATTTCTGTCTAATTTTGACTTGAGATTGAAAGTCATTGAATGAAAAGAAAGACGGAATTCTAGCCCCTCCTCCCCCACACCTTGGGCCCTTCGGGAACGCACTCTAACTGGGGCGTCCCTCTCCACCCCTCTCCCTCCCACCCTACGTCCGGGGCACAAGCCAGTCCTGTCGGTCGGTCATGCACCCAGCCCACCCGGGACGCGTCCTCCTTCGTCTGACGCCGGCCGTAACCTCTTACCGGTTTCCATCCTTGCCCTGCTACAGTCTGTTCCCCACACAGCAGCCAGAGTGATCTCTGAACGACGTGAATTCTCTCGTGTCCTGGCCTAATCGGAACCCTCCCAAACGCGCCTTCGCCCGGGAGCAAAAATAAAATAAACGTTCTGACTGCTGTAGTCAGAGCCCTACCTGGTCTGGCCCTAAGTCCCCAACCAACCCCATTTCCTGTGAGTCTTTCCTTTGCTTCATAGCTCCAGCCTCCCTGAATAAGCCAATCACACTCCGCCCTCAGGGCCTTTGCACTTGCTGTGGCCGCTGCCTGGAATCACCAGGGGTCTGCATCGGCCCCGCTGCCCTTCCCAGGGGTCCGTGCCACGGTTGCCCTCCTCGGGGAGTCTTCCCTAGCCGTCCCGTCTCCGACGGCACCACCACCGCTCTATCCTGTACCCGGCTTGACTCCCTCGTAACTGCTTATCCGTTCCTTGTCTTTCTCTGTGACCAGAACTCAAGCTTCGTGAGGCCAGGGGTCCTGCGTGTTTAGTTCACCAGTTTGTTTCCAGCGCTTCAAACAGCACCTGGCATGTGGCTGAACCTCAGTAAACGTTTGTCGGATGAGTACACGTAGTGAATAATCGCCAGGGAAACGCGGGGATAACGTTGGTGTCTTCCTAGATGTCAAACATTCTGAGGATCTGGGGTTCTTTGCATTATTGATGCAGAACGTTATTTTACGGCTTAGGCTTTTCTGAAGCCACGGTACCTGAATCTAATGAACTATTCCTGGAAAGAACCAGATCTGTGTGCTCCTTCTTTATTCCCACATTATGGACAAGATATCGAATCCCTGTTTCTCTAGTTTCATATAATGGTTTTAAGATGCAAATAGTGTCACTGGAAATAAGTTTTTGAAAGAGGAAACCTCTCTCCTGCCACTGTAACCATCTGCGTGCGCGTGTCCTGTGCAATGACGACTGAGGAACGTGAGTTTTCTCCTTTGAGATCACCTGCCTAATGTATTGCACACCAACACTTGTAACGTCTACAGAATATCCCAATTTTATGCGTCACAATTACTTTACCAGTTCCTAATTGTTAGACATTTGGGTTGTCTTCCTCTTGGAAACAATGCTTCAAGACTGGCCCCGGGTGGGTTTTCCGCCCCATCGCTGAGCAGGCCGCCTCTTGATCGGTGTCTTAATGATGGATGGCCCATCGCACTGCTCCCAGAATGCATACTGCCTCCCGAAAGCGCTCTATCAATGGAGAGACGACCCAACAACCCCACCAGCCAGGGGGCAGGACCAGTAAAAATAATTTGGGGGATTTCACAAGACTCAAAATAACAAGGTCAACTTAACAGGTCTAAAAATCAGTAAGACCGTATTACAATGTGAATTCTTTAACTGCCGGTAATGTTGAATTTTCCCCCACACCCTTGTGCATGATTCGTGTTTCTGCTTTCAATAGCCCTTGTCTTCTCAACTCTTAGGGGCTCGATGATGAGTCTCTTACCCTTGAATGAGCCCTTTCATGATAAATGTAAATATTTTCCTGGTCAGTTCTTTTCTGTTTTTTTTTTTTTTTAAATTATTATTCTGTTAAAATACACGTAACGTAAAAGGTATGGGCTTAACCATTTCTTTTTTTTAATTTTTTTTAACATTTATTTATTTTTGAGACACAGAGAGACAGAGCATGAATGGGGGAGGGGCAGAGAGAGAGGGAGACACAGAATCGGAAGCAGGCTCCAGGCTCTAAGCCATTAGCCCAGAGCCCGACGCGGGGCTCGAACTCACGGACCGCGAGATCGTGACCTGAGCTGAAGTCGGACGCTTAACCGACTGAGCCACCCAGGCGCCCCTGGGCTTAACCATTTCTAAGCGTGCACATCAACAGTATTAAATAGTCTCACTGTTGTGGGACGTCACCAGGATCCACCCCCAGGACTCTGCACCCCCCGACCCCGGATCGTGGTATCCACCACCCTACTTTCTGTCTTTATGGGTTTGACTATTGTGACCACTTTGCGTAGATGGGGTTAAACAGTATTTGTCTTCTCGTGACTTGCTTAGCTCACTGAGCCTCATGTCCTGAAGGTTCATCCACGTTGTGGCAGGTGTCAGAACGTCCTTCCTTTTTAAGGCTGAGTAGTATTCTGGTGTATGTATAGACCACGTTTCGGTGACCCATTCCTCAGCTGAGGGGTGCTGGTGTTGCTTCCATGTTTTAGCTACTGTGAATTCTCTCCTTCTTTTAATTTAGCTTTTTATGGCTAAAAAATCTCTAATCTTTTTTTTTTTTTTAACGCTTATTTGTTGATAGAGAGACAGAGCACGAGTAGAGGAGGGGCAGAGAGAGAGGAAGACACAGAATCTGAGGCAGGTTCCAGGCTCTGAGCTGTCAGCATAGAGCCCGACGTGGGGCTTGAACCCATGAACCGTGAGATCATGACCTGAGCCCAAGTCAGACATTCGACCGACAGAGCCACCCAAGCGCCCCAACCTCTAATCTTCTAGCTGGATTTGTCAGTTATTCCTTTTTCTCACGCTCTTTAGTTGAGAAGTTGAGTGTATGTCAGATGATATGCTACGTGCCAAACAGTGACCGCTGTCCTAGCAAAAGCGGTCGTTGGAGAGTGCCTCGTTGCTGAGGGTTACGAAGATCCTGGGAAGGGAGGCGGTGAGGGCGCATGGGAAACGTGTGCGTGTGCAAAGGCGGAGGGGGAGGAAGGGGAGAGAAGGAGCAGCCTGTTCCCTCCGTTAGGCCGTGACAGCGTGTGCTGGGCATGACTCTGCAACTCTGTACTTGACACTATGGGGACAGAAGCCGGCTTTCTTGGGCAATCCTTCGGATGGAAAATCCCCTTGACCGCCGTCTGTGCACTGGCCGTGCTCGGGAAGAGGCCCCGGGCGCCGGATAACAGGTCTCTTCCAGCCCCAAAGTGGAGTCACCTGGGCTCCGAGCTGCTAGCAGGCGGTTGTCACCCCAGAACCTGGAACCTGCCGGAGGCAGAGCGAATGTTCACTAGACGAACATTTAAAAAAATCATTCCGACAACTTTCTAATCCTTTGGGTGATTGTTTGGACACTTGCAGAACGAAAGAACAGCGTTGGCGTTCCCGTATGGGCCCAGGCGCTAGGAAGTCAGGTAACTTTAGGTAGCTTACTTTTTTCGCATTTGTCAGGATAACAGAGGGCATTAGGCTGAGCGATCTCAGAGGTGTTTTGCCGTAAGGATGCCCTGTAATGATAGGTCATAAATTACAGTGGGCACTTCACAATCTATTGTTTTAAAACCACGATCAAAAAGAGAATGAATCCTGGTTTTCTTGGGCAATCCTTCGGATGGAAAATCCCCTTGACCGCCGTCTGTGCGCTGGCCGTGCTCGGGAAACCACCTTGTCACAGGCTCAGAGGCACCGACTGACTCTGGCTTCATTGTGGGTCCTCCTGACTCTGCACAGTACCGCTTACAAACATACATGCACATCGCAACACCAGACAGTTGAAAAAGGGGAAAAAATGAGACCTTCCTCCAGAGCTGTGCATCCAGTATGGTAGCCACGAGGCACCTATGGCCGTGAACACTCACAACGTGGCTGGTCTCGGTGCAGATGGGTTGTGAGTACAAAACGCATGTCAAATTGCAAAGTTTTGGTACAAAAGATATAAAACATCTCAAGAATTTTCATACTGATTACATACTGAAATCATAGTATTTTAGATAAATTGAATCTATTTTTAAAATTAATTTTACGTATTTTCTCTTACTTTAAAAGATGTGGAGGGGGGAGGGGTGGGGCATCTGGGGGGCTCAGTCAGTTGAGCGTCCGACTTGGGCTCAAGTCATGATCTCACTGTTCATGGGTCCGAGCCCCACGTCGGGCTCTGTGCTGACAGCTCAGAGCCTGGATCCTGCCTCTGATCCCGTGTCTCCCTCTCTCTCTCTGCCCCTCCCATGCTCATGCTCTGTGTCTCTCTCTTAAAAATAAATAAACATTTGAAATGAATCAACATTTTAACTAAAAAAGTAAAAAGTGTGGCTAGGGGCACCTGGGTGGCTCAGTCCGTTGAGTGCCCCACTCTTGATTTTGGCTCAGGTCACCATCTCGCTATCTGTGGGTTCGAGCCCCACATCAGACTCTGTGCTGACAGTGCGGAACCTGCTTGAGATTCTCTCTTTCCCTCTCTCTGCCCTTCCCCTGCTCACTCTCTCTCTCTCTCTCTCTTAAAATAAAGAAATAAACTTAAACAGAAAATAAAAAATTAAAAAATGTGGCCGGTGGAACCTTAAACTTCCTTCTGTGGCTCTCACCGTACCTCTGTTGGTCAGCGCTGCCCCGGAGAGGCCCGGAGCAGGGCTGCGGGGCAGTGATGCAGTGGACAGAGCGACGCCAGTGCGGGCGCAGAGGTGACCAAGGAGCTGCCTGTTAAGTGGGGGTCCTTTGCTCTCCATCCCAGTAAACTGTCGCCCCTGGTTTTTAAAATGTGAAATTTATTCTCCAACAGGAAAACGGCTTTGTAAGGAAGTTCGAACCCAAGTCTGGCTGGCTGACCTTTCTGGAAGTTACAGGAAAGATCTGTAAGGTATTGTCTCTCCTGAAGAACTACTACTGAGCGGCCAGAAGCACAGAACACTCTGGATTGTGAAACCTGCCTGGCTGTCTTGACTCTTGCACTAAGTGTTGCCGGCACTTACTCCACTGGACAGACGACTTTGGTGATGTAACTCGATCTTGCAGAGTTACGGGGATTTTGTTCTCATTTTGATAAATAAACCGTATTTGTCTCAGTACGTAATTTGTGTCCTGCCTGGGAGTCGAGCAGAAGGGCAAAGCTGGAGGCAGGGGACGGGGACTGAAGGAAGCGGGTGGGGGGCCAGGAAGGGGGCGCCTCCTCTGCCCTGGGGCAGATTTTCTTAAGGGGTGCCCGTTACCCAGAAGTCATTCGCCAAGTCGCTCCTCCGACTGCGTGGGGGTGAGGTCTACATCCTGCCTCCCAGTGGCCCCCGTGACCCTAGATACTTAGGGGATTCCGCAGATGCCCTCCCCACAGACTCTGCTCCCTGGCCCGCCACTCAGGGTTGACAGACACGGCGGGAGGTACCCAGGATGCTCCGGGGCAGTCTGAACGCAGACAGTTAGGTCTGACTCATGCTGAGTCATTGTCAAATTTTTCCTCTTAACAAATGTCATAAATCACACAACTGTGTCTTTTCTTAGACCCTGAATTCCAATTCCGAGGTCAGTAAATTTGACTGCAGTTCAGGAGCACCAGGCTGTGTTCTAGAACCTCCCAGTCTTCCAGTCTTCCTCCGTGTCCTCTGGCCCTCGGGGCTCGAGTTTCCGAGGAAGTAGCTGACGGATCTGATCAAGAAACCAGGGCCTCCCTCCCAGGCTCTGCGCATTTCCACAGGGGATTTCACTTAATTCACACTTTGCTTCCTCTGTGATTCTTTTTTTTTTTTTTAAGGCTGATTTGAAGAAACCCCTTTAGAAATCACCCTTCAAAAATTTTTTTATGTTTATTTATTTTTGAGAGAAAGAGAGAGACAGAGTGTGAGCAGGGGAGGGGCAGAGAGAGAGGGAGACACAGAATCTGAAACAGGCTCCAGGCTCTGAGCTGTCAGCACAGAGCCCAACGCGGGGCTCGAACCCACGAACTGTGAGATCATGACCTGAGCCGAAGTCAGACGCTCAGCCGACCGAGCCACCCAGGCGCCCCAGAAATCACTCTTAAAGTAGGGGTCTACTCTGCACACCTGCACACAGATTTCACACGCACGCACACTCTCACCGCCCCAGTCTTACTGCTTCCCATGGCTGATGCAAGGTATGGAGAACAAGACACCTGTAGACTTGGCCTTTCTATCAGCTCATCCCATCCTGGTAAGTGCTCTCCCTGATCTCCGCCCCCTTGTCCCCTATCCCTCACCCACCTCTCCTCCGGTGACCGTCCGTTGGTTTTCTGTAGTTAATAGTCTCCTGTGGTTCTTTTTTTAAAAATTTTTTTATGTTTATTTTTATTTTTTTATGTTTAATTTTTTTATGTTTTTTATATTTAAATTGTTTATTTTAATTTTTTATGTTTAATTTTTCATGTTTCATTTAATTTTTTTATGTTTGTTTTAATTTTTTAATTCTTTTATGTTTATTTGTTTTTGAGAGAGAGAGAGACAGAGACAGAGACAGAGACAGAGCACCAGCAGGGGAGGGGCAGAGAGGGTGGGAGACACAGAATCAGAAGCGGGCTCCAGGCTCCGAGCTGTCAGCACAGAGCCTGACGTGGGGCTCGAACCCACGAACCGTGAGATCATGACCTGAGCTGAACTCAGATGCTCAACCGACTGAGCCCCCCAGGCACCCCGAGTCCCCTGTGATTCTTAACACTGGGGATACGACACTGGGGCAGGTCAGCAGGGAAACGTTTCTTGCAGAAGTGACTTTGGCGTATTCAGCCAAGCCCATCTGAGAGCCAAGTACCTGGCCCTTGCGTCTGCCCTGAATGGGAACATTTCTACCCCGTTTCACCTTGGTGCCTCCCCGCCCCCTGCTCAGTGCGTGAGGTCCTACTGTGTGTTGGCATGAACCAGAGCTAAGTGTAGGGAGGAAGCTTCACAAGTGGACATAACAGAAGTGTATGTCCGGGTCCTGCCAGCTGGAATACATTTGCACAAGAGACCACAGACCCTGACCTTTATACCACAGCGATCTCGTTAACAGAGCAACACCGGGGAATCAGTGACATTTCGGGCTTGGTTTGTGACCTGGTCTTTCAAAGTGCAGCTCTGTGTGTTTTATTACTAAGATAACAGGGGGAGGGCTTACCCTTAGCGAACACCGCACACAGAGACGGAGGTGGAACAGGTCGTAGACCGAAAAGTAAGCTAAAGCCATAAAAATCCCGGAAGAGACATCGGAGAAAATCATCACAGCCTCAGAGGGGGTCAAGATTTCTTAGCTACAACAACAAAAGCCTGCGCCAGAAAAGAAAAAAGGACCTAAAAATTATACTCTGGAGACACGATTTAGAATTCTCAAAGTCAAAGAAGAAAAAAACAAAACCCAATCTTCAAAACAGCAAGCCACAGAGTGGGAGGTAACACGTGTCACGCTGGTAACTGACAAAGGACTCGTGTCCAGAATGTGCGAAACACAATTCAGGAACAACACAACCATCAACTGAATTTAAAAATGGGCAGAAGACGGCAGGCGGGCAGTTCACGTGGAGAAGGTGCGAGACACCACTGGCCACCAGGGAAGGGCGAGGTGAAACCACGGGAGACCTCGGCGCACCCTCCAGAACGGCTCGCACGAAGGCCACCACCGGTACCGGGCTTTGGGAACGCCCTCACGCGCTGCTGGCGGTTCTTGAACCGCGTGGCAGGTTCTTGTAAAGCGAAACGCGCGGCAGCTGGGCTCCTGGGTCTCCGCTCAAAAGCCCCCGAACATGTCCCCACGATTCACGGCAGCTGTATTCACGAGGGCAGAGAGACCCGGACACAACCCACGTGTTCCACAAATTGCAGCATGCCCGCGCAAGGGACGAGCCCCAGCAACGATCAGGTGTGGGCTGGCGCCACGGGATGAACCACCCTCAACACGCGTTGAGCGAGAGAAGCCGGCCACTGGGGTCCAGTGTCGTCCACGCGAGACCGGAAAAGACAAATGTGATGCGTCCGGTGGCAGAAAGCAGGTGAGAGGTGGCCTGTGGCCGGGGTGGGGGGCGGGGGGAGCCGGCCGGGAAAGCTCTGTCTGGGGTGATGAGGATGTCCTGCCTCTTGGCTGTGGTGGGAGAAGCATGTCCAGGATTCACAGAGGCGCTTCCTTAAAACAGGTGCATTTTACTGCAGATGATAACGTAGCTGATTGTTAAAAAGCTCCGGTTTTTGCAAAAGAAAAAAAAGAAAAAAACCGAAAAAGGTGAACGCTCATTGTGAACAGTGCAAACGCAGGAGAATAAAAGGAGAGACACAAGCATGACCCCAGATACCAGTTTAAGTCCCAATAAAATCATGAAGCACTATTATTTTTGCCTCGGTCACTTAGAAGGATCTGTCGGTGTGCATGACAGCCCGTGGACAACACCAGGCCTGCGAGTGTGGGGCCCTCCCTTCATCTGCCTTACCCCCCCCCACCCCCCACCCCCGTGGTGGCCCGTGGCTCCCGTGGCTCCGCTGGCTTGTTTCCAGCACCCGCTGCCACAGACTCTGCTTAGGACACTCCTCTGCCTCGTCCCGCCCAGGCTAACCCGGCCTGCAGACTTCCGCTGGGAGGTGGCCGCTTTAGGGACGCCCTCCCCACCGGGCTCCCCCTACAGCCTCTGAAAACACCACTGTCTCCATTAGAGCCTCACATCTGTGCGAGTTTCAGTTCGGTGTTTCCCACCGGACAGCCAGCTCTGGGAGGGCAGGAACCGCGCCTTCGCGTCTCAGAGTCCGGCTCACAGCCCGCTGAAGGCTCAGGGACTACTGTTCACAAAACGCACGGATGGACGCGCATCGGTTCCCGAACGGGCCGCCCACGAGGCCGGGCACCGTGTTCCCCACGGCCCCGGGGCCACGGCCGCCTCTTGTTTGCTCCCGGAGCACGAGGGACTTCAGAGAAGTGATGGCCTTTAATTGTCAGGCGGTCCCCGAACTAGATACTATCTATCCCCACTTAGAAACAGGCTGGGAAGCGGGAAGAAACTTGCGCCTTGCAGGGGGTCACCGGGGCGAAGGGTCCCTTGGGGTCACGGGGGGATGGGCTGGTCCCTGGGTGCACGGGGTCATGGGGGTGGGTGGCCGGGTCCCGGGTCCCTTGGTGCATGGGGTCACGGGGTGGGGGCTGGGCAGGTCCCTGGGTGCACGGGGTCATGGGGGGCTGGGCGGGTCCCTTACCGCCCTGGGGCGTCGTCGTTCTGCACCACTTCCCCCTGACCCCACGGCCCCACCCAGATGCCTGCTTCCTTCCCCATCCCGCTCACAGGCTCACAAGCTCACAAGCTCACAGGCTGGAACTGTGTGCAAATGCCAGCGGGGTGGGGCTGGCTTCCCCACCGACGGTGACGTCAGTCTTCAACAGCCAGGCGGGTGTCCTGATCTCCCTGGTCTGCACCCCTCACCCGTTTATGCGCGGCCTCCCTGGAGACCTGCCCCAGCTCGAACTGGTCATGGCTGGTTCGGATCCGGAAACTTTTTGCAGATCTCCGTGACTCCGTGGGACCTGACAATAAACGCTTTCTGGACGGCTGGTAGCCACGTGTGGCTATTTACTTACTTATTTACTTAATTTTTTACAGTTCGCATCCAAGTTACTTAGCATACGGCGCAGTAATGAATTCAGGACTAGAACCCAGCGCTCATCCCAAAGGGTGCCCTCCTCAATGCCCCTCACCCATTCAGCCCATCCCGTCTCAAAATAAATAAACATTAAAAAATTTTTTAAAAAGGGACGCCTGGTCGATTAAGCGTCTGACTTCAGCTCCGGTCATGATCTCATGGTTCTTGGGTTTGAGCCCCGTGTCGGGCTCTGTGCTGACAACTCAGCCCGGAGCCTGCTTCGGATTCTGTGTGTCCCTCTCTCTGCCCCCGTCCCCCTCGTCAAAAATAAATAAACATTTATTTGTTTAAAATTTTTTTTAAACTGTATTTATATTTTTGAGACAGAGAGAGACAGCACGAACGGGGGAGGGTCAGAGAGAGGGAGACACAGAATCTGAAACAGGCTCCAGGCTCTGAGCTGTCAGCACAGAGCCCGACGCAGGGCTCGAACTCACGGACTGCGAGATCACAACCTGAGCTGAAGTCGGACGCTCAACCGACTGAGCCACCCAGGCGCCCCTAAATAAACGTTTAAAAAAACAATGTAAGATAACTTGAGTGGATAAGCCATGAGGACGAAAGGTACAGCACGGAGAGTATAGTCAGTGGCATTGTAACAGTGTTGCACGGTGACAGATGGTAGGTAGCCCTGTAACGGATGGAGAAGTTGAATCAGTCTGTTGCGCACCTGAAACTAACGTGACACTATGTGTTAACTGTACTTCAATAAAAAGAAAAAGAAAAATGTAAGATGCTATATGGTTCCCTCCACTCGAAACTCTCCAGTGCTTTCCACCTCGCTCCGAGGAGAAGCCGAAATCCTTAGAACATTCTTACGATGGCGCCCATGGCCTTCCACAGCCCGCCTGCCCCGCGAACCGCCTGAGTTCATCCCTGCTGTGCCAGGCACCCTCTTGCCCGTGGTGGAGTCTGACACGCCCTTCTCAGTCTACTGATTTCTGCCTTGGATGCCATGTGGCTCCCGAGGGTGGGACTTGGGGACACACAGATGCCGAGGGCTCTATCACGGGGCTCCCCCACAAGCCCACAGAGAGCTCTGGAGATTCGGAGATCCAACCAACACCGTCCCTCGTGTTGCGTGCACATATACGTTCACAGAGTCCTTGATGGGGATGCTGTGTATGGCTGTTGAATTGTCGTATTCTCAGAGATGTGGAGTAAACGAGGAAGACGGTCAAAGCTTTACTTAGGTAGATGAGGCTCTCTTATGGTCAACGGGTGCTACCTAGCATACGGAGCCCACCAGAGTAGCCACGGACACGCAGGAGAACAATGCCTCCGGAGTTCAGCAGGGGCATTTGAACAACAGCATACCCCTGCCCCCCAGAGCCCTGGGGCTGCCTCCGCTAGGGAGCCCTCGGAGATCTGCCTGCCTGGTGACTGTGTCCTGTTGTCTTCAGCCTCGTCGATGTTCAACCAGCTGCTGAAACCGTGAGCCTGGTTTCTGGGAGTCATCCTTGAACCTTCCTTGCCCTCCATTCCTGTTCTGCAACCAAAGAGTAACTGAGTCCTGGCCACTCTACCTCTTAAATATCTCTCGAGCCATGCTTGCCTGTCCTTCTAGCCCCTTCCCTCCTACACTAATGCAAGCCACCCTCACTTCCACACAGACCGCTGCTCCAGTGGACGTGACCCTAATCCATTGCAGGCCCCCTCTGGTGGATTCAGTGCAGCTACATACTCATCTGAAATGTGAATGCAGTGTCACCCCTCTGCTTAAAATCGCCCAGTGGCTTCTCATGGCTCCTAGGAACTCAGATTCTGCCACCAAACCCGGGGTCATTCTTTCTCTTCACTTGAGTGTGGGCTGGACTCACGCTCAAGAACAGAGCGTAGGAAGGAGAAACAAAGGTACCAGGGAGGAGCCTGGCCAGGTGATCGCCGGTGACGTCACCAGTGACCAGCCGTGTTGATAGCACAAACCTTTGGTATCTTGATAAAAAGGGCACGAAATCTCCGTGGCATTCTTCCCCAAGCCCACGGCCCCGGGCAAACATCAATCGCAACTTGAGGGACAGTGTACAGAGTCCCTGACCAGTGACTCCCCAAAACTGACTAGGTCATCAAAAAACGAGGGAACCGTGAGGGGTGGGGGCAGACGAGATGAGCTGTGAAGACACGGTCGCTAAACACAGGGTCCCGGATGGGACCCTGGCACAGAGCACGGGCATCAGTGGAAAAACTGACCCAGATGAAGTGTGGAGTTTGGTTAGCAGCAACATGCCCATGCTGGCTTCTCAGTCTCGACAAAGGTCCCGCGGGGTGTCCGGCGTTGCCTCTGGAAGGGCGCGGGAGAGTTTACGGGAGCTCTCTCTATTGCCACTGTAACCTTTATGTCAACTTAACCTGTCAAGAGGTTCGCTGAATTCAACACACAGAGGCAAATCAAAAGAACCCCGTGTCGTCTAGCCTTATGTCACCCGTTTCCTCCCGGCTCTTTGCTGGGGAGAATTTCCAGCCATCTTTCAGTTCCTCTAAACGTCACGGGGTTTTTCCCTTTCGGGCCTGTGCACACACGGTTGTCTCTTCCTAGAAGACCCTCTCACCTTCCCCACCTCCGTTCTCACTCGCCCTCTCGCCTGGTTAGTGCTTACTCAGCCTTGGTACTTGGTCACTTCCTTGTGACGGGGGCGGGGCGCCGGGGGAGGATGTGGGGATCACCAGCCACCTCCTGACCTGTCTAGTCGGAGGGGATGATTGATCTGTGCAGGCTGAGCACGTTAGAGTGTGCGGGATCGTTCGCGTCCTTGCAAGTTGACATTTGCTTTATACACCAATCCGCGGTCGCATTTCCTGAACGTCTGTATGAATACAAATCACTTGGGGATCATGTTAAAATACAAATACAGATTCTAGGGACGGCCTGAGACCCTGTTCGCCTGACAAGGTCCCAGGTGGTGCCGATGCGGTCGGCTCAGAGCAGCAAGTTTTGGTAGGCGGATGGCACCCGGGGTGCTGACGAGAATTAAGCGTTAGGTCTGTAAATGCAGCGATGAGACCACGCGCTCCAGTAAATCCATGCCTGTCTCACCTTAGAGGATGGAAACTCTGCTCGTTTCTGCCATTCTTTCCTCCACCTGCCCCTACCCACCCACCTGCTCAGTTTCCACACGACTCCTTGAACTGAAGGTATGTAACCACTTTGGCATCACAGAGGTGAGTCAATGGGTTTTCCCCGCTGATGTGACTTTTCTTTTTTAATTTCCAGAATGGCTACCTACTACCTAGGGCGGAGGGAGCCGCCCTTTTCTGGATATTCCCTAGTTTGTAAAATTATTCTTTTTTTAAGTCTCTTTTTAATGTTTATTTTTGAGAGAGAGAAAGACAGAGAGTGTGCGGGGGAGGGGCAGAGAGCAAGGGAGACACAGAATCCGAAGCGGGTTCCAGGCTCTGAGCTGTCAGCACAGAGCCCGACACGGGGCTCGAACTCATGAGCCGCGAGATCATGACCTGAGTCGAAGTCGGACGCCCAACCAACTGAGCCCCCAGGCGCCCCTGTGAAATTATTGAACTAAGGTTTGGTACTCTAGCTATGGTTTGAAGAACACGAGGGGTCTTTTCTCCTGACCTGGATTTCCGTAAGCAGCTGGGATTTTACCAGAACCAGCCAAATGCCTTCCCACTGAGTTGGCTCCTGACCCAGCCTCTGCTAACACACGCCCACCCAGCGCCCGCTCCGTGCTGGGTCTGGGGCTGGACCCTGAGGATGCAGGCAAGTGTCCACGCGGCCCCAGGCTGACAGAACACGCTGGGACAGACACCGCTGGGACAGGAGGGGGTAGCACTGGTTTCTGCCACGTACATGAGCTGGGGTAGGACACGTATGATCGCCAAACCTGTTTCCTGTTCTGTAGCAACATCACAGTAATACCCCCGTCACACTCTGTGGGTCGAGCCCTCGCACGGTCGGTTCCAGAGGCGGCGCGGGAGGCGCTGGCCGTGGTTAGTGGTATTATTCCAGCTACGACGGCAGTTCTGCCATCTCCCAGACCAAGCAGTCCTGGATTAACCCTGAGAATCTACCCGCATGGCCGTGCCACAGGGACCACTGAATAACCCGGCAGGGAGACAGGGAGGGAGGGTTTACGCCAACCGTCCAAGAGCACACAACCCAGAAAACCCTTCTCAGACACTCGTTTTCCGAAGTCCTCCCTGCCCCCCACCGTGGCTTCCAGGGACTTTCCTCCCTCTCTCTCCCCTCAAACGCAGGGAGGGGAACTAACTGTGTGACTCCCCAACCCTGTCTTTCCACGTGACTTACTGACCGCCCCCCCTTCCCTCTGGGAAGCGACATCAAGTCCTCTGGCCATCTGACACAGACAGGTGAGGTAGGAGCCGTCTTTTTATTATTTTGGCTTTCACTCTATCACCCAAGTGGCTTCTCAAAGTATTTCTTCTTAAAAACACTAAAGTCGTATGGTGCTTTCCTAGGACGAGTTGTGAGTTCTAATGAATAAAAGGGACCACTGTGCACTCAGCTGCCCCCGGGGGGCTCCAGAAGCATGAACTGCTGAGCCAGGGAGGCTGAGCCAGGGAGTGGGAAGCTTCAGGGCTGTGCAGGTGCGGCCCAGGTAGCTGAGAGGAGCTGTGTTCCCATGACAGGTGTGCACCGAAGGAATTTTCTTTTTTTTTTTTTAATTTTTTTAACGTGTATTTATTTTTGAGACAGAGAGAGACAGAGCACGAACGGGGGAGGGTCAGAGAGAGGGAGACACAGAATCGGAAACAGGCTCCAGGCTCTGAGCTGTCAGCACAGAGCCCGACGCCGGGCTCGAACTCGCAGACCGCGAAATCATGACCCGAGCCGAAGTCGGCCGCTTAACCGACTGAGCCACCCAGGCGCCCCCACCGAAGGAATTTTCAAGAGGGACAGCGATGGGGTGAGAAGGTTTTCCTTCCGAGGAAGCCGAGGAAGCCGCGTTTGGCAGTGCTGTGACCAGGAGGGAGGAGAGTTTGATCTCTGGGAGATCAGTTAGGGCCTGATGCAACAGGCGGTTAGTAATGTTTATTGACTTACACTTGGGTCAAATAAAATTTCCACTGTTTTCACAGGATGATCTCTCCCATCGCAGGCTTGCACAAAGTTTACTTATTTAACAGTTTGTTTTTTTTTTTTTACCTTTTCTTTTGAATTTTAATCTTACGGAAATTCATAAAAATAGACTTCCCATACACTCTGAGTCCAACTTCCAATAACAACATCGTCAATGTAATGGGCAATTATCCAAAGAGAGAAACGCACACCGATACCCCACCATTAACTAATGTACAAACCTTACCTGAATCCACCAGTTTTCCCATTAACGTCCGTTCTCTGGTCCCGAAGCTGACCCAGGAGAGCCAACTGTATTGAACTGTCCTGTTGTGTCTCCTCACTCTCCTCCAATCCTGTCTTTCTTGGTCTTTCATGACCTTGAGACTCGTGAAGACCACCAGTCAGGTGTGTGGTAGAACGTCTCTCAATTTGGGTGTGATGTCTTTCTCATGATTGAGGTTTTCCTGATTTTCCTGTTGGGAGGAAATACCACGTGAACGGAGTTGTGTCCTTCCAGTGTGTCCTCGGAGGGGCCACATGTTCTTGTCACATGTTAACCTGTACTGTCTTGTGGGGAGATGGTTCAAGACCACAGAGATGTTCCGGTTATGCCTCTTTGTTTTGTTGTTGTTATGGATCAGTATTCATTTATCAATCACGAGGCACTTGCGGATATTTATGTTATTCCATGGGTTATAAAGTGAGTAAGACTATTTTTTTGTTGCTCGAACTGTCCCAGCTTTGCCCACTGGGAACCCCCGTTTGGGTCCCGGCTCCCCTCCTGACCTGCTCCCTTCCATTGTGGTCACCCCCTTACTCTGTGGCACCACTAAATCTTCTAGGTCCACCTTGGTCCTGCCTCAGCTCTGGAAGCCCTATTTTTTGTTGTTGGACAATGACATTTGGAAACCAGGATCTGGATGCTAGATTTCAGTGCTATGGAGGGTCATTGCTTCCAGGTCTGCTCAGGAACAGGACTAGGAAACATAAGCGTATGTATCTAACCCACATCTCTATTTCTGTGTCTATGCATTTCTGTATATACTTAAAATCGCAAATTTACATGGACACTTCCAATTCCAACCCAACACAACAAGATTCATTCCGACCTTCCCTCCTTCCTTATTTGTTACTTATTTTTCGGGATAGGGAGAAACTGGGACTCTCATCATCTACAATGTGTTTACTTATTTTGTTCAATTCTAGAACACAGATAAAGCAGTTTCACAATTACTAATTTATAGCCCTTTGAAAAACAAATGTCTTAACTAGAGTGGCCATATTTGTGTGAAGCTATTTTTGTCATTAGTCTTACAGAAAATCAAAATGCTGTTTTCCACAGTTACTTAAGTTAGTTCTTTTCTTCTCCAGCATTCGTTGTAATTGTTAATCGTGTACAATGCACTTCAGTTTCCGTGTGCCGGCTTGCACTGTTCCTGCTATACGAACGGGCACGTGTGTGTCTGCAGATGTGGTCGGCATGGTTCGGAGGGTCAGAGCTACACAGACAGGTGTCATCAAAGAACATCCCCTCCCCCCTCCCCCCCGTCCTCACCCATTCCCTACAGGTACCCAAGCTTGGTTTCTGGTTTATGTTTATTTCATTTTTTGTCTTTCAGAAATGAGATTACATGTACATACTTTTTTTATATTGTTTTTTATTTTAAGGACATGTAATTGACATTACATTCACCCTTTTAAAACGTCCAGTCTATTTGGTTTTAGCACATTCACAGTGTTTTGCAACTATGACCTCCATCTAATGTTAGAACATTGTCATCACCCCCAAAAGAAACCCTGCCCTCCTTCCCTCGCAGCCCCAGGCAGACACTCATCTACGCCGCGGTCTCTGTAGATTTGACTGTTCTGGATATTTCATGTAAATGGGATCACACAGTGTGTGGCCTTTTGTGTTTGGCCTTTTACTGAGGTCCATCCGTGTTGTCGTGTCTCGTATTCCCGTTACTGTGAGGGTTCCTTTCTTCGCACCCTCACCAACACTTCCTTTCTCGGTTATAGCCCCCCTAGTGGGTGTGAAATGGTATCTCTTCTCGGTTTTGTTTGCATTTCTCTAATGACTAATGCTGCTGAAATCTTTTCATGCGCTTATCAGACATTAATCTTATGTGGAGAAATGTCTAAGTCTTTGCCCATTTTTACAATTAGATTATCTTTATTGATGAGCTGTTAAGAGTTCTTCATGTATTCTGGATTCAACTCCCTTATCGTATACATGATTTGTTAGTCCTCCCAATCTATATTTTTTTCATTTTCTTGATGATGTGCTTTGACGTACTGATGTTTTCAATTTTGATGAAGTCCTATTTACTTCTCTTTTGTTGCTTGTGTGTTTGGTGTCAAAACTAAGAAACCACTGCCTAATCCAGTGATAAAGGTTTGTGCCCCTGTTTTCTTCTAAGAGTTTTGTTTCAGCACTTACTTTTAGGCCTTTGATCTACTTTGAGTTAAACTTTGATTATGGCGTTAGGTAAAAGCCCAACTTCCTTGTTTTCCACATTCCAGCACCATGTTTCTGGATATAGACTATTCTTTCTCTGTTGAATCATCTTGGCATTCTTTTTCAGGACAATCAATTCACCATAAATGTGGACATGTATTTCTGGGCTCTGAATTCTGTCATTTACCTATCTTTCTTTCCTTATGCCAGGACCACAATGTCTTGATTACCGTAGCTTTGTAGTAACTTTTCAAGTTGGGTAGTGTGAGTTTTCCAACTATGTTCACTTTTTTCAAGACTGTTTTGATTATTCTGGACTCCTTGCATTTTCACAAGAATTTTAGAATCAGCTTATTGATTTCTGCAAAAAAACCAAGTCTGATAGATATTGCATTGACTCTATAGATCAATTTGGGGAGCAGTGCTATCTTAACAATATTAAGCCTTCCAATCCATGAACGTGGGATGTCCTTTAACTTATACTTGTTTTCTTTCAACAATGTCACATGGTTTTCAAAACTCTGACAGTTGTTAAATTTATTCCTAAATATTTTTTTGATGCTATTGCAAATGAAATTCATTTTTTTATATTTGTTTGTCTATATTTGTTGTTTTTTTTTGTTTTTTATATTTCAGACTATGTTATTATAAAACCTTAGGGTTCTCTAGACAAAGTGAATCAATAGGAGAGACATTTTTATTATGTATACCTTATATCTTGTTATATATACCTAATCTATTATACATACTTGACAATAAATGCATCATGAAATATACATATGCATCTCTTTATATTATCTCCGTTGTATATATGAATACATAGTTGACCATTAAACAATACAGGCATGAGCTGTGTGGGTCCACTTACACATGGATTTTTTTTTGATACAGTCCAGTACAATAAATGTATTTTCTCTTATGATTTTAATAATTCTTTTCTCTTACTTTATTGTAAGAATTCAGTATGTAATACATGTAACATACAAACTAGGTGTTCATAACTGTGCATATGATCCGTAAAGCTTTCATCAATGGTAGGCTATTAGTAGTTAAGTTTCCAGACAGTCAACTGTGTGGCGATCAGTGCCCCTAATCCCCATGTTGTTTGAGGTCCAGCTGTATATGTAGCACAACAGAACCAAAAGAAGGTATCTATTTAAAAAATGTTTTTAGTTTATTTATTTATTTATTTAGAGAGAGAACACAAGCAGGGAGGGACAGAGAGATGGGGGAAAAAAGAATCTCAAGCAGGTTCCATGCTGTCAGCACAGAGCCCAATGTGGGGCTCAAACTCATTAACTGTGAGATCGTGAGCTGAGCTGAAATCAAGAATCAGACGTTCAACTGACTAAGCCACCCAGGTCCCTCAGGAGATATCTACTGATAACAAGATTTATGATAAAGATTTGACTCGTGTGATTATGGAGGTCAGCAAGTCCAAAATCTCCAGAGCCACGGTCCCAATCTGAATCCAAAGGCCAGGAGCTGCTGTAGAACTGGAAGAACCAGCAATCCGTCTAGTATGAAGGGTGTCAGGCTGGAAGAGGTGTGGTTGTATATTGGTCTTGTATCCTGCAACTTTGCTGGGCTCCACTTTACTCGTCCTAACGAACGAGTTAGATCCCTTAGGATGTCAGTATATGAGGTCATGGCATATGCAGAGACAGTTTTACTTCCTTCTTTCCAGTCTGGGTGCCTGTTATTTGTTTTTCTGGTTTAACTGCCCTGTAACCCAAACTTTTTTTTTTTTTTTTATTAAGAGAAATTAACCCTTTGTGGTTTATGTTGCAAGGATCTTCTCTCAGTTTGTCAGTTGTCTTTTAATTTTGTGTATGGTTTTTTATGCTATGAAAAATTATAAGAAACTGTCATATAGTTATGTCTCAATCTTCTCTTTTATTGCCTTTGGATTTTGAGTCACAGCGAGGATGCCTTTCCCTAAACAGAGGTTGAAGACGAATTGTCCTTTTCTTCTACTACTGGTATAGTCCCAGTTTCCACACTTGGTCCTTAATCCATGTGGTTCTTCTTATGTATGGTGTGAGGTACGGACATGATTTTATCTTGCAAAAAATGGCTGTTCAGCTATTCTAGCACCATTTACTAAGATCATGCTTGCCCCAGTGATTTGAGAGATCATCTTTGCCATACTCTAAACTTCCATATGGTTTCAGGTCATTTCTGTTGTGTGGTCTACTGTGGGTGTAAGCAGCAGTACCCTTCTGTTTTAATTATAGAGGCTTTATAGTATGTTTCAAGGTTTGGAAGGTCCAGTTCCCCAAGGGCCTTTCATTTTCAGTGTTTTCCTAGCTATTCCATTCCATTCCATTCCATTCCATTCCATTCCATTCCATTCCATTTCATTCCATTCATTTTTTAAAAGTAGGCTTCATGCCTAGCACAGAGCCTAATGTGGGGCTTGAACTCACAACCCTGAGATCAAGACCTGAGCTGAGATCTAGAGCCGGATGCTTAACTCACTGAGTCACCCAGGGGCCCCTTTCTGGCTGTTCTTGAATGCTTGTTTTTCTGGATGAACTTTAGTAAAGTTGATTAACACAAAATTTAGTAAAATTTCTCTACACTTGCAATTATTTTACAGTTCAATCTCTTTATCCGTTAAATTAGCCCTGTCACCTTTTCAAGGGCCCCCTGATGTCAACGTGTGAGGGAAAGAGTCTCTCTCCACACCTACTTACTCCCTTAAATTACCCTTTTCTCGCTTCCCATTGCTGGTAAACGCTCTGCGAGCAAAAAAACTCGGGTGTCTCCGTCTCCTCCGTGTTTGCTCCTGTAGGAACAGCGCTTTCACAGGAGGAGCGGGCACCAGGCGTCCCACAGTGAAAATACTGCTGGACCTTGAACGTGTCTCGAATAGGGTAACTTACTCTGGGCCCTGAGTTCTCCAGAGGTGAACACGCTGATCTGGTGTGGGAAAGTCAGCCGACGCATCAACGGCCCATCCTACCCCTCGGGAATCAACCGTCTTCCTCCGACCCACTGGAAACGAAAACGGTGTAAAATGCTTTTGCCAACAAACAAATAATTGTCCCTTTAACCAGCAGGACTGCGTATCCTGCGTACTTCTCACCGGACCGCCTCGGCGCTCTTTTCGGGCCCCACACAGCCCCTCGTGACGCAAGGTTCACTCACCGGAATCTAGGCTGGCCCTAGGGTCTGACTGTGCCCCTCTCCCCGAGCCCACGATGGGCCAGGGCCGCGCGGGCAGCCGGGGCCACGCGGCCACTCGCTCTCGGCCAAGGAGGGCGGAGGAGCCGCCTCCCCAGAGCCGCGCTGAGCCCGGACAACAGCCGCCCTCCAGCGACCCTGCTCCGGAGCCCGCAGCGAGCCCAGACCCCCCCGCCCCCCGCCCCCCGCCCGGCTGCACCGATCCGTCCCGGGGGCTGCACCGAGCCCGGACCCTCCCTTGGACTGCGTCGTGCTCGGAGCCTCACCCCGGTGCCCCGCAGACCTCGGACCCCACCCCCACCCCCATCCCCCGGGTCCCAGCCGAGCCCGGACCCTCCCCTTGGCAGCGCAGAGCCCGGGTACGGGCGGGAGGCTGGAGGCGGGCTGGGGGCGGGGCTCCGACGACCCGGAAGCGGGGACGAGCACAGGGGCGGGGCTGGTCCGAGAGATGGCGGCGGCGACGGCCGTGAGCAGCGCCAAGCGGAGCCTGCGGGCCGAGCTGAAGCAGCGTCTGCGGGCGATGAGCGCCGAGGAGCGGCTGCGTCAGTCCCGCCTCTTGGCCCAGAAGGTGCGAGACCGCGGGGACCGCCAGTACAGCCAGCCGCTCCACTCACGGAACGGCCCTGCGCCTCTGGGCTGGCGGCTCTGCGCAGGCGCAGGCCCCGGCGCGCGCGCGTCGGCACGGGCGCGCGTACGCCCCCGCAGGTGCCATAAAGACCCTTCCCCCCCCCCCCCCCCCTTTCCCAGGCGCACGCACGTCCCCTCCGCGGGTGCCGGGGCCATCCCCCGGGCGCGCGCACGTCCCCCTCACGTGCCGTCGGGACGATCCCGGGCGCGCGCACGCCCCCCCCCGCCAGGAAGATCCCGGGCGCGCGCACGTTTCTCCGGGGGCGCGCACGACCCTCCGACCGGGCCCCTCACTAAGAGGGGGTCCCGGGCTGAGGAGGGCCAGGGTGGAGGTGGATGGCGGCCCGCCGAGGTGAGAGCAGGGTGGAAGCAGGAAGTTCTGGCGGGCTGAGCGGTGGGCGCGGAGCAAGGGGGTCCCCGCGAGTGGCCGGGAGCCGTGGACGCGTAGCGGGAGTCCAGCCGCTTCAGGGACGCGGGCGGAGAAGCGCGTGGCCGCTTCCGACGGGCGTCCGGTGCCCTGTCCCCGCGCGCTGCCCCGGGGTCGGGGAGGCGGGGTGGGTCCGCGCGTCCAGACGGGTCCGCCCCCCGCCTCCCCCCCTGGTTCTGACGGGCGCCCGAGCTCCCTGCGAGCGGCAGGCGGTCCCTCCTGGAGGTGCCTGCAGCGAGCTGCGCTGCCAGAGTTCCTTCATCGCCCTGCCCGCTCTGTCAGCCACCTATTCCTTACGTGCAAGGTCCCCTTGGGTTAGTGGAGCAAAGCAAGCCCCCCCCCTCCCCATCTCCTTGCACGTAGGTGTGCGGGGCTGGGGTGTCCTGGCGCACCGAGGTGTCCGAGCTGCTACCTACGAGAGGCGCTGGCGGGTGCCCTGTGCGCGCAGACGGGTACAGGAGCCCAGCCTCCCTCGCAGGTGCCCGATCTTAGCGGGTTAGCTTGCGCATGGGAACGCACTCTGTGGTCCACACTTTCCAGTGTGCGGGGTTGCAGGGATGAAAACCATCTGGTCGTTGCTCTGAAGGAGAGTCTGCAAGAGGCAACAGACTCGTGAATAAAGACTCGCAGTGCTCCCAGATGGATGGTGTCGAAACTCGGGGAAGGGGCTGTGCTGTAGGAAGATGTTTGAGATGCACTTGTTAGTCTAAGATGACTTTTGTCAGGGGAAGGGAAGATGGCACGTGCAGGAATATTTTGGCAAGAGAGGGAAGGGCACAATTGGACCCGGCCTTTGGAGCGCCACAGATCTGGATTTAATCTGGCCCCACTGTATTTTAGCCGTATGGGGCCGTGGCCAAGTCTCCTAGTCTTTCCCAGGGTCTGGTTCCTTACCCATTAAAGGGATGATGTCATCCTTGTAGGCCTATTGTAAATGTTTAAACAGGTGTGTAAAGGATAGATTCAGTGCTTCACATGTTTGTTTGTTTTGTTTGTTTTTGAAAGACCTTATTTTATTTCTTTGAGGAGAGGAAGAATCTCAAGCAGGCTCCTCGCGGGGCTTGATCCCACAACCACAACAAGATCATGGCCTGAACTGAAATCAAGGGTCAGCCGCCCAACTGAGCCACCCAAGCGCCCCTAAAGATTTTATTTTTGAGTAATCCCGACACCCAAGGTGGGTCTGGAACTCACAGCCCCGAGCTCCACCAACTGAGCCAGCCAGGCTCCCCAACACACGTGTTTGATAGATCCTTGAGGAAAAGCACATTGGCAGCATTTGGGAGACCGGAGTCAGTGCAGTGAGAATCAGCAGGACCTGGGAACTGGTCGGATAAAGGGTAGCACTGGAAAAGGAGGGCAGTCGCCTGTGGTTTCAGAATTCAGAGATAGGGGTTTAACGTCACTAAGCACGAGGCACGTAGGAGTTGGTGCAGAATTTGGAGTGGCATGGGGAAAATAAGTTAAGTTCATTCTGTCTGCCTGCAGATTAGAGTTCATAAACTTCAGGTGGGAAGAGTAGCTCTACAGACGTAGAGCCAGTGACAGCATAGGGTGACAACTGAGAACTGGCCTCAGAAGAAGGAAAAGTTGAAAAGCAGACCATGACCCTCGGTAATAAATACATTTTACCGCCTACAAATACACACATATATGAAATGTTTCACAGCCCAGTGTTTCACAATTGTTACTATATACTGCGAACTTTAATATACTCTTTTATTTAAATCAAAATAGAGTATATTAAAGTGCTGATTGTAAGTAACCTGCTATTGATTCTGTGACCAACCAATGGATCATGGCCGAAAACATCAATGTGCTGTGATTAGAACTGTGTTTGCTATAGTGCATGTTCAAGAAAGGTATTAAATGATGCCTTTCTCTCAATGATTTTCTTTTACAAGGCATATTTATTCTTAATGACACAGCACCTTTTTTATAATTTAGAAATTTATCGGAAAAGCAATGTATGGTAAAGAATTTCAACCTTACGCCATAGCTTGACTTCCCAACCAAATAAGATGAGGAAATTAGTGCCCTGTACTCACTTTGTCTTGTCCATCTGCCTCTTTCTTTCTTTCTTTCTTTCTTTCTTTCTTTCTTTCTTTCTTTCTTTCTCTTTCTTTCTTTCTTTTTCTTTCTTTCTTTCTTTCTCTTTCTTTCTTTCTCTTTCTTTCTTTCTTTCTTTCTTTCTTTCTTTCTTTTCTTTCTTCTCCTTTCTTTTCTCTTCTTGTCTCTTCTCTTCTCTTCTCTTCTCCAAGAAAAAGAGCAAGAGAGCACAAATGGGGGAGAGGGGCAGAGGGGAGAGGGAGAGAGAATCCCAAGCAGGCTCCACACTTAGTGCAGAGTATAATGTGGGGCTCAATCCCATGTCCCTGGGATCATGACCTGAGCTGAAGTCAAGAGTTGGATGCTCAGCCAACTGAGCCACCCAGGAGCCCCGTATCTGCTAATTTCTGACTCCTGTATCATTTTTCTTAAATTGTCAAGTTTCATAATATTTGTATTCTGTTTTATAATTAGAGTGAGTCTACTGAGCATTTCCTGTGGCTGACTGCCAAATTTGGATTTTAAGTAAATAGTATTTACGATATTTCGGTTATATATGTGGTATTCACTGTAGAACCGAGTTGTATGGTTGTACGAAAAGGATATATAATTCTGTCATGAGCTATGTGTGGCTAGGTGGAGAATGTTTCAAGTGTCATTACCAAATCCTTTCTCTTGTTATGCTCTAAAATTGCTCAAAATCATGACATGCTTTAGTCTGTTCCTATTTGGAGTATACATTTCTAATTTACCTCTTTTTTTCAAGGAGTTTTTGATTGCCTTTAATTTTCCTTTTTGGCAAAACAAGAATATGCCTTTATCTTGTTAGTAGATTCTTTTTCATTTTGTCTGTTAAAAGAAACCCATTTTCTTGAAAGCACTCTATAGCCCCCTGTTCCCTCTGGTCTAGCCCATTGCATAGCCATTGTCCTGGGGTTTCTCTTACCCTACTTCTGAGTTAGAGCTGTTGCTTGAACCCATTGTTTTCTTGTTGGATTCCTTCCTTCCTTCCTTCCTTCCCATCTTATTAGAGTATATTCTCAAGTAATTTTTTTGTTTGTTTTAGAAAATATCTAAGGGTGTAAACTTTTAAAGACTTTATGCATTAGAAAATGTCTTTACCCTCATATTTGATTGATGGTTTGAATTTCAAGTTTAAAAATATTTTTCCTTGTTCTGCTCAGCACCCATGACCTCCATTCATTCTGAAGACTGGTATCTTTATCTTTTGTATTTTAGGTTATTTCTTTTTCTTTGTGCCTTTCTACAATTACTGTTAATCAAATAGTAAAAGTCATATGTCAGCTTTCTGTGTTTCTTAAACAGATTTTTCTTTTACTTTCCTCATTTCTTTGTCCTTTTCTCCCACTTTAAGGCTTTCTCCTGATTTTTTTTTAAAAAATGCTTATTTATTTTCAGAGAGAGAGTGTGAGTGAAGAGTGGGGGAGGGGCAGAGAGAGAGAGAGAGAGAGAGAGAGAGAGAAACCCAAGCAGGCTCTGTGCTGATGCGGGGCTCTAACTCATGAATTGTGAGGTCATGACTTAAGTTGAAACCAAGAGTTGGACACTTAACCTACTAAGCCACCCAGGCGCCTCTCTCCTGAATTTTTAAATTTTGGTGTTCTTAATTTTAATATTCTTTTTTTTTTTTTTTAACATTTATTTATTTTTGAGACACAGAGAGACAGAGCATGAACAGGGGAGGAGCAGAGAGAGAGGGAGACACAGAATCTGAAACAGGCTCCAGGCTCTGAGCTGTCAGCACAGAGCCCGATGCGGGGCTCGAACTCACAGACCGTGAGATCATGACCTGAGCCGAAGTTGGACGCTTAACCGATCAAGCCACCCAGGCACCCCTTAATTTTAATTTTCAAGTATTATTTCTTAATCTCTGATTGCTTTCTTTCCATAGCTGTCTGTTGTTATTTTATAGATGCAACTATCTTCTTGAATTTGTCTGAGGTAACTAATTAGAATTAAAAAATTCCCCATTCTCTGAATTATCTCAGTTTCCTGCTGGATCATCTCCACCTCCTTAGTCCTTCTATTTTGTGTTTTAGCTTCCTAGGATGTTTGATGAACCTTTATTGTGGGTGCGTGTTTATGAATGAGGGCATGACAGCTCCTGGGTCTCTCCTTTGCCTTTTGTGGTCACTATGGGAGGAGTGGGTCCTGCCTGACCTACGGCCACGTCCTCTGAGTGTTGTGTCTGTTGCTGTTTGTGTAAATAGCGCCCATCTGCACTGTCTCACAGAAATTAGTCCAGTCTCCGTTCTCTTGTTCTCAGTGTTATAATGGCTTTCTCTTTTTGTGCTTTTTTACTGTCCGATAAATGAGATTTTTAAAAGCAAGAAAGATAAATGTGTATGCACAGTCTCACACTGAATTTTAACCGATGTTTATTTCTGCTTAATCAGCTCGTGATGTTTTATATTCTCTTTAAAGAGAACACGAGGGGCGCCTGGGTGGCTCAGTCGGTTAAGCGTCCGACTTCGGCTCAGGTCATGATCTCATAGCCGTGAGATTGAGCCCGGCATGGAGACTACTTGGGATTTTCTCTCTCTCCTTCTACCCCTCTCCCCCACCTTCACTCTCTCTAAAATTAAAAAAAAAAAAAAAACAAAAAAACTAGGGGCACCTGGGTGGCCCAGTCAGTTAAGTCTTCAATTTTGGCTCAGGTCAAGATCTCGCGGTTCGTGAGTTCGAGCACCAAGTTGGGCTCTGTGCTGACAGCTCAGAGCCTGGAGCCTGCTTCAGATTCTGTGTCTCCCTCTCTCTGTGACCCTCCCCCATTCATGCTCTGCCTCTCTCTGTCTCAAAAATAAATAAACATTAAAAAAAAAAAATAAAGAGAACACGATAGACCTTGACTTTCTCAGAAATGACTTGTGTGCCAGAAGCCTCAGGTCTGCCCATGATCTGGGTTTCACATTTGTTTTGTTTTGTTTTGTTTTGCCTTATTTTAGCCTCATGACAGCTTTGTGACTCCTCGGAGATGGAGTGAACTTCCTTCCTTGACACCGGTCTGCTGTGCTCCATCTACTGAATTTCTATGTGCTCCTTTCTGTTAGGAATAACTCGACTTTGTGTAACTGTCTGTTTCTGCCAGTCATGTTGATAAGCCCAGGGGCAGTATCTTTTTCTTCTGAGCTCGGAGGAACAGAAAAGGAAGGGAACAAGAGCAAAAGGGGAGCCAGGAGCTAACTTCCGAGTCTGGGGCAGTTCTGAGATTGTAACTGTTGTGTGGCTCGCACAGCTCTGCCCTCTCTGCCCGATGCACCATTAAACTGAGCAGGAAGGAGCAGGAAGGCGTTCTCTGACTCGGGGCCGCCTTCGCACAACTTGGCACTTGCCTCTGGAAGGACTTCACCTCTCCAGGATCCGCCCCCCATCTCTGTGCCACTTTAACACCCATGTGAGCAGAAGAGTTGTAGGCGATGGGACGGAGGTGGACAGAGCTGAGAGAATTACAGGGCGTGTTCTCTGCTCCCAGGAGCCCGCGGACTGGTCAGAGTACCAGCGATTAGTAACCAATCCGATCCTACATAACTGTTAGGTTGTACATGAACTTTTAAGTGTCGTAAGTGCTCTGCAGAAGTCAGGAGAAGCGAGGGCTTGAGTTGGCTTAAATGGGCAGAATTTTGGAGGGGAGAAGCTTGGCTGTCCAGGCAGTCGTGGGAGCCGAGGTTCAGAGTTAACCTCAGGCAGAGCTCGGGATGACCGGAGGTGGCCGCAGCAGGTGGCTGGAGGCCAAGCCTGGAATTCTCCGCACGGACAGCAGGGCCCACGGCGACTTTGTAATGAGTTTTCAGTCCTAGAGGAGGCGGGCCAGAGAGGCCAGAGCCGTCAGAGAGGTGGTTGCCGTCTCAGAACCAAGCGCTAGGCTTCAGGACGCAGCACCGTCTGGCCCCCCTGCACCTCCCTGCGTTCTTTTGCGGCCTTGGGTTTGGGTGGTTGAAGAAGCTGGAGGAGTGTAAGCTCAGAGGGAAGGGGCATGTGCAAAATGTATCGGGGGAGCCGCTGGGTTTTACGAGTGTAACCTTGGAGAAAAAGGGTAATTGTCATCATTTCCCATTTAGGTGATAGCTCACAGTCAGTATCAGAAGTCGAAAAGAATCTCCATCTTTCTGAGCATGCAAGACGAAGTCGAGACAGAAGAGATCATCAGGGACATTTTCCGGCAAGGGAAGACCTGCTTCGTCCCACGGTACCGGTTCCAGAACAACCACATGGACATGCTGAGACTGACGTCCCCCGACGAAATCTCGTTACTTCCCAGGACGTCCTGGAATATCCTTCAGCCTGGAGAGGATGAGGTCCGGGAGGAAGCCTTGTCCACAGGCGAGTGTTAATGGTATTGGGACTGGCACGTGAGGGTGCTGTGGGACTGTGGCCCACTGGTCACGTGCGGGTCACTGGGGGTCGATTTTCTTACCGGGATGAGCCCTGTGGTGCTTACATTCCAAGACACCCCTGTTAGCTGGCTTAGGGTGAGATGCTCTCTAAGCTATCAGGTGCCAGCCGTGAGAGGAGTGCGGATGCCTCTTCTCAGACTCTTGCCCTTGTGGGTTGAATTAGACATTGTCCCCGAGTAAGGTGATCGTTTCCCGTGATTTCCGTGACGGGCTGTGAGTTAATGGGTGCATTTCCATTAACGCTACAAGCTTTTACCTCTCCAGGCAGCTGCCTTGTGGACATCGCCTCTTGGAAGTCACGTGGGCCTCTCAAACACAGCCTCTTCCAGACGCAGTCACGTTCCCTCAACCCCTTCCGCCATGTGTCTCTCTGGGCGTGGCACTGGCCGCGCTACCGTCAGCCGCCCAGCTGACCGCGCAGGGGTCTCAAGGTCAGCCTTGCTTGCTCTCTCCCTCTCATGCCTGTCATGCGGTCTGGCGCCGAGTCCCCGCGATCGTACCTGCTGTATCGAACATGCCGCTTCCCCCCGCCCCCTGCGCCCCGCCGCCAGGACGTCCCGGCCACCGGCTTGTCGCGATGGCCTCCTCGCTGCTCTTTCTCGCCGCGCAGTGTATCCCCTCCTCCCCTGTCGGTCCACTCTCTGCACAGTAAGTGAAGCAAGACTCCCGAAACGCAGATCTGACCGCTTCTGTCCCCTGGGTAAAGTCTCTCGGTGACTTCTGCTGCCCGCCCTCTCGTGGAAGGGAACGCCCCTCAACGAGGCTCTTCCCGATGCGCCCTGTACTGCCGTCGTTTTCACCTCTTTCTCCTCCCACCTGCATAAGCCACGTTCCGGCCCCTCTGAGTGTCTTGCCTCCCGCCCCCACTCTGCCTTCTCTACCACAGGACCTTTACACATGCTCTTCCCTTCCTGCAGCCACTCGGTAGATTTAATCATTAGGAAGCAGCCAAAGAGCTAAAGACAAAACGAGCTAAGAGTCCTAGTTTGTAACACCGAGGCCCAAACCTTTCTTCAAGGTATATTTTTAAGACTTCAGTGGTTGGAAGGAAACCCAAAGCAGCATTATGCCCTTGCCTCTCAATTTCTGTTCTCTTCCAATGTAACCCCGTAACCTACAAAATCAGTAAGATGGGGCGGGAGGGGATTGAGCCAGGGCTTGTGGTATTTGGGGGGTTACCTACTCTGCTTCCTTAACCTCCCCCTGTTGTCCAGTCCTGCCCTTTGCCAGACATTTAGGCACCAAGGGTACACTCAGACCACCTCCCTGCTGGCCCTGCACAGTAGAGCAGATGAATGCCAACATTATCAGACTCTCGTATTTTTAAGGGGAAAGATTGCAAGCATTTTAAGACAGTGAGACAATGAAGGGGCGTGGTATATCTTGGGGGCGGCCCAGGCATATAAGATGAGGCCCTGACATTGCTCAGACTTAATGCAGCCACGTCTCCAGACTCGCAGGCTTGAGGGTGGGACCCAGGACAGTCCACTTCTGTCTGACTCTGTGTTAACTGCTCCTCCAGTGCTCACATCACCTCTGTAACGCCCCTGCTGAAATTCCGGAGGCCGAGCCCACTGTCTTTGCTCTGTCCATTCTGCAGCGCGTTCTTTAGGTTGAGCCAAAATGCATCAGCCTGAACTTCTATGCTTTTGTTCTATTTCTGTGTAAGTACAGCTGCTGGAAAGTAAGGACGAAGCGTGATCTTTCTTCCTAATTTAGTTGCACTTCCTGGTTAGATAAACTCAGGCCAAGTAAGTGAGCTAACTCATTATGTATGGTTTTTAGCACGTGGCTGGCATGATTTGGCACGTGGGCAGAATTACTCGTTTTACTATCAACTCATTGCTAGCCAAGCATATAGCATTTTGGTAATGTTTCCTGAGCATCTCCGTTGTGTGAAACACTGTTAGGTCTGCAGAGACGAGGTCCTGGACTTCAGGGGGCTCACACTCTACCTGGGGAGACAGCAAGTGTATGTACGTAGAAAAATACCCTAGCCTGCAGTGTATGTCAGATACAAGCATCAAATGCAAAGGTACAGAACGTTACGAATGTAGACATTCAGGGCTTGGCTCTGAGTAGAAAGAAGCCTACCCAAGACACTTCACTCTTTCCTCCTCTGTGCGTTTCCACGCCGTGGTTGTGGGACCAGCTGCTCCCCCCCGTGGGTTCTTGGCAGGTACTTGCAGTCTGGGTTGCAAGTGGATAGGGGATTACGTCTGGTTTCTTGGAACTGCTGCCTGGGAGGGGAGGCTGTTCGCTGCTGTCGGGAGAGGTGTTTGAGCAGGCAGCCTCTGCCTTTTGTTATCTGCCCGCGTCGCACTCTGGACGCGGGTGTCCCCGGTATCAGCTGCTAACAACGGGCTAGTTTTGGGGGAAGTACAAATCTCGCTTCACAGTGTGTGGGACGAGCTGATTAGAGCTTAGACCGCTGTCCCGCCGTAGCTCCTGTAGCCGGTTTATCTTTCGGGTTTGCTCGAGTCATCGCAGCTTAGAAAGGAGTGACCTGAGCAAAGGTCCACCTGGGGTTTGCTACCTAACAAAATAGCAGATTGCTAAGTAGAGTAGAGGGGCCGCCTCTCTGCTGAACTTCTCCTCAGAGTGAGGGCTGCTCAGGCAACTAGATTAGCCAGGAGTCTTTCCACGGAGAGTACGTGATCTGAGTCAACCTGGCTTAACGGAAAAGGGGATTTTATTGGCTCAGAGACTGAGAAATCCACAGAAGGGCGAGCTTTTGATACACTAGACTGAGTGATTAGGGTCAACTCTGGCTCTGCTGTGTGACTCTGCTGTCATCCGTGTGTTCCAGTTGCTACATGGTGGCCGTGGTGGCCCGCGGTGGCCCGTGGTGGCCTATGGTGGCCCGTGGCAGCTTTGGGTTCCACAGCACACTTGCTGTTAGCACTCACGGAAGAAAGGAGCAAGTTTACCAGTAAAATCCTGGTCTTATGCTCGCTGACCCAGGTTGGGTCAGATGGCCTTTCCCAAATCGGTCACCGTGGCCGGGGACATGGACTGGGCCAGCTCCCTCATGCCCTCCCGGTGCCATTTCCTGCGATCTGGGAGAAGGACATGCTGCCCGATAGGGGGTGCTGTGCTAACCACTGAGCTGACGTGACAGTTGGGTGGGTGACCCCCTATGGGGAAGAGTAGTGCGGTTTGAGAGCAAGGGGAGCAGGGGCCGGAGCATCCACGTTCACTGTCACAGGCACTGCTGTCCTTCCTGAAATCTGCAGAGGACAGCATGCTGCCGTGTCCTCACTGTCGGCCTTCGTGTTTTATTTCTGATCTTTCCAGAGGCTCTGTGTGTGGGTGCCGAGTCCTCACGGAACGATCACAAAGAAGACTTTCCATCCCAACCCAAACCCTCCACGGTAGTGGCGTGGGACCCTGCCGGGGACACTGTCTTGAGCATGTGGCCTGCGGCTTCCAGCTGGGTTGTTCGTGCTCTGTGCTTCCAGGCGGGCTATGGCTGCTTTGCTGAAAGTAACGCCCGTGAAACCAACCTCGTTTCTTTCTTTAGTAGGGTTGCACGGTGTCTGAAAGAATGTGGTAAGGAGAGTGGGTTTGAATTTCATCGAGCCGTCTGACTGAGTCATGATGTCCTTGAGGACAAGCTGGCTAAATTCAGACGGATGATAATACTTTATTCAGAAAATACGTATTGAGCGCCTGGTCTGTGCGGGTGTGATGGGGGCACAGCAGGGAACGGGGTGGACCTGTCCCCACCGCTGGGGAGCCGGCAGCTGTCCTCGCCACAGCGGGGTCGTGCTGGCCTCTCACCGGGCTCTCTGTCCCTCTCAGCTCTTGCCCGCTGTCCCCGAACTTGAGCATTTGCGTAAGTTCCTTCTGATCATTCCCGCTGTGCTTTTCACATTTCTGGGAGAAGCCGGTTTGTGGACGTGGGATGCTCCTGGTCTGTTTTGCACCCTCCCAGGTGTTCAGATAGCGCCAGAGTTTCCTGTGCAGTTTTTCATCACCTGTTTCTGATTCTAGCTTAGGGGAATCTTCTGTCCACCGTTTTGAGTCTTCATTTCAGTTCCTTTGGAATAAATTTCGAATTGGTTCCTGGACATATTAATTTTCCTAAAATACCTTTGGGGATAGGTCACCCGCCCTGTTCACGCCTCTTCCCCGGATGCTGGACGGGCCTGAGCTCCCGAGCAGACCACGGTTCCTGCCAGCTAGTTCTGGCCAGAGGAAGGGACATCGGGTAGAATTTGAATATTCAGGCCACCCGCTGGGCCTTACCTGCCCTCCCACCTTGACTCTGGCTTCTCTCTGCCACTCCTCTGCTTTGGCCAGAGTGTCTGCTGGAAGCCAGCCTTTTCCCAGCAGTCAGACCATAGGTTGGAGTCCGATAAACCGGGTGTGCGTTCTAATCTGGCTGCTTGCTGTGACTGGAAAGATGGCTCGTGTCCTTTGAGCTCCAGTCTTCTCCTCCACAGACGGATGTTGCGGAGCCGCTTCCGCGAGATGGCATCAGTCGGTGCCGCTGATCTCGCTGCTGGTGACCCGTCGTCCGCAGGCACGCTGCACGCATCACCGTGACACCCGCGTCCGCTGTGTTTCTGGGCTGGAATGTCTTCCGTGTTTGTTCCTTCAAGGCCGTGTCTTTTAGTCTAGTGGTTAAGCTCCCTGCCTTTGGAGGCAGACTGATCCGAGTTGGAATCTAGGCTTGACCATCTGGGAAGTTACCTGCCTCTCAAAGCACATGTTTTTTTCATGCGACAGTTGCGGGAGGGGGGATGTGACGATGTGCAGGAAGTGCCTCGTGCGGCCCCTCGCGAGGGGGTCCCCGGACGTGGCAGTTACGATTCCGGAGCTCAGCTACCTTTCCACACCTTCCCCGTCTGCCCCCCCCCCCCCCCCCCCCCCCCCCCCGATACCGCAGTCCCCTTCTCTAATTCCCACTCACCTGGCTTCTAACACATGCTCCCTGTTTTGTTAATTCTCCTTGGGGTACATTTTTTTTTAATTGCTGATGGACTTTGTGAAATTGTGATTGATAATAAGAAATACGTATACTTGCTCTTTGGCCCTGGTTTCTGGCACAGAGCTCCTAAAACCCGTGGAGTGTCCTAAGGGGTAAGAGTGATAAAGGTGTCTCAGTATTCATCAGTATTCAGCCCCGCCCCAGTGTATGTTAATGACATCATGTTCCAGTGCACCCAGGGATGAGGGCTGGTCACCGGGGAACCAATCGCATCTCTGGAGGGCTGGAACTTTCAGGCCAGGGAGGCCAGTGGCCAGTGATTTAATCGCACCTATGTCTTGAAGCTCCCATAAGAACCCAAGAGGACAGGTTCAGAGAGCTTCTGGGTTGGTGAACAGAGGGAGGTTTGGGAGAGGGGTGCACCTGGAGAGGGCAGGAAAGTCTTGTGCCCATCCCCACACCCAGCCCTCTGCACCTCTTCCGTCTGGCTGCTCCTGAGTTATAACATACTTTTTCAAAAATTAAAAAAAATTGTTTTTTAACTTAAATTCAAGTTAGTTAACATACAATATGGTATTGGTCTCAGGAATAGACCCCAGTGATTCATCACTCACATACAACACCCGGGGCCCATCCCAACAGGTGGCCTCCTTAATGCCCATCCCCCATCCAGCCCATCCCCCACCCAACACCCCTCCAGCAGCCCTCAGTTTGCTCTCTGCCTTTAAGAGTCTCGTGTGGTTTGCCTCCCTCTCTGTTTTTATCTTAGTTTTGCTTCCCTTCCCCTGCACCTCCCTTCTACCTCCACACTATTTTCCAGAGCAGCTGCACCAGTGTGCATTCCCACCAACAGTGCAAGAGGGTTCCCCTTTCTCTGCATCCTCGCCAACACCCGCTGTTTCCTGAATTGTTAATTTTAGCCATTCTGACAGGTGTGAGGTAGTATCTCCTTGTGGTTTTGATGTGAATTTCCCCGATGATGAGTGATGATGGGCATCTTTTCATGTGTCTGTCGGCGGTCTGGATGTCTTCTTTGGAGAAGTGTCTATTCATGTCTTCTGCCCATTTCCTCACTGGATTACTTGTTTTTTGGGTGTTGAGTTTGTTAAGTTCTTTATAGATGTTGGATACTAACTTATCCGATATGTCATTTGCAAATATCTTCTCCCATTTCGTTGGTTGCCTTTCGTTTTGTTGATTGTTTCCTTCCCTGTGCAGAAGCTTTTTATCTTGATGAGGTCCGTAAGCCAGTAACCTAGTAGGTAAAATGTTTCTCTGAATTCTGTGAGCTGCTCTAGGAAATTAACCAAACCCAAGAAGAGGCCGTGGGAACCTCCGATGTACAGCCCATGTGCGAGAGGTGCAGGTGACAGCTGGGACTTGCAGTGGCATCTGAAGCGGGGACAGTCGTAGGGGCCTGGATCCTTTACCTGTGGCACCTGACGCTGTCTCCAGGTAGATAGAGTCGGAACCGATTTGCGTCGAAGGACGTCTGTCTGGGGTCAGTGAGTTGCTTGGTGGAAAGAACACACACCGGCACTTGATTCGGGAAGAGCAGACCTTCTCCTGAGTCGCGAGCTGCTGGTGCCTGGTGTCACCTGGTTCTCACGGTAGACTCCCGAGTACAGGTTCGTGCGATGGGGCCAGCGCTGTTATTATAAAGCCAGAGAATGCTTATGTAAGTTCACGGATGGCCAGTATTTTATATCCAGTAAAGAAAGGCTGGATTTTAAAAATGATTAGAAGCGTGTACCTAGGGGCACTTAAAGAAGTACGTCAGAAATAGTTGTTTGATAAGGTGCTGTGACATTGTTATTTGGTGCTTGTGAGTAAAGGGTTAATGCGGGTCCTGGGCCGGAATCGCGTTGGAGTGGATCTCGTCCCAGCACTGCTTTGGGGAGGCTGCGGAGTGAAGGTCCAGGTGGAAAGTTATCCCTGCCTCGTCTGCTGTTGCTTCCGTACCCAGGTTGGGAGCCCTGAGTGGGCTGCCTTGGGTCTGGGCCTCCGTTCGTGTAAATCATCACGACTAAAAATAAAGCAACTGTGATTTTGGACTTTCCTGCATGTCATGTGTGCCCCTGTGGGGCTGGGGTGACGTCCGCACGGACGGTTGGCCCTGCGGTCCTCGCGCTGTCTTGCTGGTTCTCGGGTGGGAGGTCGCGTGGCTGCCTCCAGGGCACGTGGGCAGGTAATGACGCGGCCACGTCACCTGCTCTGTTTTCCACTCCAGCGCCCGTCCAGGTGCCCTTTCCTTCCGGGCGCCCCATTCGCCCAGAGCGCGCCACGACCCGGCCGTCCCCTCTTCTGGCATCTGCCGGGTGGGCACCATTGCTCACGGAGTGAGTGATCCCGGGAGGACTCCCGCCCTCCTGGGGAAGAGCTTGCGTCAAGTTGCTGTGTCTGAAAATACGCTGGTCTTGGGGCTGAGAAGCTTTTCCTTCAGGCACCTTATCAAGTACACACGCGGGAAGAACGGCGGGGCCTTCATCCGGGCACCCAGTGCGCTGGGGACGGGCTTCGTGGGGCTGTTCCGGAACCAACGGTCTGTCTCCTGCAGGACAGAACATGCTGTCATCCCACACGCCGCTCATTGCCTCCCGGTGAACGCCCAGCCCAGTAAGACGGCAGCTTCCTCGGGGGCCTCGGCCCGTCATTCTTGCCCAGCTGGGCTAGCCCACCACCCGCTGTGTCCCGGCACAGGGGTCCAAGGAGCCACCCAACAGTTTCTGTCACTAAAGGACGAGCCCAGGTGACAGACTCCCCACAGGTGGAACCTCTGCCATCTTGTATTCTGTTTGGGGAAAACGGGTTGTTTTTGCCATTTCTTTTCCTCTGCGTCCTTCCTGGTCCCGGTGATTGCGCGTTCCCGTCTGTCCATTACCGTGAAATCATTCTTGGGCCTTAAATTCTCACTGGCGTTGTCCACGTCACCTGTATCGACTTTACTTCCTGTAAAAGATAAGAAAGTGAACATGCTTATTTTTCCTGGTTTTTATCAACATAACCTGGGATTTTAAAATCAGTAGTCATAATTCAAAGATGTGTGGATTCATTAAGGCATTGTGTTTTTCACATTTGATTATTTACTTACTGCATTAGTAGAGGACAGTCATTTAAACTCAACTCTAAAGTTGCACGGGTGCGTCATTCCCTGCTTCTGCTTTTAAGCTGTGCCTTCCTTATTATTGATTTCTATGTTTTTATTAATTTCTTCACCAGATGGAGAATTCCTTTAATTTTTTTTCAGTGTGGTATTTTCAGAATGCTTCTTCTTTTTATTATTATTATTATTTCATTGGTATTGTCTCTGTAGATGTCAGTGGATTCTGGAATGGGGATTGAATTGTTGGGTCACCCTGGTTTTCCCGCTCGTGATTCCAACGTTTTCCATCAGGTGCCGTGGCGTGAGCATTAGAGGCGGTGCAGGGGTCAGGCGGTGGGGCTCCTGGGCTGGTGAAGGCGGTCCTGGCTCCACCAAGGGGGAGGGTAGGCCGGACGCCGGAGGAGAGCGGATATCCAGACGGACAAGAAGCCCCTGCCGTACTCAGCCCAAGTGCGAGTCGGGGCCGTGGCTGACTCCGTGCCGGACGCCGCAGGCCCGTTTCCTGGAGGAGCGTGCACATCCTGCACACGGAGGTGAACCGTATTCTGTAGGTGCTGGGGAGTTCTGAGATTCTTTAGCTGGGGGTGGGGGGCGCGACACAGACAGTCTGTGTTTTGGGAAGGTTGTTCTGCCAGCCGTGAGGAGGACGGGACCAAGGAGACTGGGGGTGGGGCATCCCCTGGGAATGTGATAGGACAGGAAGGAGTAGCGACCGTCACTTGAAGGATGGAGAGGACACATGAGCTCTGACACGCACAGCGTGTGGCCTGTAGGCCCCGGTGACTGCCCACTCAGGGCCACGGAGGCCCAGCCCGGCTTTGCCGCCAGGGTGGGTGCCATTCACCCAGTCAGGGAGTGCAGGAGGGAGGAGTTGGGGAGTAGGTGCTGAGCCCCGCCGGGGGTGGTCCTGGGGCCTCTGGTAGGTAGCTTGTGGGAGGCCCAGATCGGGAGGTCGGGAGACGGGACTGGCTGGAGTGTGGTTGTGGGGCGAGCTCGCGGCTCTGAACAGAGGCCGGCCGGTGGACGATGTGTCTGATCTACACGGGCCAGACTGATGTGCGCTTCCCTCTCTAGATGAGGGAGAGAGAGGGGCGGGGGGGGGGGGAGAGAGGGAGGGAGAGAGGGTGGTGGGGGAGGGAGGGAATGAATCTCAAGCAGGCTCCATGCTCAGTGCAGACCCTGCCATGGGGCTTGATCCCATGACCCTGGGATCATGACCTGAGCCTCAATCGAGAGCTAGACGCTCAACCGACTGAGCCATCCAGGCGCCCACCCCATTTTTAAAAATACTACAACAGCACGAGGAAAACCCAGATATATTTCAGCTTACACGAATGCCTCCGTGGGGTCACTTACTAGCAGTGGACTTTCCACACTGGTTTCAAAAAAGGCTAGGCCACCTCGCACACCCCCCACCATCACGGAAGAGCGTTTTTTCCTTTCCCTGGATGGATGGATGGGTACAATAATGAATGCACACACGCTCATGAGCACCTGTTGTGTACAACAGGTGGTGTCCTGGCAAGGAAGAGACGCGGTCTGTTGATGACGGAGCCGCGTGGAGGAGGGAATGGGGAGGTCGTGACGGGAGCGTTGGCCTCTGGGGACTGGTTCTGTCGCGGACTGGCTAGTGGATACGCGCAGCCCTCGCCCTCTCTCTGAGTCTCGGCCCCTCACGTGAGGATGGATCATGCTGCCCGGCTCACTGAAATGCCGAGAAGGCCGAAGAGAGTTTGTGTAGGGCTTTTCCACTGCCCAGCACACAGCAGGTGCTCGTCGATGGCGGTGATGACCCTCGCATGTAGCATGGTGGCCCCAGGCCCGGTGACAGCGCCCGCCACGGCGGTGTGCCCACAGCGCCCTGGGGGCCCAGGGTGGAGGGTGCTCTTTCATGCGTTTCGGAAGGCGGAGCAGAGCCGTCTGTAAGCGCGAGTCGTAGTTCGCCGTGAGGTTGTGTCGGGGGAGATACGGTGAGTTTCTCAAGACGAGCGTGCTGGCGCAGGAAGCCGAAACTCCACTCATACGTCGGAAAAGTTGGTTAATGGTCTCGGGAGAAATGCATTTATGCTGCTTGAATTCTCAGCCTTGGAATAACTTAGTGTTGACCTGTCCGTGTTTCTGGTTTCATTTTGAAGAAGTTATCGAAAGAGGAGTTCCTCAGTTTTCTTTCAATTTCCTTTTTCCTCCTTTAAAGAATTACAGTGGTTAACATGCGTTCGCTATGGAAAATGTCAAATTATGTAACAAGCTGTATACTAAAAAAATTTTTTTTGGATGTTTATTATTTACATTTGAGAGAGACAGAGCGTGAGCAGGGGACAGGCAGAGAGAGGGAGACACAGAGTCCGAAGTAGGCTCCGGGCTCGGAGCTGTCAGCACAGAGCCCGACGTGGGGCTCGAACCCACGAATCGCAAGATCGTGACCTGAGCCGAAGTCGGACGCTCAACTGACTGAGCTCCCCAGGCGCCCCTGTGGGAAATAAATTTATTTACAACATTCAGCCGTCTTCAGGAATATGGCCACCTCCTCAGTTGTTCAAGGCTTTTATTCCGTATTCCTTTGTAGATGTTTTTGATTTGAGTCACATTGTTTCTTCACGTTGCTTGTTGAGTGTATTCCTAATCAGTTGATATTTGTTGTTATTGTGAATAGGATCTTTCCATTATGTTTTCAAGCTGGTTATTTTTATTATGTAGGAAAGCAGAGGAACGTGGCTCAGATTTCCAGATGGAACTGGAAGTCTCTGAAGTAATTTTAAAGTTATTTTTGTTGGGGCTCCTGGGTGGCTCAGTTGGTTGAGCGTCCAACTGCAGCTCAGCTCATGATCTCCTGATTCGTGGGTTCAAGCCCCTGCGTTGGGCTCTATGCTGACAGCTCAGAGCCTGGAACCTGCTTCGGATTCTGTCTCTGTCTCTGTCTCTTTCTCTCAAATATAAATAAACGCTAAACATTTTTTTAAGTTATTTTTGTCAACATTTTCTTAAGTTCTAGAAAATCAAATCTTAGAAAACTTAATTTCGTAAGATACTTGCATCATTGATAACATGTTTTCAAGGTGAGGTGTCCAAGATTTTTTTTTTTTTTAATTTATTGTCAAGTTATTGAAGATACAGTGTATACGGTGTAGTCTTGGTTTTGGGGGTAGATTCCCCTGATTCATCACTTACATACGACACCCAGCGCTCATCCCAGCAGGTGCCCTCCTCAATGCCCATCACCCATTTTTAAAGGCTCCCAGATTCTAGAGGTTGAGATGTGCCGAGTGGTTTCCCCGATCTCCAGCAGGTGTCAGTGTTGGTCCGAGGTGGCGGTTTTAGCTGTGGGATCCCGCATTTACACATCCTTATTCCCGCAACACTGGGGATTGTCGAGCCGGAAGGGATATTGGAGATCATCCAAGTCAGCCCTTCCGTCTGGGAGCTGGCCTGGGTGGGGGGCGACCCATCCAAGGTCACACGGTCCCGTGGGGTGAGACTGACATGAGGGTGAGCATCAGTCCCCAAAGTCACGGAGGAGAAGAAGGTGTCGCCCCAACATATCGAAGCTGTGTTTTGGTGGAGCGGAAGGGTGCTGTTCAGCGTGTTCGGGTGAGTGGGGACCCGCCCCTGGCGTCCGGAGCCCGGGGGGCAGCCCGGAGGCCTGGCGCTCTCAGCAGCGCTCAGCCGTGTTGGCGGAGTGCGGGAAGAGCCGGCGGTTTTGTGACAAACCCTACGAGCAATGAAATCGCTTACCGAGGGATATTCTCCGGAGAGCTTTTTAAAATGGCAGAAAAAGGCCTGTTTCCATTTTTTCCCGCGATCCCGAAGATGCCGTCCACTTGTTCTGTGACTTCCTCACGCGTGGCCCCATCTCCTTGTCCCACAGCCTGCACGCGTGGAGCCCTGCTCTTTCCTTCACTTCCCCCTTGGAGGCTGAGCACGGGGCTCCCTGGCTCAACCTGCAGAATTCGGAGGAGCTCTTGCCCTGGCGCCGGAGGCCCCTCTAGCGTGCTCTGTGTGCCTCCTTCCGGCCACCTTGCTCCTGTTCCCGGGTGGGCCCTTCCACGGGGAGCCAGTCCCCGGCCCCACATACGCTCGTGCTCTTCCGGCTCTGTGCCTCTGCTTGTTCTCCCTCCTGCCTCTCCACCCTGACCCTCAGCCTCGTCCTCTCCCTCCCCCGGCCGGTACCGCAGGCCACCCCCTTGGTGAGGTTTCCTCGGGCGCGCCCCCTCCTCTGTGGACCCCAGCATCCTCCGTTCCCCACTTTCCTTCCTGCCTGTCACTAGGTCACCCTAGTACAGTTACTGGTGTTCACACGATTTATTGGGCGGACCTGTAGCTGTCCAGGGTGCTGTCCTGGGTCCTCTGGGCCCCGCAGACAGGCTGTCCTCACGGCGAGCTGTTCCCAAGTGTCACTGATTCACTTGGCTGCACCGGATCTCGAGAGCTGCCGTCTTCGGAATCCTTGCTGTCCTTCCTGCCACGCTGCCCTGGCAGGTTTGGGGGAACATTCGGGGCTTCGGGAGCGTTTCTCCCGCGCCAGAAGAAGACGCATCAGAGCAGATGACAGGGGCATCTGGAGTGAGAAACGCACTCGGAAGCCACCAGGAAAGGACGTTCCGTAAACACCAGATAACTGTAAACACTGTTATTTGGAAGTCACGGGTTACTTTCTGTCAGGCTTGCTCCGCGTGGCGCAGGCTGGTGTCAGCCAGGAGGCAGGCCCTCCGCGGGCACAGGAAGACGGCCAGCGGAAGAAATACGGTGTCCCTGCAACTTTATCTTAGTTAAATGCGCTGCGCCGCAAAGTTTGCGGGACCCTGAAGTGCTTGCCTGACGTCTTGGTAAAACAAACGGCGGAAGCCAGGGAGAAGTTTCCATCTTGCTAACGAGCTCTTACGGCTCCGGGGTCATGCAGAGCTGTAATTATTTAGAATGACGACTTTGAGCGCTCAGCCCCTAAAAAGCGAGGACAATAGAAATGGCTCCAGGAGCACCCAGACATTTCTGTATCTGAAGCACTCATTCTTTGCTGTTCCCGAGCCCCAGCCTCTCACGACCCTGGGCCGCCTGCCACAGTCCCCCGACGCGGCCCGGCACCCACGTTCTTACTCGGTTTTCCCGTTGTGGTAAAAACGCACACACTCAGCCGTCTTCAGGTGCCCGGCTCAGTCATGTGAGGTACACGTAGTGTTGTAAGACGGACACCCGAAACTTTTCCTCTGGCAAAACCGAAAGGGTGCCCCTTAAACAGCTCACCCTGCCCGCTGCCCCAGCCCTGGCGACCATGGCCGCCATCTGCTTTCTGTCTCCGAATGTGGCTTCTTTAGTTTTTAGAAAATGTTCATTTACTTTGAGAGAAAGCACAAGTAGGGGAGAGGCAGAGAGAGGGAGAGAGATTCCCAGGCAGGCTCCACGCTGGCAGCACAGAGCCTGTCGTGGGGCTCGATCCCATCACCCTGGCATCGTGAGCGGGGCCGAAATCGAGAGCTGGCCGCTCAACCGACCGAGCCCCCCGGGCGCCCCTGGATTTGACTACTTTAGAGACTTCGTGTAAATGGAATCACGCAGTGTTTGTTTTTCTGTGACTGGCTGCATTTATTTATTGATTGTACCAGACACATATACAAGGAATTGTCCTCAGAATCACTGAGCTTTGGTTGTAAACAGATCTGAGAAACTCAAAAGCTCTATCCGCTCACTTTACAGATGGAGGAGGAAAATCGGGCGACCAGAGGTTGCCTAAAGTTAGCAGAAAACCACATGAAGTTCTGTAACATCTTTTCAGTTTTCTAGGATGTTTTAAGGTCCGACTGGTTGTCAACAGCAGTGTGAGTATCCCAAGATCAGAGCCAGAGTAAATGTCACATTTAGAAAATGACACTTGGATAAAGCTGTTGCCGCTGGTTCTGTTTTCTGCCAAGCATCGTTGCGTATCGACAATAAAGCAGTTTAATTCTTTTTTTCCAACAACGTTTACTCTGGTCGATATCTACCAAGATAGGATAAGCTGAAGGATAGTTTTATTTGTTTATCTTTTTCCTTTTTAAACTGGGAGATGTCACAAAGCTGGATGTAGCAAACTTCTCCCGTAAAGGGCCAGATAGTTAACATTTGGGGGCTGTGTGTGCCCCACGGTATCTGTTGTAACGATTCAATGCTGCTGCTGTAACGTGAACGCACAGCGTGACTTTGTTCCATAAAACTTTATTTACAAAACAGGCAATGGCCAGATTTGACCCCCAGGCTGTGCTTCACCCACCCCATAGCCAGGTGGCCGGGCGTCGCTTCTGCGTGTTTTGGCCTTAGCACCTTGCGGGCTGGCTCTCATATAGGAGACACTTGTGGTTGTTCATGGGGATGGTGATGATGATTTTAAAAATGTAATTTTTTACATTTGTGATCAAATAGTCACTTCCTACTGACTTTTAATAATTTAATAAGTTTGGGAGTTATTCCCTACATACCACGCTAGATAGCTTTACGATATAATAAAAAGTATACCTAAGAAAATAGCTAACGTGTCTGAAGTACATCTTTGAAAGAAGACTCAAAATTTTTCTGAGTATTCATAAAGGTATTTCTTTTTCTAAAGGAAAATTATATATTTCTAAAGGAAAATATGTATACATATTCTAAAGGAAAATTGTATGTATATTTCCTTGTATAAATATAAGGAAATAAACCCAACTCGCAAATCTGGAGGGAACCGCCAGTCACAGCTGTGGGCAAACCTTTGCTGGGTCCCTTTGCTCGGCACCTCGGGACCCACCCGCTGTCTGTCACGTCCACTTGCTTGGTGCCTGGGGAGGTCCACCTGTATGGACGACAAGTCCTTGTCCTGGTCTCCGGTTCTGCAGCCAGGGGACGGCACCGCGGGGACCAGGGTGGCCGGGAGTGAGCGGGTCGTGTCCTCCCTCCTGCCCCTGGCCACAGTGCATCGAGTGCCGAGAGCCGTGCTCCGGTCAGGTGGCCCCTCCAACTGCAGCTGTTTGGGGCCTACAGTCCTGCCCCTCCCACTCCCACCCCTTGACCTCCGGGCCTGGAGGTGGTCAAGGCTTCCCGGGCAGCACCACTCTGGGGGCCACCCGTCTCTACTGCTCTCTTTTGTGTGTCTGGTTCCGTGTGCTGCCTGCTGCTCCCTGCGGCCCTCACCCGACCGATGCAGTGTTGCGTCCACCTGACTGGCCCCCCCAACCCTAAGGCAGGCGGGTAGGAGGCTCCTGCCCAGGCAGGAAGCAACGAGCTTGCACCTGTAGTAAGAGCCAGGAAGTTAGAGTTCAGTCCCAGCTCTTGTGCTCCCAGCTCTATGCCTCCGGGCGGGCCACGTGGTCTTGTTGAGCCTTGGTTTTCCCGTTGGAGAAAGGGGATGATAGTGTCTCCCTCTCGGGACCGCTGGGGACATTCAGTGAGGTCGTGCCCGTGAAGTGCCGTAGCACAGGGTCTGGCACACACGTGGTTTCTAAGTGGCAGAAGGCACTTCCGTTTTCCTTCGTTTGCCAACAGACTCTCCTCCAAGGATCCTTTGTGAAGGGGAAGGCCACGGGGCACAGGGGAACTCCTTCTGTGACCCCCCGTCTCAGGGACTGTGTGTGTACTAGAGAGGCAGCCGGCTCCCCGCTGCGCTCAGGCCCGGCTCCTGTGGGTGTCTCTGGTGGGCCCATTCCCAGCTGGGACAGCAGGTGGCTGTAGAGAGTCACAGTTGCAGGTGGTTTGGCCTTAGGAGATCCGCGTAGTAACTCAGCATGTGGGTTCGTGTTGCAGTTGTTTGGATTACTTGAAAAGGAACGACTTTCAGAGTCAGAATGAAGAGAAGAGGTGTTACGCACACCTGGAGTTTAGCGAAGGTAGCAATTATTGGGCACGTACTAGTTTCTTCATGCGGACGTTTATCTCTTCTGTGACTCGTACCACAGATGCTAGTATTTCCATCTTAGGGAGAAGAAACAGACTTTTAGAAGGTAAGTAGTTGGGCATTTTTCTCGGCTAGTGACTGGTAGTCCGGGGATTCACACGCACGTGTCCTCTCTAGAAGCACACTCCGCTGCCGTGTCACTCCACCTCCAAGGCTCTGGTCCGAGAAAGTGGATGCTTTAAAAGGGTTCTGATAAAAATTGGGGTTATATACGAATGTGGTGAAAAAGTCCAACAGCGCAAAAGGATGGGGCGAAAGCGTGAAGCGTCCTTCTCATCCAAGGCCTCCTGTGGCTGGTTTCTTTCTCCGGAGCCAATCTCTGTTGCCGGCTTTCTTTGGATCCTTCCTGACATACCCTAATAGGGGTTTACCAGCATCCTGGGAAGGAGGGTGATTGGTCTTTATGGCACATCTTAGCCTGACTTCTGTCCAGTTGTGCTCAGTGTTTCCTAGGCTCTCCGGGTTGGGTGGGCAGAGGGGGGCTCTCTGGGTTGGGGGGGCGGGGAGGAGGGCTTTCCGGGTTTCGTGGTGGGGGTGGGGTGAGGGAGGCTCTCTGGGTTGAGTGGGTGGGGAGGAAGGGGGCTCTCTGGGTTGGGGGGGTGGGGAGTGGGGCTCTCCGGGTTGGGGGGGTGGGGAGGAAGGGGGCTCTCTGGGTTGGGGGGGCGGGGAGGGGGACTCTCCAGGTTGGGGGGGCGGGGAGGGGGACTCTCCAGGTAGGGGAGGCGGGGAGGGGGACTCTCCAGGTTGGGGGGGGCAGGGAGGGGGACTCTCTGGGTTAGGGGGGGCGGGGAGGGGGACTCTCCAGGTTGGGTGGGGGAGGGAGGGAGGCTCTCTGGATTGGGTGGGTGGGGAGGAAGGGGGCTCTCTGGGTTGGGGGGGTGGGGAGGGGGCTCTCAGGGTTGGGTGGTGAGAGTGGGGGGAGGGAGGCTCTCCGGGTTGGGTGGGTGGGGAGGAAGGGGGCTCTCCAGGTTGGGGGGGTGGGGAGGGGGGCTCTCCGGGTTGGGTGGGGGGAGGACGCCATTGCTGAGGCTCCCAGCAGTTAAGTCCCCGTATACTATTCCTGCATCTAGCCTTTTCTGGAAGGGTCTAAATTCCTGCCATCCCTACCTTCTCCATTTCAACACAGAGTGCATTTCACAGGGCTAGCTGAAAGCCTTGAGCTCAAAAACACCTAGGTGTAAATATAAGGCTGGCCGACATTGTCTTACGACGTGAATGCCTAGTTAGCGGACTAGTGGTGACCGGTCATGCCTGGGCACAACCCTGCACGTGGCTTCCTTCTGTACCTGGTACTGTCACGACACTTGTAGTCTCTGTGTTTTGACACAAACGTCAGGTCCTGTGTTCAAAGAAAGGATCTTAGAGGAACAACACAGAAACGACCAGTCACACGACAGTTTGTGTCCTTCGAAGATGATTTTTACATCTTTTGATTCTGTGTTTTACACGTTTGCCTCCACAAGGGGATTCCCAAATGGCCGAAACCCATTGTGACCAAACACAGCAGAAGCAATGAAGATGCATTTGTAGTGGAATTAAAGAAATGGCTGTCTGCCTCAGCTGGTTTAGTCAAATACTCTTTCAGAGTGGTACGCAATTGTAGGGAAAGAAACGCGCAAAAAACCCAACTTTTAAGTGTGATCGGAAGTTGAGTATTTGTGACGCCTGTGATCACGAAAATGGTTTATTCTCCTGCTCTACGCTCGTACCACGACAAGGGAGTCAAGCGGCCGTGCCCCCGTCTGTGGTTTCTGAGGCAACCCCGACGTGAGCTCAGGGCGTGTGGGACTGATTTCTGAGAGTTGTGCTGTGTGCGCTGTCTTGACTGTGTCTGACGGTCCCAGCTGCCTCGTGTTCCAGAAGCGTGTCGGATGCCAGTGTGCGTGTCTCCGTGATTGGCTGCGGGGCCTCGGGGGGGTGCATGCGGCAGCTGGTTATGACAGCTGGGGGACTCTACGTTCGCATACGCCCATCTGTCTTCGACGGCAGGTCAGGGTGGCTCTGAGTGACGCTTCGTCGCTGCCGGGTACCGGTGCTAGGACACGGCCCGGGCACCCTGTCCGGCAGCCTGCACGCTCGGCCCCTTGACACGTGCCTTTCCCATGTCCCTCCGTCCCTTTGCCGGACCCCACTCGAACCTTTAGCAGCAGGAATGGTGTGTGCTGAGTCACCATCCACCTGGACAGCAAGCCCTCCGCTGGGTCTCTTAGGAGCTGGCCGCCCTCGGGGAGGAATGTGACCTCTCTGGGCACAGAGCTCCAGCTCTTCATCCATCAAATGGGGACGGTGGCCCTGCACTCCTGCCTCACCGGGAGGGCGTGCCGACCAGCTGATTGCGGTCCCTCTTCTCTCCCCAGGGCGCCACATGGTGCCCGCCGCGTCCGTTTCTGTGCTCTGTCTTCTCTTCCAGCAGCTGGACTCTGGATAAGGGTTAGGTGTTGCATACGGGACGGTAGCGACTTCTCGCTCTACCTGTTACTGTTCTTTCTTTCCCGGTAAACAGAACCGAACTAGCATCCCTCTGGGGAAAGGAGAAAACAGTTCCCAGAAGGTGGGGAAAGGATTCCTCCTCCTCTTTTTTTATTATCATTAATCTTTTCAATTTTTTAATGTTTTACTTATTCTTCAGAGGGCACAAGCGGGGGAGGAGCAGAGGGGGGAACAAAAGATCCAAAGTGGACTCCGTGCTCACGGGAGTGAGTCCTATGCGGGGCCCGAACCCACGAACCGTGAGATCGTGACCTGAGCCGAAGTCAGAGGGTCAAGCGACTGAGCCACCCGGGTGCCCCGGATCCTTCCTCCTTAACGGACCGGGGCCGTGTCACCGTGTAGGACAAGAGCTGGTCGCAGCAAATCGCACGTGCAGGGAGGGCTGCCTGGCGTCTAGCTGAGGCTCGTTGACGTGATGATGTGGGGACCAGACAGGTAGATACAAAGACCGGTGGCCCCTGCAGGCGGGAGGCCTTGCGGCCGTGGGAGCATTGCGGGGGTGGGTGGTGAAGGCGGGGGTACCCACCTGGTCAGGGAGTTTGGGCGTTGTCTTTAAGTCACTGTGGTGGACTAAAGGTCTCTGAGAGGGAAGAGTGAGGACGGGGCCCGCACCTGAGGCTGGGTTGGGGTCAGCGGGGCCAGGCGGCGGGCGCCCGGCTGGATGTGTGTGGGGACTGGCACCCACAGAGCGACAGGTGGAGGCGAGCGCCCTGCCAGCCGCGTGGGGGCCCCTGGGGGTGGATCCACAGTCCCGGACCAGCAGGAAGGGGGGGGATAGACGCCCATGAGGCTGGAGTTCGATCTGCACAGCTTGTTCGGATGCTCAGCACCCGCAGCAGGGTTGGGGCAGAGGGAGCTGGGCGGGCCGACAGGAGTCTCTGAGCAGCCCGGGACGGGGGTCTGAGTTCAGGGTGGCCGAGGGGGGCTGGGGCTTAGCTGCTGCCCCCTTGGCCAGAGCTCAAAACGACATTTTGTGAAGGTGGCCTGAATCCTCGGTGCTGGCTTCGTGCGTTCGGGGCTGAGAGCAGGTACTGGCACCGGCGGCGTCCCCCTCCGGCGTTTTCCTTCAGGGCCTGGTTCCGCTTCTTTGTCGAGGAAGATTCTGCAGCCCAGTGTCCGTCCTCGCTCCCCGCTGAGCGCGCCCTCGCCCCAGCGATTTCCTCCTGTGCCCACTCTGATAGACGTTTTCCCGGCCCTCCTCGCCCTTCCTGCCAGCGCTCTGCTCCCTTCCTCCTGAATATCTTCCCTCGCGCTCTACGACGCGGCAGCACCCCGCAGCCTGCCGCCAGACCCGGCCCGCCGCCTGTCTCTGCGGGTAGAACGTTACGGGAGCCCAGCCACGCCCGCCCGGGTTCGCACCTCCCGTGGCTGCTCTCGGGGCACGAGTCGTTGTGACAGAGACCCTGCGGCCCGTGAAGCCTGAACCACTTTGTGTCTGGCCCTTCACGGGGAGTTTGCCGACCCCGTGCTCTGACATCCCCCGGCCCCGGTTTCCTTCCGCACCCGGAGCCGAGAGAGCGTGTGAGAGCCGGCTCTAAGGGAAGCGCTGGCCCAAAGTCATTCCAAGTGAAGAAGCTCCCCGACCTGGCGACCTGGCGAGAGCGAGGGAGACCAGCTGAGCCTCGGCCGACTCCAGGAAGTTGTTTGCCTGCCTTTCTGTCCCCCTCTGCCTTCTCCTCCTGCAGCCGCCTGGGGGCGACGTGCTGGAATTCTGCCTTCTCTCCCTCTGTCTCTCTTCTGGGTTCACTTGGTGGAAACACCCATCTTCTGTTGGTTTTCCCTTTGTAGCTTTGCCTTTTCTTAATAACATTTTTAAGATTTTATTTTCGAAAGAGGGAGAGAAAGAGGCAGAGAGGCGGGGAGGGAACGCCAGGCGGGCTCCACACTGTCAGCACAGAGCCCCACGCGGGACTCGAACTCGCGAAACCGTGAGATCATGACCTGAGCCGAAATCAAGAGTCGGGTGCTTAACCGACTGAGCCACACAGGCGCCCTGTTTTCTTTTTTTTCTTTTTTTTTTTAATGTGGTAAATAACACATAACACGAGATCCTCCCCCTTAACAGAAGTGTAAGCGTGCGGTCCGCGTTAACCGTGGCCTCGGCTGCGTCTCTCACCCTGCGCGGCCAGAACTTCCGCGCACCGCACGGCGGCCCCATTTCTCCTCCCAGCCTCCGGCAGCATCCTTGTGCGCCCCGCTGCCGTGAGCCTGGCTCCTTCAGACGCCTCCTGTGAGCAGAATCTTGTAGCATTTGTCCCTCTGCGCCTGGTGGATCTCTCTGGACCCGATGTCCTCCGGCTTCTTCCAGGCTGCGGCAGGTGGCGGGTCTTCCTTTTTCATGGCTGAGTAGTATTCCAGCGCCGGGCCGCAGTTTGTTTATCCTTTCGTCCGTCAGCCGGCATTAGGGGTTTCTAGCTCTTAATTGTTGTCAGTGGTGTTGCTCTGGACACGGGGGTGCAAACACCTCTTCAAGACCCCGATTTCAGGGTTTTTTCCTTTGGCTAAATACCCCAGAAGTGGGCGGCTAGATGTTCTTCTAATGTTTTAAGGAAACTCTGTACTGCTTTCCGTTGCAGCTGTACCTTTTTATATTCCCAGCAGCAGTATACGAGGGTTCCAGTGTCTCCCACGTCCTCACCAACACTTACATATTCTGCTGTTTCTCTTTTTTTAACGGACATCCTAGCAGGTGTGAGGTGGTGTCTCGTGGCGGTGTGGATTTGCGTTTTCCTGACGATGAGTGAGGTCGAGCATCTTACTCTGTGCCCGTTGGCTCCAAAACAGAATCAGGACACGTAGGAAATGTGCACAGTTAGTTACTGGTAACAAAATTACATCACTGATCAAAAAACTCCCACCAAACACAAAGGCCAAGGCCAGGTGGATCACAGGCCAATTCTACCAAGCATTTAAAGAGTTCTCCTGAAACCATTCCACAAAGAAAAAGAGGGAGGAAACCTTCCGAATTCATTCTGCCGAGAGGTCAGCAGCACCCAGATAATAAAACCAGGCAAAGATACTACAAAAATAGAAAATTACAGACCAATGTCCTCGATGAACATAGAAGCAAAATCCCTCAACAAAATATTAGTAAGCCATATTCAACAACACATTAAGTGGATTATTCACCAAGATCAAGTGAGACTTGTTCCAGGGAGCCAAGAATGGCTCAGTAGTTGCAAAGCAGGCCACAGGATGCACCCTGTTAACAGAACGAGGGATAAAAACCATATGATCATCTCAGCTGCAGAAAAAGCATGTGACAAAGTACAACATCCAGTCGTGGTAAAAACGCTCAACAAAGTAGGGTTAGAGGGAACATTCCTCAACACGATACAGGCCATGTATGAAAAACCCATAGCCAACATCATCCTCAGTGGGGAAGCGTGGGAGCTGTTCCCCTAAGGTCAGGAACAAGGCAGCGATGTCCAGTCTCACTGTTCAAGACAGGACTGGGAGTCCTGGCTGCAGCACACAGACAAGAAACAGGAGTAAAAGGCATCCGAATTGGTAAAGAAGAGGCAGAACTGTCTCTGTCTGGAGATGATACGATGCTACACGCAGAAAATCCCGAAGACTCCACTGAGCATCTACTGGGACCTGTGAAGGAATTTGGTAAAGTCCCGGGGTACAAGGTTGATACACAGAAGTCCTGCACCTGTGGGCCAGCGCTGGCCTTCCCTGGAGAAGCGTCTGCTCAAGGCCTCTGTCCTTCCGTAATCGGGTTGTTTGCTGTCTGAAGCTGGAGGGATCACTTTGTCTTTACCTCTGGAACCTCCGTGCCGCTACCGGGCCGACTCCACACCACGCTCTCTGCTGCCCCTCTGTGTGAGCCTCCTGCCCTACTTACTGCCTCCGCATCACTCCGCCCCCTGCCAGCCTTCCCTTTCTGAAATCTCCACAGACCCAACTCGGACACGTCCTCGAAAACCCAGGTCAAGGCAGAGTTTGCGTGGATCCTCCCCTGACCTCCTGGCCAGCCGGGCGCCTCTGCTGAGGTCTCCAGCACTTCCCGTCTCCGTTGCCCTCGGGCAGTTGGCAGAGGTGGCTGTGTTGTGTCTGATTGGGTGCTGCACACGTGCTAACCCCCAGCTCCTGAAGGGGAGGAAGCGCATCCCTGGGGGTGCTTCACACAAGGCGCCTTGACACGCTGTGAAGAGGCAGGAAGCCCGGAAAAGAGGAGTGCGCGTGCGTCCTAAGTATAGACGACAGAGCTCAGCTTGCAGCCCAAGGGTGGTCTGGCAACGAGAAGGGACATGGAGGGAGCCAAGTGTAAGTGCACAACAGGAGAAAGGTAACGGTCAGTGACCAGGGCCTCTCCGCGAGTTTGGATGGGACTAGACCAGCAGGTTTGTGCGGAAGGACAGAAGGACACGGCCGTCCTCGGAGCCGGGCTCTGCTGGAGTTCGGCAGGTGTGGGCCGGCGGGTGTGGGCTGGGAGCCAGAGAGAAGCCAAGTGCACCTCGTGGCTCCGCAGGGCGCAGGGCGGCTGTTGGCCGTGGGGGCCGGGCCGGCTGCCGTCTGGACGTCCCTGCTCCCGACACCCTGTTCAGACGGTTCGTGGCTTCCAACCCTGGTGTGTTCCCGGCAGCAGTGCCGCAGAAGGGGTCAAGGCAAGCCCTGGACGCCCTTCCGGAGGCCGAGGACCAGTACGGGAGGGCCCCCGGGCACGCCCCTGAGTTGGACCCGTGGGGTGGCTCTGGAGCAGCGCGGATCCGTCAGTCTCCCTGGACGAGGCTGCGGGGACCCTTCCGTGGGCCTCGCGAACCCTTGGAGATTCTCCACCTCATGGTCCTCACCACCTTCTTCATGAGACCCCCTCACACCTTCCCCCGTGGCCGGGTCTTTACACCCTCGAGGACCCTGCCTTCCAGCCTGAGCCCCAGCCTGCTCGGTCTTGATGACGCCGTGGCCGGCTCTGATCCCTGTAGTCCCTGGGAAGGTTCCAGCCAGAGGGCCGTTACAGGGACCCATTTCATACCTTTGGAGCACCCCTGGTAGGCCAAAGCCTGCGGTCACGTGAATCCGGGGAAACCGGATGACCAGGCAGGCCTTGCCACTCTGGTGGGAGGGCAGTGAAATTTGCAGGTGGCGTGGCCCTCTTCCTGCCCACTGCCCTGGGGAGCAGCTCTGTCCTTTCTGGCTTTTTTCTGACCCTCTCTTGCCCCTCCTGGACATGGGCCCCCTAGCCTGGGAGGCACGTAGGATCGTACGGACACTTAAAAGAAAGGAAAAAAGTTCTTAGGCCCCATCCATGGAATTCTCTTTAGGTGTGGGTGGGGTCTGGGAATCTGCATTTTTGTACTTACAGTTGACCCTTGAACTACTCGAGGGTTAGGGGCGCTGACCTCTACACACAGTTGAAAACACATACAACTTTTGACTCTTCCAAAACCTACCTTCTCACAGCATGCTGTTGACCAGAAGCCTTGTGATGACACAGTTATCGCATGTTCTGTGTGCATTATGTACTGTTCTGTACAGTAAAATAAGCCAGAGAAGAGAAAGTCATAAGGAAGTCATTAAGTCATAATTAAGAAACCGTAAGGAAGTGGGGCTCCTGGGCGGCTCAGCGGCTCAGTCGGCTAAGTGTCCGACTTCAGCTCAGGTCTTGATCTCATTGTTCATGGGTTTGAGCCCTGCATCGTGCTCTGTGCTGACAGCTCAGAGCCTGGAGCCTGCTTCGGATTCTGTGTCTCCCTCTCTGCCCCCACCCTGCTTGTGCTCTCTTTCTCTCTCAAAAATAAACATTAAAAAAAAAGAAACTGTAAGGACGAGAAAATACATCTGCAGTACGGGACCGCATCGGGAAAAGCCACATAACAGTGGACTTTCCGCAGTTCAAACCCATGTTGTTGAAGGTACACACAGAAGGGCGTCTGGAAGGATGATTGACGGACTTAACTGAATTGCCGAGTAATTTTTATTTCCTTCTTTGACCCTGTGCTTGTTGGGTTTCCTAGAGTGGTCATATATTTCTTTAGAAATCGGAGAGAGGGGGGTGCCTGGGTGGCTCAGTCGGTTGAACAACTGACTTCAGCTCAGGTCATGATCTCTTGGTCCGTGAGTTCGAGCCCCACGTCGGGCTCTGTGCTGACAGCTCGGAGCCTGGAGCCTGCTTCGGATTCTGTGTCTCCCCCTCTCTCTGCCCCTCCCCCGCTCACGCTCTGTCTCTCTGTCTCAGAAATAAATAAACATAAAAAAAATAAATAACATTTAGAAATCGGAGAGAGGCTAGACGCCATCCGAAAGCAGGAACTAGATCCGCGAGTGGTCCTTCGCTTTTGGAAACCGTTAACGCTCTTCTGTGTGTTCGTCTCTTCCACAGGGGGACTTGATCTCATCTTTGTGCCGGGTCTTGGGTTTGACAAGCATGGCAACCGGCTGGGGAGGGGCAAGGGCTACTACGACTCCTACCTGACGCGCTGTCTGCAGCAGCGGGACTCGAAGCCCTACACCGTGGCCTTGGCATTCCGAGAGCAGATGTGCCTCCGGGTCCCCGTGGACGAACACGACGTGAGGGTGGATGAAGTCCTTTACGAAGACTCCACGTAGATCCCGATGCCTGCGGCCCGGAGAAAAGCAGAATACGTGTTTCCCCTCGTCACGAGGCAGTGTGCGTTTTGCCCACTCATGGTGAATATGGGCTGCATTGTTTCTAGTGGAATTGCAAACGCCTCACATTAAAGCATCTTCCAAAGCCAATAGTGGAACGTTACTTAAAGTGGAGGCTGTCACACGTGATGTTCCGCGTAACTTCCTGCCGTCAGCGTGGCGGGCTGATCTTTCTGCTCTGCAGCTTAAGCTAGATGTGTGTGAGGACCTGTGTCCGGCTCGGGGCGCCCGGAAGGTAGACCCCCCCCCGCCCCGCCCCCAGCCCACACCCGGTTTCAGCGAGCCTTGTCTGGACTAGTCAGTCTTTGGTGGGCGGGCGCGGGAGACTAGGCAGCTGCTAATTGCTTTGTTGGGGTTTGCTCTGCGTACAGAGTTCCCCAAGAATATTCTAGCACTTCATCATGAGTGCATTTGCTCACCCTGAGATTTTACGTCTGACACTTTGTAGCTTTTGATGGTTCGTGGACTGAAACCTTTTACGATTTAAATACTTTAGTTCCGTCTCTGCTGTGCCGTGCGTCGGTCCCTTCTGAGTCTAAGATCCGATATCCTGTCGGTCAGAAATTGTGTGTTTGCTTGCGGTGTCTGCTTTGGAAATGAAGTTTGCTGCGGGCTGGGAGCTGGCAGATGGCATCACAGCGAGGGAAGATTTGGGCGGCTTCCTAGACGCCGCTCTCACACCCGGCGCCCAGCACGTGCGGGGTCCTGTGGAGCGTGTGTCCGTCCCCTCCCCTCCGTTGTCCCGTCGTCCCTTCTGTCCGGGCTCTTAGCACTCCACTTTATGTCTCTAACCACGGTCCACGTGACCTCACAGAACACGGATGTGATCGGGAGGTGGCCCTGCTTGGAGCCTTTCGGTGGCTGTTTGGGGCCCACGGGGTAACGGCCAGGTGGCTTCTCCGTGCGAAGCCCCCGGCCGGCCGGCACAAACGTCTGCGCACGTCCCCGAGCAACACGGGCTTCTCCTGCCCCTTACACCTGGTGAGTGTGCTCTCTCCTCTGGCCTTTCTTTTGTCCAACCCGGAACTCCTGCCTATCCTTCAGGCTCCCCCAGTCCCCGTCTCCTTGAGGCCTTCCCCCCTCCCAGGCCCCCTCTCCCGTGAGGCCTCCCCCCCAGGCCCCGGACGGAGTTAGCACCTCCTGCACTTGTGTAAACCCCCTGGTCACTGTCCTCCTTGTCACGTTGACACGTCTGTCCCTTCAGACGGCTCCAGAGGGGAGGGTGATACCGTCACTCATACTTAGCGGACACCTGCACGTATAGTCCATGTTTGAGGATTTTTTTGAATGAGTTAATTAAACATCCAGAAAGGTTTCACTTAAAACATGGATCCATATTCTTTGGACAATAGCATATGACTTGGTGTTTTATGCACAAAAGTAAAAATACTTTAAAACGTGACATTGGTGAGATTTGGGAAAGGGTCTCCCGCCTGGGAAGGGTGGCCCTGGTGACCGGGAATGGGCAGGGGTCATCGTGCAGAAGGTATTGGGAAGGGAGCACCCCGAGGATGCAGGTGGCTCCCTTCAGGACAGACTCAGACGCTGAGGACAGGCCTCAAACCCGGGGACGAGCCAGCACGATAAGGGGCGTGGTGAGGGGCAGCCCCGGTGTGGGAGGAGTGGCCGCTAGATCTGAGCAGAGACGGTTCTTAGCCTTGGGGAACTGGAGACACATCGGAGCCCCGGCGTCTTTCTCCGACGGCTGCCTGTTCTCTAGAAGCGTGTGTCATTTAACTAGAAGGTCACCTCTGTCCGGCTCTAGTCCGCCCAGCAGACATCAGTAAGAACAGTGCACGCGCAGCCAGGACAGTGATGAGCGTGGGCGGGTCTAGGTGTGGACGGCCTGGTGCGCAGCTCGGTTCCTGGCCCCCATTCTCCGTGTTTCCCGCAGAGATCACGAATTCAGTTTTGCTGCACTTTAATCAGATCACGCGTTTGCACGCTTGCTTCCTCGTGAGCCGATGAGCTCCTCGCGGGCGGGTTCTCTGTGGCCTGTGGGGTTCGCCGCAGTCCGCAGTGCAGGATAAACTCCAGTAAGCTCCTGACGGAGGAACTGGCGTGCGGGCTCCCTGTCTTGTGCCCTTGCTGCTTTTTACGCTGGTCCTGATCTGCTGCCGAGATTTCTGCCCCTTCAGCGTTGTCCCCGGGTCGGATTCTTCTAGAACGCGGTCTCTCTTGCTGTGGTTTCACAGCCTTCCTGGACCCCTCCACGTGTGGGTCACGAGGTCTGTGCCCTTGGCCTTACGCGTGCCCTCCACGCACCTCGTGGTCTTTCTCCCTCCCCACTGCCTGCCCGTTGAAGGGCCATCTCTCATCCCTGGGAGCCCCCACCCCAAACACTGGTTGATACACTTGGAAATAAGTAACAGATTCCCTTCCAGATACTACCTTATGCGTTTTAGCAGACATGCACTAGTGAAAGAGGAGAGATTGAAACAGTCTGTTGTCTGTAAATCGTGCAATACTTAATTTCTTTTATTTTTTAATGTTTGTTTATTTTTGAGAGAGACAGAGAGAGAGTGAGCAGGGGACGGGCAGAAAGAGGGACACACAGAATCCAAAGCAGGCTCCGAGCTGTCAGCACAGAGCCCGACGCGGGGCTCGAATTCACGAACCGTGAGATCGTGACCTGAGCCGAAGTCGGACGCTCAACCGACTGAGCCCCCCAGGAGCCCCTGAAGTACTTAACTTCTAAAAGATGGAAATTTTTTGTTTTTGAAAACCTTGTTTGAATCCCTTCTGAGTGATTGAAATGTCTGCTTCTAATCTGTTTATTCTAGCGTTTGGTTTTCAGGGCTCTGGTCGTTTTCCAGTTCTGCAAAGAACTTCTTGTGACACACACGGCATACACTGGACACGGGAATCTGGAAGTATTTTCATCACTGTACTGGGCAGAGACAGCGCATGCTGCTGTCGGCCACACGCTGTGGTTCCTGTCCGTCCTGCACCCGCGAGAGTGGTGGCTTCCTCTGTTATTTCCAAATAAAACTTTTTAATTTTTTTAAATTTATTTTTGAGAGAGCGTGAGTCGGGGAGGGGCAGAGGCAGGAGACAGAGGATCCAAAGCGGGCTCTGCGCTATGAGCACAGAGCCTGATGCGGGGCTCAAACTCACGAACTAGGAGGCCGTGACCTGAGCCGAAGTCCGATGCTTAACTGGCTGAGCCACCCAGGCGCCTGTGAACGGTTCCTCCGAAAGTATTTTACCCTGAGAGAGCGAAATGTACGTGAACCAAAATATTTTTCATGGGTATTTCCTGTCATAAAATACCGTGAACATTCTGTTCCGTCTTCAAGGTGTCCATTTGATAAAATTGGCGATGTCGTCGTGGCGGGGCGCATTCCTTGTCTGTGCGTTCCAGGGATGCCGCTGCTGACGCCTTTACCGTGGGGCCCACCCGGCTCTCCTTGCACACAGGTTCCGGCCGAGGTGATCCCCTCCACGGCTTGACCTACGTAGTTTGTCCTAAAACATGGCCTTTGTCAAAACACGTACTAATCTTGAGACCTCTATCCTCCTCACTACTTAATTTCGTTAATATCCGGACTCTTCCGTTCTCGGGGCGATGCCATAAGCTGGGACGTGCCGGAAACATCTGTCCTCTTACCCCCCCCACTCCACCCCCCCCCCCCCCCACTGAAAAGTGTATTCCTGAACTTACCTCTTGTTACTTCTTCTGCAGTGTTTTTTCCCTGTTACCTGGTAGTACTTCCTGGCAAAATAAGATGGTTTTTTTTCTGTTTCTTTCCCCCCTCAGCCATTTCACGAGTATTTCAATACTCGCATTGAATATTTCAACATTTCACCATGTTTCCACGGCAGGAAAAACAGTATTTTCTAGATGGTATGCTACTTGTTTTTTGCTCTTAAAAGAGTCCTAAGCGTTTACGACGCTATTTAGCGAACGCTGCTTAAGGCGTATAGAGTTCGCGTTTTATGGGCTTAAATCTCACTGAAAACATCATGGAGGTTTGTCTTCATCTTCCGGATCTGCAGCCTCTGTGACCATGGTGGCTTGACAGTCGTCATTATACAGGAAGAGACAGTCACGCACCGTGAAGAGCGGACATTTCCTATGTGAAGTATCTTTGTGAAACATCTTGAGTTTGGGGGCTCACCTCTCAGCAGATGTTACTGTTTTTCCTTGTGTGGCTGACGGAGAGCTTTTCTGGGAGTAGAAACGTCCGCTATCATGGCTCACCGCACTCGCCTCCTGAGACTGCTCTTCGGTCGCCGTTCCTTTTCAAGAGTCTTTTGAAGCCACTTGCCATCTTAAGAGGGTTTGCTCAGCGAGAACCACGTAAGCGGTACACCCACGTGCGTGGGAACAGAGAGAAAGCACCGTGTGTCACCCCACTGAAAGCAAATACCACCCCCCCCCCCACGCCCCATGTCTCCCTTCTGGTCCCCCCGCCCAGCTCGCATGCGGCCCGACGTGGGACTCTGACGGCAGTGGGGGAAGGCCAGGTGTTTGAACTTTGATATTTTATATTTGAACATTTAGCAAAACCTAACTTCTTGTCTCATAGAGATGAAAAGTAAATACGGACAGAGATCCTAGTTTCTTCTTCCCTACGCCCCCGGGGTCCCCTTGCCCGCTCCCGGGGTGTGTTCTCCGCGAGGAGACAACTGCTGTGGGGACTGTCCACCTAGCTAGGGGGTTGAGGCCTGGCTTGTCCGGTCACCCCAGGAGCGGGCTGTGCAGGTCCTCATGGGGGCCCCAGGCTCCCCTGACCTCCTCTCTGTCTTGCCTCTCCTGTCTTGCCTCTCGCTGGAACCGGCCCCTCCGTGATTCCTCATCTCTGGCCCCCGTGTGCCAACGCCAGTCTCCCCTTCTCCATCCGGGTGCCCTGCTTGGGGCTGTCGTCTAGCTCACGGTGTTTGAGTTGAGGGCATGGCTTCTGTAGTTTGTTCTTTAAGAACAGAGCACCTCACAGACCCTTTCACCCAGGAAACCCCTGTCTTGGCTCTGCCCCTGCCCAGGATCCACCGCTCGGCACGTCAGCTGATTCTGGGTCTAGATGAAAAAAGGTCGTGGGGCGCCTGGGTGGCTCAGTCGGTTGGGCGTCCGACTTCAGCTCAGGTCACAATCTCGCGGTCCGTGAGTTCGAGCCCCGCGTCGGGCTCTGGGCCGATGGCTCGGAGCCTGGAGCCTGCTTCGGATTCTGTGTCTCCCTCTCTCTCTGCCCCTCCCCCGTTCATGCTCTGTCTCTCTCTTTCTCAAAAATAAATAAACGTTAAAAAAAAAAAAGGTCATGACACTTTTTTTCCCCCTCCACATCTCTTTTCATTTTATCCCTGTCTCCACTGCCCGCTGAGGCTGTTTTCCACCTCAACACTCGGACAAGACGTCTGAAGGAGATCCATTGTGTTTCCTGGTTTTGATTATTGTGTGTCCTGTGAATATCTTCCTTATGCTTTTAATCTTTTGTTTAAAAAGTGTGCTTTCAAAGCAGACAATTTTCTCAACGGTGAATCGGATCCCAGAGAGTTCACTTTACTATAAATGGTGAACATTTATTTGGTTTATCACGGAGAAGTAATCTGTTCAGGATTGAAATGCGGAGTGTTTATTTCCGCCCGCGCCTGGAGGCAGAGGATGCTGTGGTGTTCTGGAGATCTGGGTTGGGGTACGTGTGGATGTGGGTGCTGTGGGAGAGATGCACTGCTTAAGCCCTAAATGTTTCCTGCGCCTCCGATCGAAGGGTGAGCTACGATAGCCAGAGTCACTCCCTGATACACCGGCTACAAGAGCCAGCGGACAGGGGAGACGAGCGTGGTCCTCTCCTCTGGCCCGTGCGCCGCGTTTCCACGCGTCACTGTCGTGAAACCTCACCCGCGTCGCCTGCCCGCTTGTCGACGTTGGCTGGTTCTCTGTCGCTCAGCGAGTGAGGTGCAAGCCCTCGGCTCGCGTGCGGTCCCCTTTCCACCTCGGCCACGACTTCCCTGCGTCCCTCCCTGTCCCGTCACAGACACACACGCACACGCCTCTTTTACGCTTGTCACCTCGGGACCCAGTGTTGCGGGTAAGAGCTACATTACACAAGCGGATACTGGGGTCGGTCTGGAACAAGAGAGGCGGGAGGCCTCAGGCTGTAGTCCGTTCCAGAAAGCGTCCGTCTGTACCGACCAACACCTTGCCTGGGGATCTTGTTACCGCGCAGACTGACTCCGTAGTAGCTCTCGAGCGGGACCTGAAGTTCTGCATTTCTGACGGCCTTCCGCCGCTGCCGCTGGTTTGCCGGGCTCTTCGAGGAGCAGGGCTCTGAGCTGCGCGCTCCGTCGCGGTAGCCCCGTGACACACGGCTTTCGAAAGTTACACTGCTGACAATGAAGTGAACTTTGAGACTCCCTGCCCGAGTCATACTGGCCGCGTTTCATGTGCCTGCCGGATTGAACGGCACCGCGAAGAAACCTCTCCACCTCCGCGGAAGGGTCCCTGTAGCGCAGTCCACCGCTTAGGCTCCTCCCAAAGTAGGCCGCCCGCCAAGTCAGAGCTGGGACTGGGAATTCGCGTTAAAAGAGGCCCTGCAGGGGGCTCTCATTCTCGCCAAGCCCTGGGACCCAGGATCTAAACTCCCATGTCCCGAGGCGAGCGGGAGCCGGGAACAGGCAAATATGAGACAGAGACGTGAGGCGGCCTGGTAGAGCCGACCTCTGACCTCAGAGCCACGTAGGGTGTTCGTCCCAGCGGTATTCTCAGGCGTGCCGCTGGCCCCAGGTTCGGGTGTCCTCCTGCTCTAGCAGGTGCTGGCGTCTGCTGGGGACCACAGGCTGCAGCGGATGCAGGGATGACCTCAGGCTAGCATGTGTGACCAGGAAACGGCTCTTCTGGGTCGTTGTCCTCCCCTCCCCTCCCCCTCCCCCCTCCCTTTCTCCCTCCCCCCTACTCGCCCTCCTCCCCTTCTCCCCCTTCTCCCCTCCTCTCTCTTGCCCTCCCCTCCCCGTCACCCCCTCCTTCCTCTCCTCCCCTGCCTTCCTCCTCCCCTCCCCCTCCTCCCCTCCCCTTCTCCCTCCCCCCTCCTCGCCCTCTTCCCCTCCTCCTTCTTCCCCTCCTCCTTCCTCCCCTCCCCCTTCTTCCCCCTCCTCCCCTCCTCCCTCCTCCCCTCACATTCCCCTCTCCCCCTTCCTCCCCCTCCTCCCCTCCCCCTCCCTCTCCCTCCCCTCCCCCTCCTCCCTCCCCTCCCCCTCCCTCCCCCTCCTCCTTCCTCTCCCTCCCCCTCCCTCGCCCTCCTCCTTCCTCTCCCTCCTCCCCTCCCCTCCCCCTCTCCCCCTCCTCCCCTCCCCCTCACCCCCTACTTCCCCTCCTCCCCTGCCTTCCTCCTACTCTCCCCCTCATCCCCTCCTCTCCCTATTCCCCTCCCCCTACTCCCCTCTTCCCCTCATCCTCTCCCCCTCTTCCCCTCCTCTCCCTATTCCCCTCCCCCTACTCCCCTCTTCCCCTCATCCTCTCCCCCTCTTCCCCTCCTCTCCCTATTCCCCTCCCCCTACTCCCCTCTTCCCCCTCATCCTCTCCCCCTCTTCCCCTCCTCTCCCTCCTCTTCCTCTCCCTCCTTCCCCCTCCCCCCTTTCCCTCCTTCTCCTTCTGCTCTACCTCTCCTTCCTCCTCCTCCTCCCCTCCCCCCTCCTTCCCTCCCCCTCCTGTACCCCCCCCCCCCCCGCCACAGGGTAGGAGTGGATAACTTCTCTGCCCTCCCAGCCGTGGGGCCAGTTCTGTTTGCTCCTGGGGGATCGCCAGGCCCACGGTTGCGAGCAGCTCGACAGCTCATGCTTGGATTAGCCTTCCCTCCTCTGAGCCCTCCCCTCCCGCTTCTTGGTTTACTTCACACGACCCACGTTACCCACTTTCGCGTGTTCTACGTGCAATTCCTCATCCCGGGGACCCAGGCTAAGGCAGCAGGTCTGTCCCTTAGAGTGTGTGGGCGTGTGTCATCCCGTGTCCCTGTGGTGGAGCCTGTAGAGACTCCAGACAGAAGTCCCATCTGACACCCTTTGCACGGGGTTGCTGCAAGTGGGAAGCTGACCGGCGTGGACCGATCCTGGAGCAGAGCTCCACAGGGCCCAGCGGCTGCACGAAGTTCCCGTGGACTCGACTTCGTTCTTTGGTTTCTGAACAGGAGCAATGGATGGAGGACAGATAAGCCTTGGTTTAGATGCTCTTGGAGAGCGTTCTCCAAAAGCAGAAAGTAAATTAGACTCTACTGTCTGAGATTACTTTGTGTCTGATGTGACACTTGTGGTCTCTTGCTCCAAACAAAAACCGAACTGAGAAAAGGCAACATGGAAGCAGCCGTGGGTGCGGTGACGTGCCACCCGCCCCTTTGAGCCCCCGGGTAGCTGCCAGGGTGCCTGCTGCCACCAGCTCCCAGCTGAGACCCTCCCCTGGCATCGCCCGCGGCTGAAGAGAGTCGTCTTTCCCAAAGTCACAGCCCTTTCCTGGTGGCAGCCTGTGCCCAGCGCCTGGTCACTGCGGGGCACGAAGGCTGACTCCCTCACTTTGGATCTGACGCCCCCGTAGAAAATTCTAAGTGCTCCCTCTGGCGGTCTGCCACGGGCTTGGGGGCAGAGATTGTGCTGGCTGAGGCCGAGTAAAGGATGCCATAGCTCAAGGCTCTGGGGTGGAGGCGAGTGGAAACGAAACCCTGGGCATCCTCCCTGAGGCCCATCAGGGTGCCTAACTCAGCAGGGGCTCCGCCAGATTTGGTGGAAGGACCCTGACCCTGGGGGCTGCGTAGGCGGCAGGCTTTTGAGGAGTGATCCTCTTTTTTTTCTCTTTAAGATTTATTTTATTTTTAGAAAGAGAGCCAGCACGAGTGGGGGAGGGGCAGAGAGAGGGAGACGGCGAATCCCAAGCAGGTTCTGCGCTGTCCACTGGAGCCCGACGCAGGGATCGAATCCACGAACCGTGAGATCGTGACCTGAGCCAAAATCAAGAGTCAGACGCTCAACCGACTGAGCCCCCAGGCGCCCCAAGCGATGCCTTCTCGGTAGCAGAATCATCAAACGTCGCTCTCGTTCCCTCTCAGTTCAGACCCACTGAGAGACTGGGCTCAGATGGAGGGCAAGGGAAGCGACAGCCCTGTCCGTAGTCAGGGGAGGTTGTGGCCTACAGGTGGGCCTTCCCGTGCTTGGCTCCCACATTAGACACGCTCGTCCCCCAGCCAGGAGTGAACACCACCGGGCACGCACCTGCAGGCCTTCGGCTGGGGCGGGAGCCTGGCAGGCGGTGGGAAGCACGTTCTGCTGTGGGGACGGCAGATCCAGAAAGGAGCGGGACAGGGCTGAGGCCGGCGCGCTCAGTCCTCCTGTAACCCGAGCAGGGGAGGGGGCCGCAGCCTTCCCCAGGAGCCCGTGAGGCCGGGGAAATGGAAGGTCCAGCAGCGGTCCCCACATATTTCTGGATGTTTGCTTTTCCGTCTCTGCGTGGGCCGGCCGGCCACTGCACAGCCATCCCCTCCCCTCTCTGCCCTCACCTCTACCTCCCCTTTTCCCTCCCGTCCTCTCACCTTCCTTCCCTCCTGTCCTTCTTTCCTTCTGCCCCTCCGGCCCCCTCTCCCTCCTGTTTTCCCCACGCCTCCACCGTGAACCCCAGACGACAGGCCGGTCTGCACAGGAAGGGTCTCTGTCCACGGATGGGGGCCCCCGTGGTCCCCAGGAGAAAGCGGTGCGGTGCGAATGTTCTGCTCGGGCTGAGGGCCACGTGGGAGTCCCAGGCAGTCGGGGACGTCTCCGGGGGTGCTGGGCGGCCGCCACAGGGGTGCAGGTGGGTAGCCCCAAATGAGGGCGGGGTGAGGAGAGGAGGGACAAGACTCCATACCTCATTTTCTTCTCTTGAAAGTTTGCCCAGAACTGGTGCTGCCTGTAGTGTCATCACCCGTAGAGGCGTTTATTTCTACCATCGAATTCATCAGTCTTTTATTAAAGCTTACGTAAAAGCTACAAAAAAAACCATTGACATCAGGCACCAGAAAGGAAATTTCAGAGAATGGTATGATCAGATTTCCGAGCTTATTGAGACCCTCTAGACACCGCTGTTTCAGATCGCAAGTGTGGCCGGGCGAGCCTGTCAGTGGTGAGGGGAGGGGATGAGCTCACAGCGGCAGGAATGAGGGCTGGCAGCCCCGGGCCACTCTGCAGGCCCAGACCCCCGGCTTCTCGGGAGCCGCCCCGGTGCAGTCACAGTGTGGACAAGGCATTCAGACTGCTCGGTAGGTGGAGCCCCGAGTCCCGCACCAGGTGTGTGTCCAGCACGTGGGACCCCGTGTCCCACCCCAGGTGCTTGTCCGGTACGTGGACCCCATGTCAGCCGCCCTGGGTGCGTGCCCCGTGGCGCTTGCCTTTTGGAGCAGTGACCCCAACCTTCAAAGGCAGGTCACCCCGGCACAGTCCCGAGGCGGTATTACGTCCCCTGCTTTCCAGACGGGGAAACCGCCGGAAGGAGGGAGCCTTCCTAGAACCACGGCGTGGGCGGCAAGTGGGTTTTCCGGTCCCGGCCCGCTGCTCCCTGTGCTCCGTCAGGCTGTCCCCCCACCAAACACGCTCTGCAGGGGGGATATGGAAAAAGCCATGTCGGCCTGTGGGGTGAGTGCGTGTGAACGGCAGACAGGGATTTAGGGAGGCCCTAGAACCAGGAGCCGTAAGGGCAGCCTTGGAAACCAAGCTCTGCGGGTTCAAACCCCACGTCCTGGCCGTGGTGACCTTGTGTGAGTTACTGAACTTCCCTGAGTCTGTGAAATGGGGCTGATAATTTCCCCTCGTGGGTTTGCCGTGAGAAGGTGAGGGACGCCGTGGAGAAGTACTCCCCAGGTGCCTGGCACGCGGGAAGTGGACAGACGGCGGAGCTGTGGGCCCGCTCGAATCAGAGCAAGTCTGTGGGAGTCTCTAGGCGGGACCGGGAACCCCCGTCCCTTCCTGCCGTATCTCCTCTGGTCCCTGCAGGCCCCCGGGGCGCCCTGGGTCCCCGCCCCGAAGAGCTGCTTCCCGGACCACCCCTGGCTGCAGAAGGCACTGACCGTGACTGGGCCACCTGCTCAGTGTGCCCGGAGCTGGCCGGGGCCTCTTTCCTCTGATGTCACCTGAGGGGCGAGGACAAGCTGCATTTGCAGAGGGGGTCGTCTACAGCAGAGTCAGACCTCTGCGGCTTGTTGAAAATGCTGATTCACAGGCCTCGCCCCAGCCGACCAGATGGGAGTGTCCGGGGGAGGGGCCCTGGCACCTGAATGTGTGGGGAGCAACACCCCCCCCCCCCACCCCGTGTCCTGGCCCAGGTCTCAGAGGTTCTGATGTCATCGGTCATTAGTAAATGATGCAAGTAAATAATAAATTCATAAAGTTTAATTTTTAGATTTTTTTAAAAAAGGTCGTTGTGTTTGTTTTTGGCGTGAGCAGTTTTACGAGCGATGCCTCCGTGAGGCCCTCTGCACGTTCCCTGTTCGGGGTCCACGGCGCTTCTTACCCTGTGGTTTGACGTCGTCTGGCAGTGGGGGAAATTGCGGTGTTCTCTCTGGACAGAGTACCTATGCCCCGTCTGTTCCCTCCTCTGAAGGACACCGATGCACGCGTGCCTCCCCTAACCAGCCCTGTCCTGCACCCTCCCCTCCCTCCAGAATTTTCCGTGTGTTGTTTGCGTTCTCTCTCTTCTCGCAACCTGGACCTTCTCCTCTGACCTGTCTTCGGAGTCACTGATCCTTTCTTCGGCTGTGCCTAATGTGCGACCAAACCTACCCACAGAGGTCTTAGTTTTAGTTGTTTTTTCCTTCAGTTCCAGGGTTTTTATTTGATCTTTTATTTATCTTATTTACTTTTTCAATCAGCTTATTTAAATTCCACTTAGTTAATGTGCCACGTGGTATTGGTTGCAGGAGAAGTGATTCATCTGTTACACATGACACCCAGTGCTCATCCCAACAGGTGCCCTCCTTAGTGCCCATCACCTGTCTGTCCCATCTCCCCTCTCCCCCCCCAGTGACCCCTAGTTTGTTCTCTTTCTTTAAGAGTCTTTTGTGGTTTCCTTCCTTCTCCGTTTTTATCTTATTTTTCCTTCCCCTCCCCTATGTTCATCTGTTTTGTTTCTTAAATTCCACATCTGAGTGAAATCATACATCTGTCTTCCTCTGACTTATTTCACTTAGTATAACACACTCTGGTTCCATCCACGTTGTTGCAAATGGCAAGATTTCGTTGTTTTCGATCGCTGAGTAATATTTCAGCGTGTGCGTGTGTGTGCGTGTGCGTGCGTGTGCGTGTGCGTGCGTGTGTGTGCAGCACATCTTCTGAATCCATTCATTCGTCGAGGGCACTTGGGCTGTCTCCATACTTTGGCTTTTGTTGATAACACTGCTATAAACATTGGGGTGCGTGTGCCCCTTTGGATCTAGAGGAGAACACAGGCAACAACCTCTTTGACCTTGGCCGCAGCAGCTTCTTACTAGACAATCTGCAGAGGCAAGGGAAACAAAAGCAAAAATGAACCATTGGGACATCATCAAGGTAAAAAGCTTCTGCACAGTGAAGGAAACAATCAGCAAAACTAAAAGGCAGCCACCGGAATGGGAGAAGATAATAGCAAATAACATCGGATGAAGGGTTAGTATCCAAAATCCATAAAGAATTTACTTGATC